>NC_056741.1:948031812-948631812 GCF_019279795.1 Protopterus annectens | reverse complement strand
AACTCTATTTTGGAGACTGCTACTTGGTCTTCTGTCCATACCTTTACCAAGCCCTACAAGCTGGACACTATTTCTAGGTCTAATACAGGGTTTGCTCAAGCCATTCTCTATGGCTTTTTGGAAAATTCTTCAAAGTATTTTTCATATGCTACTTCCTCTTCCCAAGGTTCTTACTAAGCTTTGGTACTTTCTCATATGTAAAGAATACTGTAACATTAAATAGAAAGACAAAGAATAGTTGTGTTATATCTAACCATAACCATAGATGTCCTTCTTTTCTGTGTTGCAGTATTCTGTCCCTTCCTCCTTCCCTCTGCATCTTGTCCCTTTCTTGAATTACTTATTTGTTTCCTTAGGATTAATGTTCCTCATGAACATCCCTTTCATGGCTGACATTGTCAGACCATATGTGCGACGTCCCATGTACTGGCAGTGGCTAGAAGCTTTCATAGACTGGCCGGATGTCAAGTCGTAGGGTGGAAGACAACCAATATGTAAAGAATACTGCAACATGGAACAGAAGGACATGTATAGTTATGATGATATATAACACAACTATTCTTTCTAAGTGTAGCAGATATCGCCCCTAAAGAGTGATGGAAAACTTCTGGGGGGGGGGGCTATATAGTATGGATAGTAATCGATAGTAATCAGATGTTAGGAGGTAATAAAGACTTTGAAGGGGCAATTTGGACAAAAAATTACAACATAATCTTGGCACAATTCATAGCATGTGGCATTCATAACAGATCATTAGAATTAGTCTTGAGCAAAATTTACTTCATTTTTTAGCACTGCAAGGAGGTGAAAGCTAATGACGACCAGACTCTCGTCCTACCCTGGTACTGTGGGACTCTCAGCCATGAAAACACTCCCTAACACTGGGACAATTCTAGCCTGCTAGAGATCATATCTTTACCTTTGCTGTATAATAAACAGGTCTATATCGTATGAGCGAATCGCACAAATTGCGAACGCTCATAATATCGAATGTACCAGACCTCAAAGTGCTTTTTCAGAGATCACTGTACAGTGAAGAATGGGATATTAGCCCTTTCCTCACTGTAGTACGATCTTGGAGTTGGAATGTATATTTAGTGGGGGTGGGGGTGGGGGGTACAGCCCCCACAATAGGAAGTTCTAGGTCTGGTAAATTCAATATTATGAGCGTTCGCAATTTGTGTGATTCGCTCATATAATATAGACCCTAATAAATGGCATCAGTTCTCCATACCACCATCAATTGGAATCAAACTCACCACTCATCGGTTTAACACCCAACGCCCCAACCCACTGCACCAAGCAGGATTCTTTGGGTGGATGTATGATCAACCAGCTTTTATCCTAACAATTTTTTTATGTTCTATTTAAAATTCTTTCCGAGTTTTGATTTTTAGTAGTTGAAAGTAGGCAAAATGTGATAGGTTTTTATAGGTCTTATGCTGTTGGCTGTGTATGGTTTGGATTAATTATTATTTGCGACTCTCTAGCTATAAAGACTAGCCTTTTTCTTCTCTTTTGGGCTGCACTTGTTAGGGGTCACCATGGTGGATCATCAGTCTGCAGAACAAGTGGCAGTAGAGTTTTAATGTGTCAAGTTGCCAGCCCAGCTCCCAACCTTCCGCAGGAGGCTCACACATGCACACACTCAAACTTATGGCCAATTTAGAATGTCCAATCCACCTGCAGCATGTCTTGGGAATGTGGGAGGAAACTGGAGCACCTGAAGGAAACCCACATGAACACAAGGAGGACATGCAGACTCCACACAGGAGGCATCCCAGCTGAGAATTGAACCAGAGAACCTCCTGCTGTAAGGTGACAATGCTAACCACTGTGCTGCCTAGTTATAAAGACTAATCTGCTGGAGTTTTTCAACAGCTAAATGCTATTTATCATCATTGTAACATTGTGTATACAACTTTAATAATACACTTATATGCATGTGCTTACTTGTGTGAGTATATTTCCCATTTAGGGGTCGCCACAGTAGAACAACGGTCCACAGAATGATTGGCAATGGAGTTTTATGGTGTCATATTGCCAGCCCAGTGCCCAGTCTTCCACAGAAGGCACGCACTCACACCTAGGGACAATTTAGAGCATCCAATCCACCTACAGCATGTCTGGAATGTGGGAGGAAACCACAGCATCCAGGGGGAACCCACACGACCACAGGGAGAACATACAGATTCCTCACAGAAGGCACCCCAGCCAAGGATCAAACCAGAGAAGCTCTTGCTGTGAGGCTGCAATGCTAACCTCTGCACCACCACAGCCACCCTTTAGTTAGTAACTAGTAATAGTAATATATTACTTTATTAGTAACTAGTAATAGTAATATATTACTTTTTTAGAAAAGTAATAAGTAATAGAAATATATTACTTTCACTGAAAAGTAATTAGTAATAGTAACTTACTACTTTTGTAAGTGTCTAGCACAACACTGGCAAGAGTCTGCTTACACAGACTATCTCTGATCCCAGTCTCCATGAGACTCTGAGAAAAAAATGGTTCTTGATATGCAGTAAACAACAATCATAAAGTGCCCTTTGGGAAGTCCCATTGCACATTCCAAATTTGAATTCCGCCCCTCCTTCATGTAAATCCAGATCTCATTTGCCATTTTGGTCATCTCTTTGCTTGGTATCTATACATTTGTTAACAACAGGGGAACTGACTCATCTTCTCTGGCATTTCAAATAATTTATGCAGATTTAGAACCCCTGACATTATATATGTGTTTAATGAAGTGAAATTGTGTCTCACTCATTTTCAATATCAGCATCCCTTGAATTTGTTGTAGATTATCTCACAGAACTCTTCAGTGGTCTAAGTCAATGCAGCGTAAAAGTCCCTTTGACATTATCTCCATCTTTTAGAGTGACACATATAGAAGTTCCTTGTCTTGCCTTATTACTCCAGACTTTCTGCAAAGATCTCTTTCTCCTTCAGTCTTTCTTTAGAAATCAAGTTGCACCATAGAATAACAAAATCTCCCTTTTCCTCCTCTCAAATCTGTTCCCTCAGCAGAACTATGGTACCTCTTGTGGCAATCCTTGTTTGTGCTGGTAGTAACTTCAGTCATGTGCTCAGATGGGTTGCAAGATTTATGGCATCTGAGCCTTACTTAGCTTTCCATAAAGATAGATTATCCCTATGTCCTAATCCAAAACTCATCCTTAAGGTGTCCACTATATCTACCATGATCTTCCAGCCATACCTCTCATGTGTACCTTATTATGACAAAGGTTCCTTATTTTGAGCCTTAAAAAGCACATGTTCCTCACTGTTTCACATTGAAAGTGTCTGACACACTGGGTGTTAAGAATTTTTTTAACTGTTATCCATTGTAAATAATACTGCATCATATTAATTCAACAAAAAAAGCTTCCTAGTTGAAACTGATTTGCATGTTATCTCATTGGTTCCATATTGGTTCCATATTGGTTCCATATTGTGAAATTTGGTGTTCCACATTTTGGAAAGGCAAGCATGAGAGCATGTATGAGCTTCTGAGTAGTATGGACAGAGGCGTAGCTAGGGTGGGGTGAAGTGGGCAGCCTCCCCGAGTGCAAGGTGTTAGGGGAGCAACATGTCCTCTACTGGACAGGAGAGTGCAAAAGTGTAAGGATCTGGCGCTCTTCTTTAGGGAAGGGAGAAACACCAGATTGGCAAAGGGATCTTTTAATTCCTCACATAGTACATGGGGGAGAAGAGTGTCAGGATGTGAGGGGAAGGGCTAGGGATTAGGAGGATAGAGGGTACCTTTTTTGTGTGAGTATAGTGTGTCAAGAAATGTTAAGGCCACCAGTCCGGGGTGCCAAATAAACCATCTACAACTTTTACTGTGGATATGTACTGTTAAAGTACCAAATAACTTTCACATAGACAGTTCAGTATGAAAAAGAATCTCCTTTATTGGACAGAGAAACACGTACATGGCAGACTAGGAAATCAAGGTCCTGTCTCCTCATACTACAGAATTCATAATTTTTATGCCTTTTTTCATTAAAAGCGACATTATTGTAGCAATCCTAAAACAACCACTGACAAATTGAAAATGAACACTACACTGTTAATTTTGCTAAGATCTCCTGACTACGAGTTTGTAACATTCCATATTACGTACAAGTTCTGAATTCCATGAAAGAACAAATCTTACCCTTTTCTAACCCTGTCAGCACTTTCTAATACTAGACAGGAAGCAAATCAACAGATACATACTGAAGAACATTCAAACTTTCATTCTGTGTATGAAAGCATATTAAAAATGAAATGCATTTACTAGCTTTTTCCTTCCTCTATACTTTCCACCCTTCGTATTACTGCATCTGATGCTATAAAGCATCAGCCAAACCATAATGACGTTTTATGACTGGGCAATGACTCAGAGTTTTCTGATGAACAGATACTTTCACTTGCTATCAGACATTTTTCATGTGCTACAGAACCACATAAAAGTCACATAGGGTGATATAATATCCAAACTAAAAATAAAAAGTCACTACCATGTCAAATTCCAAGCAAAATGGATGTTTATTAAAACACAATTAAATTTTTCATGTGCTATTTTTTTCCTGTTTGTGACATGAACAATCTTTACACAATTGTTTCAAAAGTCTTACTTGCAATGAAAACATGCCTACATCTTGATGGAACAAAAATACAGTCTGAATACTGTAAATAATTATCAGTAATACATTCCATACTGCGTGTGTTTTCACATTCCAAATGACCAGCCAAGCATGAAGAAACACTAATAACCAAACAATACCCTGCCAAAAATGAAACGGTCCAATAACAAATTTGAGTACCACCAGGAATTGTAATTTGATTTTAATATGACCAAAATGTAAGCGCTTTCGTCCTTAACTGTACAGGGCTTCTTCAAAACTGAAAAACTTGAAACACAACAGTCCTTTGTTTGTGTCTTTCGGCTTTTCCCAGTTAGGGGTCACCACAGCGGAATTCCGGTCCGCTAATGATTGGTAGTGGATTTTTACGTGCCGGATTACCAGCCCTGATGCACAACCTTCAATGAAGGCACGCCCCATTCACGTATACCTCCACACAGAAGATGCTCTAGCTGAGAATCGAACGGGACAATGTCTTGCTATGAGGCGACAACGCTACAACAGTCCTTAAATAACAAAATAAGTGATCACATGCCATAGTTTAAAAACTTTAAATTTATGTAATCATTAGTTAAAATGTCATTCCCCAAATCCTTTATGGAGATTATCACAAATGTTACTAAAATCTTGCAATAGCTTGTTTTCATCTTTTACAGTACTATGACTTTCATCAGGAGTGGTCAGTGGTAATTATTCAATTTTATACAGTTGTAAGGAAACATTAATAATTTTAAAATGCAAACTTTAACCATAAAAAGAACTTGAGCACTAAAACCAGCCATCCTACATTAAGAAGCCCCCTCCCCCTGCAACTTGTGGCAGAAGTGTGTAGCCATGGACCAATCTGAGATGTGGATTACTGGCAAAAGGCTAATTTTTGGACTTTCCTATTGGTTAATTTGTGTTAAAACTGTTTAACTTTGCTTGTGTTTAAGCCCCACATTTATGTATAGCTGTGCACCGTATTGCAGAGTTTAAAGCTGCCGTGTATAGATGCAAACACTTAGAAACACAATTTTCCCTAGATATCTGCTAGAAAACCCTCCTTTGCTCCACTGCTTTCTGTGCACAATGCAGTCACACATTGCTACCTAGTAAACAACTCATCTGCACAATCTGAGGCACTGATGCAGTCCCCCACCCTTAGCCCTTCACAGAATAGCCACCTCTGTCTCCGTTAGTTACTACAATATGTACCTGCCATAATGGGCAGACAGTTTCCCACCATTTCTCCAGCCAACCTGATTGACATGGGCATCCTGAGGTAATGCATACTGACAACCACTTGCTCCTAAAGTAAACAAACACAGCATGTAAGAGATGTAACTATACCATGAAATTAGAATCAGTCCTCTCACATAACAATATACAAGAAATAAAAAAGGTTGTCAGCACACACAACTCCCCTTACACAAGATAAGGTCAAGACACATAAACCCACATACACAGAGGTACTCACTAAGAGCCTACCAAAAGAACAGAGACCTCTCAAGTGCAAACAACATACACATACTGGTACACAAACAGAATCCACCACTACACATAACAACACACATATCAATGTCTCAACAATTAAGCCCCTAAAGCAAAATACCTCAAAACCTAATATTCTGGTCATAGGCGACTCAATAGTGAGATACACCAATGTCCTCCTCATCAGGTTGAACAAGGAGAAGGTCACGGTCAGCTGCCTGTCAGGTGCCAGGAACCATCAAACCGTGTATGCTCTCAAGTCAGTCAGCAACAAGTACTGTTATGACTCTGTCATAGTACATGATGGTGTGAATGACTCGAGATGTACCTCTCCAGACTATACAAATACAGACATGACCGAACTCTCAGATTATGCATCCAAGGCAGGTATTTCCCTAGCCCTAACATGCATTCTACCTTCACCTAGCATGAGGACAAAATACAGACAAAAAATTACTGATTTCAATAACTGGCTTAGCTTCTGGAGTCACTCCATGGGGATCTAGTATCTGTCTGCCTGGGAAGACATGGTCGGCAGTCCACGCTGCTTTGCCAGAGATGACCTGCACCTGTCTCCTCAAGGCTTTCAGAAACTGGTAAAGACACTTGCCTCCCCATAGTGCCTTTTTTAGGAAATGTCCAAACAACAAAACTTCCAATGTAAAAAAAATCCGCTAAAGACAAACATAAGGTCATGCTACTTAATGCTAGAAGCCTAAACAGTAAACTGCGTTCCCTGGAAGCACTCCTCACCTTGGAAGATACTGATGTCTGTCCAGTCACTGAGACTTGGTTCAAGGCTGCTGACAACACCCCAGCCGTATAAGGTTATAATGCCTTTTACACGTTCAGACCCCAAAATGAGCATAAAAGAACCAGAGGTGGAGGTGTATCCATCTTCATTAAATCCAAATACACCCTGAGACTGGTGAAATAGTACAAATCTCTTGAGCTACTCCAGGTCCAATTAACTATAGGTAAAGTACCCTACCACATCATTGCTAGCTACAGGTCCCTCACCATGAACCAGGAGAAGTGCACTGCCTACCTGGACTTGCTAGAGTCACTCAGTATAAAGCCAAACACCTTGGTCATGGGAAATTTCAGCTATCCTTCCATCGATTGGGTGACTTACATGAGCACAAACATGAGTGCTATGAGGTTCCTGGACTTTGTTAATTCAAATGTCCACACCCCTACAAGAGGCTCAAATGTCCTGGACCTAGTGCTCACTACCATGGGGTGATCACTGCACTACCCCCTGTGTGTTGCCCTCCCTAAGAAGGTCAGACCATAAATCTGTCTTGTTTAAAGTAAAAATCAAACATTTCACCCCCACAGGAGTAAAAATAAACTGAAACATTTCCCCAAAGCAAACTATTGCCTACTATGTGATGGTATAAAAAGTTTCAAAGCCACTACCAACATAGCCAACAATGACTCCTATGCAGAGGAATACAAAAATGACCTATACAGCCAATTAAACAAATGCACTGACTTGGCTGTACCCAACAGGAGCAAGACCATGTCTTCTCAAAAAAACAAGCCACCATAGTGGACTGTAGTATAAATAAGCTATACAACAAAATAAAGAAACTGATATCTAAGAACAGGAGGGAACTTGCTCAACAGACGAAGAATACCCTCCACAACTTTAACAAGAAAATCAGATATCTTGTTAAGTCTTCTAAGGCTAACTACAAGTCTAAATTAGCATTCCTAGCTAAAGATAATCATAACACATTCTTTAGCTATGTCCAAAACCTAAAAGGGAATGCCCAGCTATGCGCTGAATTTATTGTAGACGGTTCCACTCACACTGAACCTGAGGAAAGTGCCAACCTGCAAGCTGACAGATTTGGCAATAACTTCAACCCCCTGTCTTCACCAGACATATCACAAAGCATTCCTGACACCAGTCCTCTACTGAGTATCTCCAAGGAACATGTCATTCAAGCACTCTCCAAGGCCAAAAACATGGTCTCTATGGGACCATATAACAGGCTACTTACTAAACAAATTAAAGCAAGACCTAGCAGAACCACTCAGCAATCTCTTTAACCATAGTCTGAGAACTGGCTTTGTCTCAGCAGAGTGGAGAACAGCAACAGTAATCCCTTTGCACAACTGACCCTGGGAACTATCAACCCATAAGCCTAACCAGCCTTATCTGCAAGACCATGGAAAGAATCATCATGGACTTTATGCACAAGGACATAGGTGATCTTCAAACCCTTGACCCAACACAATTGGGTTTCATAAAGAATAAATCTTGCTTATTAAACCTAGTGGACTTCTTTGAGAATGTCACCAAAGCCCTGGATGAGGGTAAAAAAGTACATACTACCTAACTTGATTTAGCCAAGGCCTATGACACAATCCCCCATCAGGTATCATAGAGAAACACTCCCAGCTGGAGATTAACCCATACATTACTAGATGGGTAGCAAACTGGCTCACTCACAGAATACACGCTGTCAATGTTGGGGAGTCTACCTTCACTAGTAGACCAGTTACCAGTGGGGTACCAAAAGGATCTGTAGTTGGCCCTCTACTGTTTGGAATCTATTTCTCTGGAGTCCAGGCAAAGGTACATGGCCTGTGGCTTACCAAGTTTGCAGATGACTGTAAACTGGGTGCAGTCATAGAGTCCTCCCAATGATGTTAACATATTACATAAAGGGCTGACACAGACAAATGATTGGTGCCGAACTTATGGACTAAAACTTAACACAAATGATGCCTCATTATCTACTTTGGCAAAGAAGTAGCCTCTGTTAATTATGATCTAGATAGCACCCCTTTAAGTGCAAACTCAGTGGTGAGAGATATAGGAGGGCAGGGCATCTAAACTTCAATAACCATGTATCCATAAGAGTAAAAAAGTATTCTACATTGCACATCTCATAAATCCCATCCAAGACCAGGGAGGTTATAGCTCTGCTATACTCGACTCTTATCAGACCACTGAGTACAATGCTCCCTTCTGTATGTACCTCACCAGACACCTGTCGCAACTGCAGAGACCACAGATATTTCTAACAAAGACAATCCAGGGACTTCAAAAGATAACATACATGGAAAGACTAAAAGCTTGGTCACTGTACTCTGTATCATACAGACTGCTGACAGGCAACCTGTGCCTGGCTTACAGAGCAGTCTTGGACCCTGCCCTAATGGAAATGCTACTCAATGCCAGAAATCTAAACCTCAAAATGCATGCACTCGAGGCACTCCTCAGCATGGAATAAATCGATATCTGTGCAGTAACAGAAACCTGGTTCAAGGCTCCAGAGAGCACCCCAGCACTACCAGGCTATAACTCTTACCACACCTTTCAGCCCCAGAACCTGGACAGAAATACACAAGGAGGGGGTGTATCCATTTTCATCAAGGATACCCACACCTCCAGGTTAGTGGCACAGCACGAGGCTTTGGAGACCATCCATGTGCAACTAACAGTGGGCAAAGCTGCTTTTCAGATTGTAGCTTTCTACAGATCACCCACCTTGTCTCAGGACCCCCACTCAGCATTCCTGAGAACATTGGAAAATATGAAGGTCCTACCAAACACCATGACATTGGGTGATTTCAACTACCCAAACATTGACTGGGAAAACTACTCAAGTATAAACTCCTTTGCTCAACGCTTTCTTGAGTTTATAAACTCAAACACCCTGGAACAACTGGTCACCACTCCCAAAAGAGGTGACAACATATTGGACCTGATCATCACCAACATGGGGGATCAATGTTCCACACCAGACGTAAACCCCTCACTGGTAAATCAGACCATAAACTAATCACACTGGACATCCACATCCCGACCCCACCCCCAGTCAAGGAAACCACTGTGAAAAACTTTTCAAAAGCAAACTACACACTTCTCAAGACTGAGGTGGAAAGTTTCAAAGCCCCCTTGCTAAAGGATAATGCTGCCCAAACCGCAGAATCCTTTGCAAATGCATTCTATGAGCACCTACAGGAATGCATGGATCGAGCCATCCCAAGTAAAACCAAGACTCACTCCTCCAGAAAGAGAAAAAAAAGTCTGGTGGTCCCCGGCCATAAATACGCTATACAACAGAAGGAAGAAACTATTACATGATAGAGCAAAATCCCAAAAAGGGAAGGCATCCCTGATCAGTATTAGCAAGAAACTACAAACCCTCATAAAATCATCCAAGGTCAGCATCGAAAGAAAAATTGCCAAAGACTCTAAAGATAATCACAAAGCCTTCTTTAGTTATTTCAAGAATCTAGGTGGCAACTCTCAGATCTGCTCTGAGCTAGTGCAAAATGGCAAAAAATATACTGAACCAACTGACATTGCCAACATCCTGGCTGACAGGTTCAGTGCAAACTTTACCCCCCACCCCCAAAAGGGCCTGTGTCCATCCCAGAAGAATATAGAGCCCCAGATATCACAGACACACAGGTGAAAACAGCCCTCTCCAAAGCCAACAACACAACATCAATGGGACCGGATGGTATCCCAGGCTGCATCTTACATGAGCTCCAAAATTAACTAAACCCTCACCTAAATTCACTGTTCAAACTCAGCCTTACCACAGGCTATGTTCCCAAAAAATGTTGAACAGCAACAATTATCCCACTCCACAAAGGTGGTGCCACAATGGATCCTGGGAACTATCGCCCTAAAAGCCTGACTAGCCTGGTCTGCAAAGCTATGGAGCGCATCATCATGGAAATGATTAACAAAGACATTGGGAACCTCCAGACACTGGATCCTATGCAATTCGGCTTTGTTAAAGGCAGATCTTGCCTCCTAAACCTAGTTGACTTCTTTGAAACAGTTACCAAGGCCATAGATGCGGGAAAGGTAGTCCACACAGCCTACCTGGACCTCGCAAAGGCCTTCAACACCATCCCCCACTCTGGCATTATAGATAAGCTTACCAGCTTGAACATTAACCCTTTTGTCATGAGATGGGTTGTCAACTGGCTCATGGATAGAACTCACATGGTCAGAGTTGCGGTTGCCATGTCCGACTCTAAACCGGTTACAAGCGGCATCCCACAGGGCTCAGTCCTGGGACCTCTCCTGTTCAGTATATACTTCCCTGAGGTACAGGTAAGCATGGGAGGACTATGGCTGACCAAGTTCGCAGATGATTGCAAACTGGGGGCAATAATCAACTCTCCGGCTGACACAGACATCCTCCAGAAAGGTGTCACGGAGACGAACACCTGGTGTCAGAACCATGGCCTCAAGCTAAATGCCAAAAAGTGCATAGTCATCCCCTTTGGGAAAAACAAAGTGCCCACGAACTACCACATAGATGGTAATCCTCTAAGTATGGAAGATGTAATTAGGGATCTGGGGACCCAAGTAGATAGCAACCTCTCCTTTGATAATCACATTGCCAAAGTGGTTAGAAATTCCTTCTATGTAGCCCACCTAATCATGAAAGGGTTCACATCTATATCATGAGAGGTCATTGTGCCCCTCTACTCATCGCTCATCAGGCCCATAATAGAGTACAATGCCCCATTTGGGATGTACCTTACTCGACACCTGCAACAGCTGGAAAGACCACAGAAGTACCTCACTAAGAGGATTGTGGGCCTCAAACAGATGCCCTATGCAGCTTGACTAAAGAAACTCCAGCTCTACTCAGTTGCTTACCAACTACTCAGAGGTGATCTCTGCCTGACGTACAAGGCCATGTCTAACCCAGAATTAATGTACATGCTCCACCTCAAAAAAAACAAATCTCTTAGAGCCACACGCTCCAGGGATTTAAACCTCAGCACAACAATAAATAGGACATGCTGGAGGGATAGATTCCTGTCCCATAGATTTCCCTCGTTCTGGAATAGAATCCCAATTTATGTTAGGCAAAGCCCCTCACTGACTCTCTTCAAGAGGAATCTTGACAAGTGGATGGGAAATCATAAATTTACCCCTGGGATCACTTCAATGGCCCTGCTGGACAGAGGCTCAAGAAACTAATCTAAAAGGGAGGCGAAAGCCAACACATTCTGGCTAGGCTTATAAATGCCCTTGAGCAGATAGCCTAGTACCTACCTATGAACCTATGAACCTATGAACATCTGAAAATCAAATGGGACATGAATAACTTGCTCCAGGGATCTCAACCTAGCCTGTGACATTTACAGGACATGCTGGACAGACAGATATATCTTCCAGCAATTGCTGCTCCTCTGGAATGAGCTCCCACTCCATATGAAGCAGATCTCCTCAATGACCTTATTCAAGCACAACCTTGACAACTGGATGGGTGACAGCAAATTCACCCCAGGGGTGGCGTCTATGTCCCTCATGAACAGGGGCAATCAGTGCTTATCACAGAATCATTCTGCTAACAACGACCATCTAACAATGGTCAGTAAGAGTACTCAGGTTATTACACAGCTAGGTTTGTAAAGGCCCTAGGGCCATTAGCTTAGTAACCTCCTATGAATCTATAATAATTATAATAGCTATAAACATGAAAAACTTAAAAATACCTCCTCCTCATCCAGAGAAAAGGTTGGCTAACCATGTCCATTGGGAAATATCGGTTTCTTTGGCATGTGAATATTTACTGACTTTCTGAATTATTTTTAGGTGATTATGGATGGCATCAGTATTATCAGGAATGAAACAACACTCTGTTTGGATGAGTGTGCATGTATCCCTTTAAATGTGAGTGTAAAGTCAAGTTCTATGAGGTTTTGTCACAGCACAATGTGTATTGCAGTCACTTTTTGAGTTATCAAATTAATAGACTCAAAAGTGGAATTACTTAATATTTCTAAGAGCTTAGACAGCTTCTTAAGCTCCCAAATGGACTTCACCACCACAAAAACAGGTACAGTTCCTGTTCCAGAAATGACCCCATCACCAAGATTCATGTGAGCAAGCCCTTTCAAAGAGGGTTTTGTACAGCATTATGTTATACCAAGGAAGCATCTATTTTACCATCTGGGTTAGGTATGACTTTAATGTCTCTCTTACAATGAGCATTATGAATCATTCCTTCCAGTAAAGTAGCTGTATGTCAAATAGCTGGAATAACACAACATATATAACAGTATAATAATACAGAAAAGAGTAAAATCCAAATAAGGGAAAACATCCCTGATCAGTATCAGCAAGAAACTACGATCCCTCATAAAATCATCCAAGGCGAGTTTCGAAAGAAAAATTGCCAAGGACTCCAAAGATAACCACAAGGCATTCTTTAGCTATGTCAAGAATTTAAGTGGCAATGCTCAGATCTGCTCAGAGTTAGTGCAGAATGGTACAAAATACACTGAACCGACCGATATTGCCAACATCCTGGTAGACAGGTTCAGTGCAAATGTCACCCCCCTCTCACCCCCAAAAGGGCCCATAACCATACCAGAAGAATGTAGAGCTCCTGAAATCACAGACACTCGGGTAAAAACAGCCCTCTCCAAAGCCAAAAACACAGCATCAATGAGACTGGACAGAGTCCCAGGCTACGTCCTACATGAGCTCAAAGACGAACTAACCCCTCACCTAAACACACTGTCCAAAATCAGCCACTCCACAGGTTACGTACCCATAGAGTGGTGCACAGTAATGGTTATTCTGCTCCACAAAGGTGGAGCCACAACAGACCCCATATCACCCTATAAGCCTGACTAGCTTGGTCTGCAAGGCTATGGAGGGCATCATCATGGAACACATTAACAGAGACATCGAGAACCTCCAAACACTGGACCTTACCCAGTTTGGCTTTGTTAAGGGCAGATCATACCTCCTAAACCTGATGGACTTCTTTGAGACAGTTACCAAGGCTATAGATGAGGGAAAGGTGGTACACACAGCCTACCTAGACCTCGCAAAGGCCTTTGACACCATTCCCCATTCTGGTATTATAGACAAGCTCACCAACCTGAACATAAACCCCTACATCACAAGATGGGTTGCCAACTGGCTCACGGACAGAACCCACATGGTAAGAGTTGCAAGAGCTAGGTCTGACTCTAAACTGGTTACAAGTGGCATTCCCCAGGGCTCAGTCCTAGGACCCCTCCTGTTCGGCATATACTTCTCCGAGGTACAGGCAAGCACAGGAGGACTATGACTGACCAAGTTCACAGACGACTGCAAACTAGGGGCTATAATTGACTCTCTAGCTGACACAGACATCCGTTAAAAGGGTCTTACTGTGACGGACACCTGGTGTCAAAATCATGGCCTCAAACTAAATGCAAAAAAGTGCATAGTCATCCCCTTTGGAAAAAAACAAAGTACCCACAAACTACCACATAGGTGGTAGTCCCCTAAATATGGAAGACGTAATAAGGGATCTGGGGACCCAAGTAGATAGTAAATTCTCCTTTGATAATCACATTGCCAAAGTGGTTAAAAAATCCTTCTACGTGGCACACCTTATCACAAAAGGGTTCGCATCCAGATCAAAAGAGGTCATTGTGCCCCTCTACTCATCGCTCATCAGACCCATCATATTGTACAACGCCCCATTTGGGATGTATCTTACAAGACACCTGCAACAGCTGGAAAGACCACAGAAGTACCTCACCAAGAGGATCACTGGCCTCAAACAGATGCCCTATGCAGCTTGACTGAAGAAACTCCAGCTGTACTTAGTTGCATACCACCTACTCAGAGGTGATCTCTGCCTGACATACAAGGCCATGTCCAACCCAGAACTGATCGACATGCTCCACCTAAAGAAAAGCTTATCCCCTCGAGCCACACGCTCTAGGGATCTAAACCTCACCACAACAATAAATAGGACATGCTGGAGGGATAGATTTCTGTCACAGAGACGTCCCATGCTTTGGAACAAGATTCCAATCTACATTAGGCAGAGCTGCTTGCAAACACTCTTCAAGAGAAACCTTGATGAGTGGATGGGAAACAGAAAGTTTACCCCGGGGATCACTTCAGTGGCTCTGATGGACAGAGGCACAGGGAACTAATCTAAGGGGCCGGCGAGAGCCAACACATTCTGGCTAGGCTTATAAATGCCTTCGGGCAGATAGCCTAGTACCTACCTATGAACCTATGAACAACAATCAGATCACTGTTTTAGTAGCTAGGGATAAGCTTGATTTCCATAAATGTACCAGTATTGATGCTACACTGCCATGCCCTGCCATCCAGCCTCATCATAAATTTTCCAGGTGAAATTGCAAGCACTAATTCCAACAAAAAGTGTTCCACTTTTGTGATAGCAAACATGTCTTTAACAGTCACTGACAGTTGAAGCAGCATTACAGTAAAGGGGGTAGAAACATGTTTATTCTTCCAATTTTAGCAAGGAAAATAAGGTGAAATGTAGTGTGAAGCAATGAATCAGTGACAGGCAGAGGAATCAGTGAAATACTCCCATCATGTACAGTAGGAATATGCACATAAACCCTGCAAATGTGAACATTCAAGGTCTGTGCAGAAGTATGTAAGGAAGCAGAGACGTTATTAAATCTAGGATACCGTTGAGGAGCTCTTGATTCAATTCTAACCAAATACCTGTCTCTATTTTTAACAAAGCGTATATGTCTGTTAAGAAAAAATTCAGTACTTATAGTTCCAATGATCACAAAGGAGGATGCATTTACAGTTCTGGATGGTAAAAGCAGGGAAAACAAAATGATGACAAAAGGCACAGTAACTGTTGTGATTAGTCCTTAGGAAAAATGAGCATGTTCAAGCTGGAGAGAATTTTGAAGGAACTGTAAACAAGGATACTGAGTGGGCTATTCATTATGCAAATGAAATCAGTCACCAAAAAGTTGTTGACCAAAGTTCTTAATCACACATGCCTTTGAAAAGGAATGTTGTCTGGATAAGGAAATGTCTAAGGCGATGTCCAAAAGGTGGAATGAATCAGTAATGTTGGAAATGGAAGCAAGAAAAATGTTGTTGAGGTTGGAGAAGAACCACTGGAAGATGAATTAGAACAGGACGAGGTAGCACAATCACATGTTTTAACTTCTTGGCCAGGTAGCAAGGGTAACTTAGCTGCATTCAGTTCCAGATGCAATCTGGATGGTGAATGTGGAGTCAAGTTAGTTCTGGATTTGGTTTGGATGGCAAAACATTATACGCTGTCACTTCTGGATGCAACGATATTCCTGTTTTGTTGTATGGTTTAGCTTGTGATAGGATCTGCTGATTCACATGTCTGACATCAGTGGTGACTCAGTTGTACTCATCACAAGAGAGGGTTTTTTGACATGCGACACATGGCTCCAGGTGGGGAGGCCCACACAATGGATGGCAGCTGTAGTTGTGAGCAAAATCAAGTATGATCCTTTCCATCTTGAGCTAAGTGAGCTTCTTTGGGAATGCACTTTGATATATACAAACTCTCTAGGGCACAGATCATGGTGATCCAGCTCTGTGGGGCATTAGGCTGCACGCAGAATGGCACTATGGTATTTTTGCAAAAGAGGACACAAGGATTTCCAGTATGAAAGTATGCGTTCATAAATATCTTGTAATTATAAGTTCTTAGGGAGGGGCTAGCAAGCATTCTTATGGGTCAGCCCATAACTATTTCTTGAAGGAAAATTTTTAGGGTCACTTACTGCACTTCTAATACTAAATAAAACTAAAGGCAAAGCTTCTGGCCATTTAAGGCCATTTTTTTTACAAACTTTAGCTAGTCTACGCTTAATTTTCTGATTAGCACTCTCCACTAACCCAGAAGTCTGTGGTCTATAGGGATGATGGAACTGTAACTTAACATTTAATATTTAAGGATCAGATGGCTTAGTGGTTAAGGTCTTTGCCTCCCATGCACAAGGTACAAGGTTTGATCTTGCTCTCCGACTAATGCCTGTTAGGAGTTTGCATGTTATCCCTGTATCTCCATGGGGTTTCTCCCATGTCTGAAAAACATGCTGAGTGTTTCCATCTCAAACTCACTAATGAATGGAGATGTGGGCAGCAGCACAGACTTTACATGGTGCCCTATAGGGGGAAGAGTTGTACAGGCCAACCGCTTTGGGCATCTACTGTCGTGCGTAGTATCCTCAAGATAGGAGAACATGGATCACAGACTGAGTGCTGTGGCAGGGCTAGCCACTCAGTGTGAAATATGGCTCTAGGTGATTCGGTCATCTTGACTAATGTCGCCAAACCAGTGATAAGTGGGTTGAGGACCCAGCCTAACGGTGGGAGAGGTATATGTTCCCCTACTGGCCAGTGTGTGCCCTTCATAAAGCCCAGCAGCCTTGGGTCAATAAGCTACTGGTTGGCTGGTGTCTAGTTGCCCAGCCTGGGTTACCTGGGATAGCTTTGTTGAGCAAAAGCTGGATGTAAAACCAGCCAACCTGCCAAACATTAATTGAGAATTGATACGCTTAATGTAGGTTCACTGACAGGATGCAGCTTTGGAAGTGGATGACATGATGATACGGAGGAGGCTGGACATCCTATGTATCCAGGAGATGAGATGGAAGGGCAGTACAGCAAAGCCACTTGGCTTGGGATCCAGAGTCTACTACTCAGGTGGAGGGCAGGCTAGAAATGGTGCAGGAATTGTGGTGAGAGAGAGGCTTCGGAAGGCAGTAAGGGATATCATAAGAATTAATGACAGACTCATGGCACTCAGACTCCAGTGTAATGATAGGACAGTATTCATAATCTCAGCCTATTCCACACAGCAGGGTTTTGATAGTGAGGAAAAGAGTGCATTCAGACAGCAGTTGCAGGGCTTACTAGATAAAACAGGACAACATGAACTGGTGTTGATAATGGGTGACTTGAATGCACATATCGGGACAGACAGAACAGGAAATGAGGACTGTCTGGGTCCACATTGGTGGGGCAACAGGAATAAAGAAGGAGAAGCCATTCTAGACTTCTGCCTGGCAAATGGCTTGATAGTAGCCAACCCATGGTTCAGAAAGAGAGACAGTCACAAGATCACATACAAGAGTAGTCAACATGCAACTCAGGTAGACTTCCTCCTAGTAAGGAAAAGGCACTGGGGCAGAATCCATGATTGCAAAGTCATCCCCAGTGAAACAGTCGGCCCACAGCATAAACAACTAGTTGCCACAATCAGCTCCAAGCAGTGGTCAAAGAAGGCTCTAAGGTCAACAGAGACCAGGCTGAAGACTTGGAAGTTGACTGGAGAGAAAGTACAACAGTTCAAGAAATTACTCGGGGCTCTAGCAACCCAAAAAGAGGAGGAAATAGGTGGAGTTGAAGAAGAATGGCAGCGCCTAAAAACAGCATGTGTTAGGACTACAGAAAAGATATGTGGCCAAGCCAGGTATGGAAATAAGGTACGTAAGGAAAGCTGGTGGTGGAATGCAGAAGTCCAGGAAGTCATCAAAAGAAAAAATGAGTGCAGGAAGAAGTGGGAGACAGAAAAGACAGACCAGGCTAGAAAGGACTACTGGTTGGCTAACAAAGAAGCTAAGAAAAAAGTTGCAATAGCAAAGAATAGGCACTCGGAGGCACTGTACCAACTTCTGGAAAGTGACTCAGTAAAGGGCACAAAGAAACTATATCAGGTTGCAAGGTAAAGACAGAAAGATAAAGAAGATAGTCAGTCACCCTTCATAAGGGATGCCAGCAACAACCTGCTCACCAGCCCAGAGGACATTAAAGGCAGATGGAAAGAGTATTTCCAACAGCTTCTAAATTAAGAAAACTCCACAGAAGCCATACTTTCCCAGAAACAGCCTACAATGACAGAAGAAGAGGAGCTCACCCCTAGGAGAAGTAAGAACGGCACTAAGGAAGATGAAGTCAGGGAAAGCAGCAGGCTCAGATGAGGTCACAGCAGATATGATAAAGATGCTGGGTGAGACAGGGGATAAATGGCTCCTGAGGGTACTAATAGCATTGTGGAGAGAAAGGCATATCCCAGATGACTGGAGAATAAGCATACTTGTCCCAGTCTACAAGAACAAAGGGGACATCCACAACTGTGGACAGTACAGAGGCATCAAACTCCTATCACATTGCATGAAAGTTCTGGAGAGGGTGATTGATAAATGGATACGCAGAGTAGTAGAATATAAGATGGGAGATAAGCAGTTTGGATTCAGATCAGAATGCAGCACAATTGATGCGATGTTTGTATTGAGACAGATACTTGAGAAGAAGCTAGAGATGAGGAGAGAGTCCAACTGGGCATTCCTAGACTTGGAGAAAGCATATGGCAAGGTCCCAGGAAAGCTGATCTGGGCAGTACTGCGGTGGTTTGAAGTCCCAGAAACATTGGTAGAATTAGTGCAGGCTATGTACAAGGACCCAATGACTCAAGTACGAACAGTGTTCGGCCTCACAGAGGGGTTCCCAGTGGGTGTGGGTGTACATCAGAGTTCAGGTCTGAGCCCACTGCTGTTCATACTGGTGATGGACTACATTAGCAAATAGGTTGGAGGGGACAGATCAACAAAGCTGCTGTCTGCAGACGATGTGGCAGTACAGGCAGACTGAGCTAGAACTTCAGCAAAGGATAGGAGAATGGAATGCAAATCTGAAGGCACATGGGTGAAACTAAGCACAGATAAGATTGTGGTAATGGCAGCAAATTGGGGAAATCAGAAGAAGCTGAAAATAGAGATAGAAGGGAAGACAGTGGAACAGGTAAACAGCTTCAAGTATCTGGGAGGAGTAGGTGAGGAGAAGGGTAGTCTGAATGAAGAGGTCAATGCTAGAATCAGAGGGGCTGCAGCCAACTGGCATAGACTACCAGGTGTAGTCTATGACAGAAGAATGCCAAAGAAGCTGAAAAGTAAGGTGTACAAGACAGTGGTGTGGCCAGTACTACTGTATGGTACAGAAACCTGGGCAGTAAAGGCAGAACAGTTAAGGAAGCTAGAGGTGATAGAAATGAAGTGCCTGAGAATGGTGATAGGATGCACACTGCGGGACAGACAAAGAAATGAGAACATAAGAGCAGAAGCCAAAGTAGCTCCAATTGCAGAAAAGATCAAAGAGGACAGATTACGGTGGTTTGGGCACATGTCTAGAAAAGCAGAAGACAATCTTGTGAGGGATTTTTTGGGAAAGACAGGAAGAAGGTAAGAGGAAGCGAGGGGGTCCAGCAAAGAGGTGGCTGGATTGTGTGAAAGAAGATCTGCAGCAGTCAGGCATGAGTGTTGAAGAAAGCAGGAGTGTGGCACTGAATCGAAAGAGTTGGCGACAGTTAACATGATACCCTGACCCCATGTAGAAAAATGGGAAAAAGGGGGCTGATGATGATGACGATGATTTAAGGATAGTGGAACTGAAACTTAACATTTAATATTTTACAAAGCTGCTGTATTACTTGACTAGTAAAATGAGAACCCTGGTCAGACTGAATGTTACAGGGAGCATTAAATCTAGGAATAAGTTTTTTGACTAACTTCTTTGCTGCCATTTGCGCATCATTTTTAACACACAAATATGCTTCCAGGCATCCAGAAAAAATGTCAGCAACTACCAATATATAATGAAATTTCTGCACTAGAGAAAGCTCAATAAAGTCCCACTGAAGGGAACAAAAGGGTCCCCAAGGTTTTCATAAAAACTGAACAGGTGGAGGTACTGATTAAGGCACATTATATTTTAAACAAATTACACAGTATTTATAGTGCTGAGTAATTTTTGAGAGATGAGAGGCATTCTAAACAGTGGAAATTTGTTTTAGTAATACATTTTTGCCCAAATGAAAAAGGCAGGTGATACATTTTTTACCAACTGATTTAGGAAATTTAGTAGGGCTACTAGTCGACCATATAAATAGCATCACAAAAGGTCCAGAGAGTGACCGCAGCCATTACTTATCCATCTCCTTCTTTCAGAGTCCTCTGTCTGATTTTGACAAGACAATAACTCCTGTAAAAAAAGTTATTTTTATTCAATTGCTTCAAAAATATAGCCTAAACAGGATAAAACAATGTAGCCTGTCTTGCCGCCATATCTGCAAAAGTGTTACCTTTGGCAACAAAGGCATCACCCATCTAATGTGTGACACATTTTATTACAGAGATCTCCCTTGGTTTATAATAAAGCATCTAACAAAAACAGCATTTGTAATAACTATCCCTGCTGATGTTAAATAACCCCTTCTTTCCCCAAAGTGTACAAAAACTATGAACTACACCATAGACATAATGAGAATCTGTGAAAATAGTTGCTGACTGATCTTTGCCAATTTTCAAGCTTTAGTTATAGCTACATACTCAGCTGTTTGAGCAGACACATTTTCATTTAATTGACCAGCTGATAAAATGTTGTCATGTGTGCAAATAGAAAAGGCTGCTATGAGTTTACCATCATCTCTTTGAACACAGGAGCCAATTACAAAACGAATGAGATCTGAATTACAGATTATAAGGTACCAGTGCATAAGCTGTTTTATCTACTATAGTCACATCTTTAACTGCTTAATTCAAAACTTAACATTTAATTAAGTTTAGTATTCTAAATTCTCTTTTATTTTCAAACAACCTGTCTGAGAAAGAATGAAATCCTCTGCTGTACAGAGGTCATATGGAACATTAAAATTTCAATTTATTTCCTTATGTATTGTTGCGTTCCATATTTCTAATTACATAAACTTTTCTGAAAAGCTGCCTTTTTTCTAGATAACTTTTTTTTAATATAGCTAGGATTTTTTTTTTTTATAAAGAAATGTCGTTGATGCTTTTTTCAATTAGTTAGGGAGAATTATTTCCTTTAAATGCAATACATGTTCTAAAGATTTTCATATCATGAAATAAAATAGAGGCCATTCATTTTTAAATCTTGCTCCATTTGCTTAATTGTATTTTGTTAATCTGATGTATTATTGTTATAGTGTTGAGAAACATAAACAGACGTGACATTTAAAATTAATTACTTTGAAAGTAAGTCAACTTGAAGGAGGTCTTTATTATTTTGCATTTTTTGATAATAAATTACACTATATTTGGAAGAATCAAGGAGGTAATGTTTTCAATGGTGATGTTTTTCACTGGCAGGAATGAATATTTATCTGAGAAATGTTGCTATTCAGTACAAGCCAGCTGTGGTAAAGATTTATATGGAGTGATTGTCAAGATATTCTTGAGAATTTAGATGGAAGGTGGAGGTAACCATCCAATCTGCAACTAAATGAATAGTGCAGATTGACTGGGGAAACTTAAGGATGTAGAACAATAACTAATGCAAGTGACGGTGCAGGGCAAACCATTAAAGAAATATCAAGGAAAACAAGATGGATACGGGTATAAGAAAATACACAGGAAGCAGAAACATTCCAGTACAAAGTAGCATGACTACCACAGATATACCACAAATGGGGCATGTTCATACAAGAACAGATAACCACATTACTAACATCTTCAAATGCATATCCATCATGAGCTGTCATTCATCAACTACTGTACCAACAGTTATACCAACTGCAGTCTGAGCTTGCAGCTGTATGTGCTGCCCTCAGGCACATCAGTAATACTTAATACAGGTACTTTGGTGAATTCAGCAACAGAGCCTGTACAGTCAGTCAGTCCAAAACTAACAGTTATGACAAAGAACTGTCAGTCAAGTCTTACAGGAAATATAATATATTCTATGAGACTGATGAAGCTTATAGAAAAATCAGCCATATATAATTTGAGTTATATCTTCTTCCTGATATATATATATATATATATATATATATATATATATATATATATATATATATATCTAATTTTGTGAAATCACTCCCCTTCAACTATTTAAATTTATTGGCCATCCTACTGTATTCCATAGTACCAGAATACAAAAGTGATCACCCCCTTTCAATCTCTTGCTGTTTTAAAAATAGTGACTCTCCAATAAAACTTAACTGTTTAGACAGGTAAAATTTAAGTTACCTACTTTCACATCTAACTCCTCTAGTACACACTGCAGTGTTTAGGATAAACCATTTTTTTAATCTTACCTTTAAGCATCCCTGTGACTAGCACTTGCTTTAAAACCTGCTGGAAAGCACTAGGAAGTCTTAAACTGATACAAGCACTCAACTCTCCTTGTTAATAAGGAGAAATTAATCATAGGCACTAAACAGCCTATAATTGCAAAGTACCTTGCTAAGGTAAGGGAAAACAGCTCTTGTACTTTACAAAAAAAAGCACCAAACCAGGCATGTCCAAGGGTCAGCTTCAGGTGATTTCTCCTGTCCACCTGGTGAATCTGGGCATACTGGGGCAATGCAGAAATTGCCTCATGTACACAGACAACCCTCTCATTCTACTACCCAACACTACAACCTGTGAGAGATGCACTTACATAGCCAAACTGGAAGCAAAGCTCTCTCCACCCAAGATTGTGCTAGACAGTCAAGAGGAGAAGGTTAATACCCGCACTACACCTCAAGCAACACACAGCCCTTCTAAACCCACACCACCAACACCCACACATAGCAACACTAAACCCACATATGTGGAGGCCCTTAACAGTAACCTGCCCAAGCAACAAGGACCTCTGAAGCTGAAACACAAACACCAATCACAACCAAAGTGTCACATAGCTCACAAAACCAGTGTGCCACCCAACAACAGCTCCTAATGCAAGACTACGTACCCAACACTTTAATCATAGGTGACTTTATAGTCAGGCACACTGATGTCCCACTCACCAGGCTGAACAAGGAGAAAATTACAGTCAGTTGCCTGTCGGGTGCCAGGATCCGCCACATAACGCATGCACTCAAGTCACTCCATAACGTACAAATATGACTCTGTCATTGTCCATGTTGGAGTGAATGACTTGAGACATACCTTCCTGGACTACATGAAAAGAGACATGGAAGAGCTCTTGGATCATGCAGCCCAGGCAGGTATGACCCTAGCCCTGAGTAGCATCCTGCGTTCGCCCAGAATGATACCACAGTATAAGGACAAAAATGATTGACTTCAACAATTGATTAAGCTTCTGGTGTCATTCAAAGGGGATCCAGTATCTGTCTGCCTGGAATGACATGATCGACAGACCACGATGCTTTGGCAGAGATGGTCTGCACCTGTCACCCCTGGGATTCAGGTTACTGGCTAAGGCTCTTGCCACCCCTATAGTGCCTTTTTTAGGCAAAGTTCAAAGGACAAAACCACCACCGTAACAGGTACAAGCATGCAAAATCTGAAGGTAATTCTATTCAATGCTAGAAGTCTAAACATCAAAATGCACTCTCTCGAGGCACTCCTAAAAATGGAGAACATCGATATCTGTGAAGTAACTGAGACCTGGTTCAAGACTCCAGAGAGCACCCCTGCAATACCAGGCTACAACTTTTACCACACTTTTCGGCCACCAAACCAGGACCGAAACACTAAAGGTGGAGGAGTGTCCATATTCACCAAGGATATTCACAACACCAGGCTAATGGCCAACATAATGCATCTGAAATTCTCCAGGTGCAACTAACACTAGGTAAGACTGCAATCCAAATTGTAGCTTGCTACAGATCCCCCACCATGCCCCAAGATTCTCACTACACCTTTCTAAACATACAGGAAAATATTAAGATACAACCAAACACCCTAATACTGGGTGATTTTAACCACCCTGCCATAAACTGGGTAAACTACTTGTGTACCATCACCTTTGCCCAACGGTTCTTGGAATTCATAAATTCCAATGCCCTGGATCAACTAATCCTTAGTTCCACCAGGGGCTCCAATATCTTAGACCTGGTCATTAACAACATGGGAAATCAATTCTCCACACCTATGGTCACCTCCTCGTTGATCAGGTCTGACCATAAGCTAATCACCTTTGACATCCACATCCCACCCCCACCCTTCTGTAAGGAAACCTCCGTAAGAAAATTCTCCAAAGCTAACTTCATGCTACTCAAGTCAGAAGTGACAAACTTCATGACACCCATGCAGATGGGAACTGAAAGTTTGAGTGCTGAGTCCTACACTAAGGCACTGTACGAGCACATCCACTCATGCATGAATCGTGCCATCCCCAACAGAACCAAGACGCTCTCCTCCAAAAAAAGGAAGCCGATCTGATGGTCCCTTGCCATAAACAAACTTTACAACAAAAGGAAGAAACTGTTGCAGAAAAGAGGAAAATCCCAGGATGCAAAAAACTCCCTTACCAGCCTCAGTAAGAAGCTGAGATCCATCATAAAAATCTCCAAAGCTAGTTACGAAAATAAAATTGCCAAAGATTCCAAAGACAACCACAAGGCATTCTATAGCTATGTCAAGAATCTAAATGGCAATGCTCAGATCTGCTCTGAGCTACAACAGAATTGCATTAAATATACTGATCCCAAGGATATTGCCAATATCCTGGCAGATCAATTCAGTGCAAACATAACCCCCCTCTCACCCCCTAAAGGGCCCATCTCAATACCGAAAGATTGCCAAATTCCAGTAATAATGGCCACACAGGTAAAAAGCGCATTCTCCAAAGCTAAGAATACAGCATCCATGGGACCAGATGACATCCCAGGCTGTGTACTACATGAACTACAAAATGAACTGGCACCTCACCTAAGTGTCATGTTTAATCATAGCCTCACCTCAGGCTTCATGCCCACTGAGTGGCACACAGCTATAGTTATCCCACTCCACAAGGGGGGATCCACCTTGGATCCCGGGAATTATGCTGACCATCTTAAAAAACTCCACCTATACTCTGTCACATATCGTCTACTCAGAGGTGATGTCTGCTTGACATACAAGGCCATGTCAAACCCAGAGCTGTTGGACATGCTACACTTAAAGAAATCTCAATCCCTCAGAGACATGCGCTCCAGGGATCTAAACCTTGTCATCACAATGAACAAAACATGCTGGAGGGATCAGTTCTTGACCCAGAGACTCCCCAGACTTTGGAATAGACTGCCCATACATGTCAAGCAGAGCACCTTTTTGGCCCTCTTCAAAAGGAACCTTGATGATTGGATGGGAGATAGGAAATTCACCCCGGGGATCATGTCAGTCACCCTGCTAGACAAGGGTCCAGGGAAGTAAATACTGTGGGAAGAAATAGCCAGGGAATTGTTATGACCGATAGCCTAGTAGCCTAGTACCAACCTATGAACCTATGAACATATATATATATATATATATATATATATATATATATATATATATATATATATATATATATATATATATACAATTTTATTGTGTTTGATTAAACTAATTTAATGTCAAATTGAAAACACAGATAAAAAATTCAAACATACACTATACAAAAAACAAAAAATATCAAATGAAATAATACTGAGAAAAGGATACAATTTCTTCTCACAATATTAACACTAAGCTCCCATAACACTAGCCTCAAATTCATTTAAAGAGTGGCAGTGTTATGGGAAGGTTTTTATGAAGGTAAGATGTAGGGTTAGGGTTGAAGAAAAGGGCAACAATAGGGTTAGCACCCATTACTAAAGAGGGTGGGTGGCTCTACCTAGAAGATAAGTGCATGCCTTTTCTTTTCTCTGAACTGAGCAGTGATGAACACATATGTCATTCTGGTTCTCACTTATTGAATCAGTTATGCAAATTACAATACATATAAACCTTTCTTCCTACCATATCTCAACCCAGCTAAGAACATCCAGTGTTCTCCATCACACCTTCACAACTGGTTATTTGCACAAACTTCTTAAACTCAAACCTAAATCAATATTACTAGACAGACTTCCTCTGAAGTTCTCCCAGGATCTGCTATTTTATATTGAGTAACAATGGTGATTATTCCATTAAGGAAGATTTTGTTACATATATCTGAAAAAAGGTACTTTACTCTTGCATTAAGGTGGTACATCACTCACTTACACAGGTACAGACCTTTTGTATTATTGTCCCTGTCATTGAAAGAATTGGAAAATTGTGTGCACTCACAACTCTAGCAGCACCTAAACAATTGTTAACTTATTTCTGCGACACATTATGGCTTCTGACCAACAGATGGAGCAGACCCAGCCTTGATGGATGTCATTGACATCATAAGTGCCAAACTAAACAACAAACATTTTATCTGACAATTTGTGGCTTTTTGATATGGTTGACCAAAACACACAATTAAATATTCTGTTTAGCTACAGCTGGCCACTCTGTGTCACAAGGTAGTTAGTTAGTTAATTAATACAAATGTATATCAGTCAGTAAGGTGGAATAATATTATCCTACACTAGACTATGGTGATGCAAGAGGTCCGTGTGTTATTCACAGTATTTATCAATAACATAAATCAGTGTGGCACTGCCAACCTAGTGCAGATAATGTAACCATTTGTCTAGTTAATACTGGGCCACAATGCAACTTCAGGTATTTTCAGTCATGGCTACTTGCCTTAGGACTGCATCCTTAGTGCTGAAAAAAAATATACACCACAGTTACTGGCATTCCACTTAATTTGACACCATTGACAGCTCCTCCTTCAGTCATTCAGGAATTCAGATAGTAGAGTTCCTAGGCATTATTAGTGACAACCATCTCAAATATGACCTACAGATAAATTCAACCTTGACAAAAAAGTAATGAAAAACTAAGGCATTTCTGTAGGGTCAAAGCATCCCTTCTCCCACTTGCAATACAAAATATTAAATTTATGTACTCCTTACTTTTTTACCCAACATACCTGCCTAATAAACTGCAGCCAGTAGTAATGCACAAGACAATATTAAGATACAATGAATTCACAGATTTGATGTGGGTTATCCCAGAAAACAAAATAGGCCACTGCCTTTCAGTATGGAGCTACTACTGACTTGAATATGAGCATCAGCTGTTATCAATATAAACACATTTTGATTGTAGACTAATCAAGACATCCAAGTGTCTGGCACTGAATGACACACAAATGGCATAAACCTCACTGGCTGCTCTGATCCACTACTGGTTGTTTCATGCATAGCCTCAAATCCATAAGCAGTTATGGAGCTGAGTACTACTTGAACTATGTAGTCAATCTTTGGTCCAATCTTCCCTTTAATATAACACCTATCTTAAAAAGGCATGCATTTAACGTAGTCACTGAATGATCATTTCAACCTGTAAAGTAAATGCAGCTCTACTGTAATATAAAGTTGTAGGAAGGTTTTTTTTTTTACATGTTACCCTCACCTTACTCTTGGTCTAGTATTCTTTCTTCTCTCTGACTTCATATCTGATGCCCTCATTTATGCAGATTATCTGCCTAATTTAGAGACAACTCAGAGAAAAGTCATTTCTTCAAGTTTGTTCAGCAGCCATTGCAACCCTGAATTTAGTATATTTAAGTATAATAGTAGTATGTGTAGTTTGGTTTGGTAGTGTGGCTGCTGTAGCATCCATAACAAAGGTATAGAGGGCAGAGTCCCTTCTCTGCAAAACCCAGGGCATATAATAATTTATATTGACCAAACTTGAAGAAATGATTTTTCAGTGAGTTGCCTTCCAATGAAAATGATTAAATCTGTAGATGTCTACTGCATAGGTTCATAGGTTCATAGGTAAGTACTAGGCTATCAGCCCAAAGGCCTAAGTAAGCCTAGCCAACAAGGTTCCCTGGCTTACGCCACCCAATAAAGTTATTTTCCTGTGCCACTGTCGAGCAGAGACACAGAAGTGATCCCCAGGGTGCATTTCCTATTTCCCACCCACTCATCAAGGTTTTTCTTGAAGAGTGCTAATAAAGAACTTTGCTTGACATAGATGGGTGGCCTGTTCCAGAGTATGGGAAGCCTCTGGGACATGAATCTATCCCTCCAGCATGTCCTGTTTATTGTGGTGACAAGGTTTAGGTCCCTAGAGCATGTAGCTCGGAGGGATTGGGATTTCTTTAGGTGCAGCATGTCCACCAGTTCTGGGTTTGACATATCTTTATATGCTAGGCAGAGATCACCTCAGAGTAGACGATATGCTATGGAATAAAGCTGAAGTTTTTTGAGACGGTCAGTGTAGGACATTTGTTTGAAGCCAGTAATCCTCTTTGTGAGGTACTTCTGTGGCCTTTCCAGCTGCTGCAGATGTCTTGTGAGGTACATTCCAAAAGGGGCATTGTACTCTCTAATGGGTCTAATGAGTGTCAAGTAGAGGGGAAAAATTACCTCTTTTTTCCTGGATGAGAACCCTTTTATGAGGAAGTGTGCCACATAGAAGGACTTCCTGACTACTGTGGTGATGTAACTATCAAAGGAGAGACTACTGTCCACCTGGGTCCCAAGGTCTCTTATCACACATTCGGTGTTAAGTAGATTGCTGCCTATATGGTAGTTCATGGGTACCAAAGGGGATGACACTGCACATTTTGGCACTGAGCTTGAGGCCATGGCTCTGACACCAGACATCTGTCTCAGCGAGGCCCTTCTGTAGGATGTCCACATCATTTGGGGACTTGACTATGGCTCCTAGTTTGCAGTCATCTGCGAACTTCATTAGCCAGAGGCCTTCTGTGTTAGCCTATACTTCAGAGAAGTAGGTACTAAACAGGAGAGGTCCCAGGACTGAACCCTGTGGTACTCCACTTGTCACTGGTTTGAGGTCAGATTTGGAGTCTGCAACTTTTACAGTGTGGGTTCTGTCAGTGAACCAGTTGCCAACCCATCTTGTGATGTAGGGATTTATACCTAGTTTAGTGAGTTTAGCTATAATTCCAGAATGGGGGATGGTGTCGAAAGCCTTGGCGAGGTCAAGATAGGCTGTGTGAACCACCTTACCCTCATCTACAGCTTTGGTGACTGCCTCAAAGAAGTCGATCAGGTTCAGGAGGCATGATCTGCCTTTCACAAACCCGATCTAGGTGGGATCCACCCAGGGAGATGCACTTTCATCAATCCTTCTATATCATTCCTGAACAACATATAGCCAGGCATCTCCATGTCCCATGCCCCCTTTTACTGCTTCACATTTCCGTGATACAAGCACTAACTCATGTTTCTTTGACAACTCTGCCCTCCTGCATCACCACTTGCACTTCACCATCTTCCTACCCAGACGCCTTTGCATTATAGAAGAATACTATTATGCCATCTCCTTGTCATCTCTGCTTGTTCATTTGTATATTATGCAGCCCTTTTGATCCTCCATCTGCTGCCTTAACAGCTATCCTCTTCTTCTGCTTCTGTCACTCTCCCTATCCTCCTTTCATCTTAGTTTTAAAGTTCAGCTGTTATCTGTCTTTTAACAAGCTGTCAATGGATGTGCAGTATTGCCCATTGTTTCTAGTTTAGCTCACTAAATATGACTGTGTGGTATTCACATATAAATTGAAATTCAAGTAAATTGCCTTCAGTTTAAATACCATTTACCAGTGCAAGTGTGGACACTATTATGGCTGCCATCATGGGGATCATAAGGGCAATTTATACTTTACAGAGCTACCCCTCCAGTTTATTATTGTTCCAGCTTTCTGAACAGTGCATACTCAGAATCAGCGTAGGAAATGGTTCTGTCCCTGTAGGCTTGAGTATGTTCTCCATTATATGTTCTGCATGACAAAGCACACAAGCCTTCTTTAGGAATTGTGGAGTTCTTGAAAATACTTGAAATCTTAGAGCAGTACAATGTGTCAAGAGTAAATTATTTTTAAATCCTACTTTCTTCATTATATGAAATTAATTGTTCCAAAAGTAAAGTATGCAGGGGAAATCAGTTTTCAAGCCACTGTAATAGAATATAAAAATGGCCAACCTGTGTAATGAAAGGAGTATGAACAAATAACTTCTCTAAAGAACTTGATAAGCAATTACATTCAAAACTAAAAAAAAATCTCTAGGAATCAAAAATGCCTCTTGCTAAACTGAAGATTTATTTATTTATTGCCATTTGTTTACTGGGATAGTCAACTAGGCCATAAAGAGCCCATTTTCAGTAGAGGCCCAGGGAGAAAAGCTCCACAAAACTTAGAACAGTTAACAGAATTAACAATTTAAAAATATTTTACACAAAAAAATGTAACATTATCTTGGAATTTAACAATATAAGATTAACATAAAAAATAAAAGCACAGGAAAAACATTAGCAATGCATTCTTAAGATTGCAAGGAATTTATAAAATAGTAGAAGGGCTTTATGAGCAAGCATTTAGATTACATGTATAGCTAAGATATCTCTGGATATTTAATTGGTAAAGAAATTAGAAATATGAATATAAACAAGTGGATGATGTCAGTCATGTTATGGATGGAGGAGGTTTAGTACAAGTACAGAAGTAGTTAGTAGAGAGGTGTTCACACAAACAGGTTTTGAAAGAAGCATGACTCTGAATGGTAGGAACTGCTAGTGGAAGGCATTCCAGACTCTGGCTATGATACCAGAGTAAAGTAATTGGCCAGCATGCTGCTTGGGATTGCTGGTTTGCAAAAGGTGCTGCTTTTCAGATGTAAGGGATTTGTTGGGAAGATAGTGGGTAAATAAAGTACTTAGAGCAGGACAAACTGAGGGTTTGAAAATTATTTTGTGTGCTGTAGTTAATTGCAGATAGGTGAGATAGTGTGGAAGTTCAGGCCAGTTAAAAGAGCGTAGGGATGTGCAGTGGTGGGTAGAATGTACGGCATTTGTTGCCAAGTTGACGATCTTGTTATAACATGTCTCAAGTTTAGTTTTTAGGGAGGATAAGAGGTTAGTAATCAAGGAGGCACCATAGATAAGAGAGCAAAGCAGATAAGTGGTATGAAGTACATGTTTAATGGGAGGAGAAATGAAATGTTTATGCCTGTACAGAATACCAACTTTTTGATGTGTTTTTTATATTGTTTTGTATGTGTATGTTGAATTTTAGGCTCTCATCAATTATTACTCCTGGCAGTTTAGTATGGCTAACTACTTCAATTTTCTGTTAATCTGGGAAAGTATAGTGAACTGAGGTTTGTTTATGGAAGTGTTATTCTTTGGGGGGGGGGGGGTAAGTACAAATAACTTTGGTTTTGTTGGAATTAAGAGACAAATGGTTTTTGCATAACCAGGTCTTTATGGAAGTAAATTTTGATTGAGTTATTTGTTGTAGATGTCATAAAGTGTCTGCAGAGAATATAATTGTAAAGTCATCAGCATATTGTACGAATGATGGTGATTAATGAAGGCATTAAACAGGAGTGGTTCTAACACCGAGCCTTGGGGAACACTGGTACAGGTGTGAAGTTAGGGCAATAAAGATTTTGCCATCTAGCTGCTTGTTGTCTGTCTGATAAGTAACTGGAAACCCAGCGAAGAGCGGGAAGTGATAGACCAGTATTTGAAAGCTGAGAAAGGAGAAGTGAGTGAGATACTGTATCAAAGGCTTTTGATAAGTCAAGAAATAGGCTGGAATAATTTTTCCTAGAGTCTTGAGCTTTATTGACTGTGTCCATGAAGGATACTAGGACAGTTGTAGTACTATAACTGGTCTGAATCCATGTTGACTTGGAGATAGGATTTGGTTAATAAGGAGAAAATGCAGAAGTTGCATGTGCACACATTTTTCAAGGAGTTTAGAAATAGGACATAATATGGCTATGGGTTGGTAGTTAGAGATATTGGTCTAGTTGCCTCCTTTGGAAGGAGTAGAATTAAAACTCTTTTCCAAAGTTTTGGGACATATGACTCTTGGATTGACCTGTTGATTAGTATGCTAATAAGGCAGGCAATGGCCTCTGCAGCAAGTTTTAGATATTCAGTGGGAAGTTTGTCAGCTGTGTTAGAGCTGGGTGTTAGTTCCAGAAGCAGCCTTTTTATAGTAGAAGCTGGGATTGTAGTAAGTGAGAATGTGGGTCAAGGAAGTTTTGTTGTTTCATCTGTAAGTGAGGTTGTAGAGGGATGGGATTGAGATAGATGGGATAGGACAGCTATTCCAGTGTGATTTGCACTACAGTGGAGTTGTGGAATGCTAGCAATGATGTTAGCTATAGAATTTATGAAGTGTGAGTTGAAGAGAGTGTCTATTTCTTCTGGTGTTTTGTCAGGATGAGGACACGTATTGATTTTTGAGACAGGGGTTAGAAGTGATCCTATTGATTACCAGAATTGTTGGTGATTTTGCTTATGGTTTGGTTGAAGTTTTAAATAGTAGTCTTTTTTTGTCTTTGGATATTAGTCTTTGTACTTGGCTACAGAGCTGTTTGTATCTCAATTGGTATCCCATTTTGTGTTAATGGAGTATACTAGTTGTGCTTTTTTATGTAACTACACTTGTAGGTTTTATAATTTTAGGAGTATGTATCTTAAGATGTTGTAATTTATAATGTTCTGGGTAGGTTCAATAGTATGACAAATTAATTGTTTAATTTGTTAATTGATGTTATTTTTTGTATTTAAGTAGTTTATTTGTTTAGTGTATTTGTCTGAGGAAGTGTACGTATTGAGGGTGCATGAAAGCGCTTACCAATAAACTTGTGGACTTGTTTTTGTGAACTGTGGATTTCTTCTTTCTTCCTGTTTGGCATTTTGTATCTCAATTGGTCTGAGGGTTTTTAAGTTTTTATCACAGTTTCCATGTTTTATTTCTAGTTAGCGTTAGTTCTTTAGTAGGTTTGGTTAGTCATGGAGCATGGCTGGTTTTCACTCCTTTTACTCTAGAGGGTGCAAGACTGTCTAATGTTTCTAAAAAGGTTATGTTAAAGTAATCTAGTGAATCATTCAGAGGAAGATATTTTAAGTTAGACCACATCATAATTTTTAGTATATTGGTAAATGTGTGTGGGTTAAAATTGCTACGATCCCTACATGCTTGTAATGGTGCTGCTTGTGGAAGGAGGGTGCTGTTTGATGAACAAAGGCTAGGAGGTGATCACATATATCATCTGCAAATGTACCGTCTAAGGAGATTTTATAGGATCAGATACTGATATCCAGTCAAGGACAGAACCCTCCTTATTGCTACTGCTATATCTTGTAGGAGAAGTGATAGGTTGGGTAAAATAAAATAGGTTTATATTTAAGGTTTGGAATATGGAAGAAAAAATTAACCAGTTAATATTTACATCACCTGGAATAATAGTTTCATTTTTAATAGTGCTAGAGACCCAAGATAGTATATCCTCTAGAGCTGGTATGTTATTTATAGGGGTGATGTAAAGGACTATGATACATAGGTTTTTATATTATTTATTTTTAGAAAGGAGACCAGAATTTTGGCGTTAGAAAATTGAGGGATGATGTCTTTATATGGGAATATATTAAAGATATTAGACTAAAGTAATGCTACTCCACCTTCTTTTTGTGGGGTATGTCAGTCCTTGATGTACTGTAGTCTGGAGGGAGGATTTCTGAATCTTTTTTGTTTGGTTTAAGCCAGGTCTCAGTGGCAGCAATGATATCTGGTTTATTGATAGCTATCTAGGCATGAAGGTGTATAGTTTTACTGTGAATACTTTGTAAGTTTAGCTTTACATTATGTAGGGATTTGCAAGAATTACTAGAGCTGGATAGTAAAGGAAGGTAGGGGATGTAGAAAGTGGATTGGGGTAGATGTCTCCACAGAGGGATAAGACTGAGAATATGGAAGAGTAGAGAAATGGGAATTGGATTCTCATTGAGCGGTCAATATAGAATAGATGGAAGGGGGGAAGAATTTTTTGCTGCAATATAATGAATACAGCTGTTTGTTGAGAGAATATGAATATTGGAGAACAGTAGAGTGGTTATTTGAGAGAGGTGGGGAGATATTTCTGAGTACCATTAGATGGAGTTGATAGGAAGATGGTTATGGATGTTGGATGTTGGATGTGTGCATGTGTGTGTGTGTGTGTGTGTGCATATTTGGAGGGTGCCTTTGCTAATTCATGCATGTGCTGCCTTGGAAAACACTACAATGGTCAGATCTGGCAGAGCAGTGTTCAGTTCAGAACCACTGTAATGATCCACTAATGAGATGCATCTCCTTGTGATTATACCACATTTCTGAAATAAAAATTCTCTCCATCACAGTAGTTGACCAACCCACGCTGAACAATTAGCATGAGTATAGAGAAATTCTCTGAATTCCTGGGAAAATCAAAACAAAAAAAGCTAACAATGCTGATAAAAAGAAAATTTTTTATTTATTTACTTACTTTAAGTGAAAATATGTATGAAGACTTGTGCTGTGGTGCTTGTGTTAAGTACTGTGTTCTGTAGATAGTTAGGTAGAGGTTCTAGCCTCACTGCAGTCAACTGGTATGTGTGTGTTTGTGTTCAGTTAGTCCACATTCTAGAGACCATTCTAGAACAGCATATGAGACACTCACACTACTATCTGCTTCTCACCAGATACTGCTGATGTCATCACCTGTGATGTCCCCACACTGGGCCAGTAATCAAGGAGTCTTGCATCCTCACCACTGACACTGGAGATGGATGTTCACTTGGAATATAAATGGATACACTCAGTATTTCCAGATGGAGCTCTCTGCACCAAGTACAATTTCCCTTAAAAACACACAGGGAATGCAGTAAGCCTGGGGTCTGGGTTTCTTTATATCTGCCTCCCTCCATGTCCCCAATAAGACTCCCCACTGGTACAGCTGTGGGGTTAGGTCCTCAGCCAAGTGTCCAAATCAAGTTCTCCAGCACCCTGACAGTAAAGCTAATGCTTTATGTCCCTCCACCAAGTATCTGACATGTATACACACACACACACACACACACACACACACACACACACACACACACACACACACACACACACACACACACACAAACACACACATAGTGAGATTTGATTTTTCACACACAAACACCTGGGAAAGGCTGGCACAGATTTACCTGCTGTACCCACTTCTGTCCAGAGTATAAGGTAGGTATCACTGCACCAGATACTCTACAATCAGCTACTCTAAGGCCCTTAAGAAAGGGTGATCAATTATACTGTGTAATATTAATACTAATACAAATGGTAGTAGTTGAACAAGACAGGTAGGCCTCCTGGAGTGGCCCAAACAGTGTCACCAAATAAATACAAACACTCTCAAAGGTTAAATACTTTTTAAAAGGAACAGTCACAATAAAAGTTTTAAATATATTTAATAATAAATAATAGAAGAACATGAAAATACTGATTATATATTTACAGTAAACCATAGAGTTAAAATCACAGGAAATATTGATAATAACATTGACAGATATACTCAGAGAAGTAAAGAAAAACAATATCTAAACTAAGCTTCACTACAGTATATTTTCCTGACTGAATCTAGGAGAATCACTATTCCCTACTTACTTAGTAGGCAAGGCAGATGATGTGGTGAATGGACCTTCTTGTTTTCAGGCACAAGACAGAATTTAAAATACTGAGAGATTTCTCACTGTAATATCTAAAACATAATTTCCAAGGTGGCTGACAGAATGATCTTATCTGGTTGCCTGTCTTGAGGTTCTCACAGTATCCCCTTTTGAAGCTGAGACAGGAATTTAGCATAGATGGCTACAATACACACCTAAATGTTTATGGTAGCACCCTGTAGCCATAAAACAATTACAGTACTTTCCCTCTTCTTTACAAAGGCTATTAAACAATTACCTTTCCCAGACCTACTGACTCCAGTTCCATTCAGCATAGTGGTATGCTGTGTTGATGGCTTAACAGCTAATTTAATTTCAAGGATTTTCCAAAACTAACAGGACTGAGATTAACTGTTTCTCTTCCAGTCTCCATTGCGAGCATATATACATACAGTCTCACATGTATATTCCTTCTCTGTCCAGCGAGACCCCTGTCAGTACATTTTTTAACACCAGCAACTTTACAAACATATTGTGATTTTCAAATGCCATGCAGTTCAAATACATTTGTAACATAAGCATCTGTCCAAATCAGTTTGATATTCAAATGACATACAGTTCTATTACATTTGTAACATAAGCATTTGTGTAAATCAATTTGATATTCAAATGCCATACAGTTTTAATATATTTGTAACACAAGCATCTTGTATAAACCAGTTGGATATTCAAAGGGCATAACATTCTTTATAGAACTCCAGCTGGCTGTGCTGGCACTAGCCCATATAATCACATCTCTCCCCCTTTTGAAGACTCAAGCTAGTTTTTCAAGTGACCCTTGAGAAACATGGCTTGAGAAAAATAAGCCTATCTGGGAATATGCTACCCCATAAACTGGTTTTGAGAGCCCATCTGTGTTGGCATTGCTAACCCCACTACACTGTTAAACTGTCATGTCATATGCCTGCAACCATAGGCTCCACCATACTAACTTATGATTTTGTTGACTGGCTCCCTTTAGCCAAAGATCCCCCTCAGACTCCTCCTGCCTCCTACTGCAAATACTTAGCACAAGAGCCTCCCTTTTATGCTAAGGTTTCCTCATGTTAATAAGGTATAGTTTGTGCTCCTGCCTCCTGTCTAGCAGTTCTACCACATAGTTAAAACCCCTGACCTTTCTTACCACTTTGAATAGTAAATTCCAAGCTGCCTGAAGCTTATTGTATCTGACAGGAATGAAAACCACCACCTGCTGTCCAACAGCATACTCTCTAGATTAAGCATTCCTGTCATACCATACCTTTTTCTGCTGTTGGGCTCCTGCCAGGGTCTCCTGGGCCAAGCACATGAGCTCCTTGAGCCTTGCCCTGTGGTTTAGGACATATGCCACAACAGATTCCTTGTGGGATTCACACTCACTCTCCCACTCATCACAAATCAAATCTAAGGGCCCCCTCACCCTATGCCCATACAGTAACTGGTGGATTCCTAGGGTACTTCTCTGTAAGCAAACAGCAGATGGGGTAAATATTTGCCCACTTTCTCTTAAACTGGTCTGCAAATGTCCATAGCATGGTCTTTAGCATAGAGTTTAACCTCTCCACAAGACCATTAGTCTGTGGATGGTAGGGGGTGGTATTTAGGTGCTTCACCCCACAATGCTCTCACAGACAAGCCAGCAGGTCTGAAATGAAATTGGCACCTCTGTCAGTCATTAATTCTTTTGGGAAACCTATCCTGCTGAAAATCTCTAGCAAATCATTTGCCACCTTCTCTGCCTCAATGGAGGACTTCACCACTGCCTCAGGATATCTAGTAGCATAATCTACTATCACTAGGATATACTTCTTCCCTGTGGAACTTGGGGTACTCACAGACACCACAATATCCATAGCTACTCTCTGAAATGGCTCCTCAATCACAGGCAAAGGCATCAAAGGAGCGTTGACCTTGTCTATTGCCTTACCTAGTTTTTTGGCACTGCTCACAGGTCCTGCTGAGCCAATTAATATTCTGCATAATATGTCTCTTGGTATGCTTGATATCCATATGACCTGCAAATGGAATGCCATGGGCTATGGCTAGAAGTGCAGATGGTAGGCTCTGGGCACTACCAACTGCTCTATTACCTCACCTTCTAGTCTTCCTCCAGGGGTCTACTCTCTATATAGTAACCCTTTGTTGCTGTATACAGACTCCTCTTTTCCTTGAGAATCAGGTACTTCCATAGCTACTTCCCTCAAGTCTTGTAATGTAGGGTCTGAGAGCTGAGCCTGTCTCAACTCTATTTTTGTGACTTTTCCAAGCTCCCCTTTCACAGGGAGTCTGGTATCTTCTGACAGCAGTGCCTCACTGTCAGCCTGGGTACTACCACTCACCTCTGCCCTTGCAGCCACATTGTCCAAGGGAACATCAGTAGCTGCTGTGGCTCATCTTCAGGCACACTGCTACAGGGTAGCTCTCTCCTTGAATTAGCTACATCCCTAGTCCTGGCTTCAGGGGTGTGGACTGTCTGGGTCTTCCCATCAGACCAATCTGCCCACCCTGCATCTCTGACAGTACATCCTGCAAGGAATCCTTAAAGTCCACCAATTCACCACACTCCCAGAAAATATGTTCCCAGTTACCTCTTTCTTCCCCATCACTCCTCCAACATTTGTTGTCTGCCTGAGGAAAATTCTCTGGAGTCTACTTGGAATATAGAAACATGTATGCAAACACTTCCAGGCAAAAATCCTAAATCTTTTAGATGTTTTTGCATATTTGGGAGACATACATATATCCTGTCATTGTTTATTTGTGAATTGCTTATCCAATCTGTCTTCCCAATCCTTTCTAACCTCCTCAAACTGATTCTTACAATTATCATGCAATATTTTATATGCTCTACTATTTATTCCTTTTTTAATGGCAGCTTCTGTTCTAAATTCTACTAAAAACTCTACCAGTGCTGATCTTTCATTTTTGGACCCCCCCTATTTCTTTCTCTTTGCCTATACTGTGATATGGAAGATGATCTCTAACCTGCAGTCCAAATAAATTATTGGCGTCTTCCCATTCTATCATCTTTCCCTATCTAGTTACTTGCTCCCAGCACCTTGGTTCCTTTGCCAGTTTTCTGAAATAAATTCCAGCCCCCCTCTTGCCTATCATCTGTATCCCTAATTGCAGTTATCTCTACCAGCAGAATCTCCATTCTCCAATCCCATGTTGGCTTAGTTCTTAGGGTACTTTCTGCTCATTTATGGAAATAATATTCTGTATGATTATTGTTATTCGACTTAAAGACCTACATACAAAATCCCAGTCTCTCCTTGTTTCATGAGCGTCCTCCTGTTTCATCATCATCACTTTCCACTTTGAAATATAGTTTTCTGCTTGTGCTATGTATCAGAGTCTTAACTGTGTAGCTCTAAAATACCCTTCACATTGGGTAAAACCAATCTTTCCTGTTCTACTGGAAGAATCAGCTTACCCCACTTGACTCTTGCTGTCTTCCCCTCCCAGATAATGTCCTTCAGCTCTTTATTAATTGCTATTCACAACTTCTTCTCCATTTGATAAAAACATACCTGACCTGTGTATAAGACTAAAGGGACTAAAAACATTTAACTGCTTGTTTATCCATAGCTATATAACAAAGTTTCCATTTTCTCAGTTTTTGTATTATTTTTTGTTTAGTCTCTTCCTACATATCCTTAGCTGCCACACTACAATAATTTTAATCCATACTTCTAAATACTTATTTTTATTGTGTCCCCATAAATATGGATATTCCTGAACCAATTTGTGTGTGTGGGTACATAATATACCACTATTGCCTTTGTTTTAGCTTCATTAATTTTGTATCCCAAAATGTTCCACAACATTGTAATGTCCATTTCTGGTTTTGTCAGGTATAAAATAATACCATCTGCAAATAAAGCCAGCTTTTCTTGACTACCATAGCAATTATATTGAATTTCTGAGTCCTTTATTTTCTTTGCCAATGGTTCTAAATATAATGCAAATAATAAAGGGGAAAGATGACACTCCTGCCTGGTTTCTCTGCTCAAGCAGAAACAATCAGAGCGAACCCTACCCACTTTAATTTTTGCCTCTGATCCCTCATATATCCTCCTAATCAACCTCATAATTTTTTCAGGAAATACAAATGCTTCCTTGCCCTGCTCATAAACTCTCAGCTTACTCTGTCAAATGCTTTCTCTGCATCAAGACCCACCAACAATGGTATTTTCTTACATTCTGCTTCCCTCTGGATCATCACTGTTCTATTAATGTTGTCAAATGTTTGCCTCCCCTCCACCAAATCACATTGATCCATATCTATCAGTTTTGGCATTATTTTTGCCATTCTTTTAGCCATTATAGATATGAACACTTTATAATTAAGGTTTAGTATTGAAATGAGCCTACATGAAGCTGGATCTGATGGATCTTTACCCTCTTTAGGTATTACAGCTGCAACTTCTTTCTTCCAAGATGTTGGTACTCGTACTTCTCCTCATCTTAAAATACTGTTAAAACCTTGCAGATCTTTATCAATTTTTCAACCTTGCTTCCAAACTTCCACAGGAATATCATCTATTCCTGGGGACATTCCTGTAGATTGGTTATACATGACAATTTTATCTCATCTTCTCCTATCCTATCAGTTAGTAATTGAGCCTCCTCTACCTCTAACACTGGCATATTTAATTCTTCCACAGACATTTTCATTTGCATCTTTTCTTTGCATAAATCAGGTTGATATTCAAAAGACAGGACATTCTTTACAGAACTCCATCTGGATATGTTGGCCCTAGCCCATATCATGACATCACCTATAAAGTGTTGCCTGCCACTATAAAAGTCAGATTTGTGCTGTGGCACTTGCATTAAGGTAGGGGTTCTAATCTCACTGCAGTCAACTGTTGTGTGGGTGTTAGTGTTCAGTTAGTTCACATTCTAGAAACCATTTTGAGGACTGGGTGTTGGTGTAATGGTTAAGGTGTTTACCTGCCAGACTCAAAGTACAGGGTTTAAGTCTCATATTTGAAAAGTGAATTGATCAGGCTTTAAATGACCCATAAGGGCAGCTATCCTAGTACTTATCTGTGAACATATGGATACTAAGGGAAATCATAGTCATTGATCTTTTTGTAGCTATATAATAAGACTAGTTATAACAAGAAAATTAAGACCAAAACACAAAACTGTAGTATCTTGTCAAATGAGAGGACATCACTTGCAGGATAACAGGTACAGAAAATGTTTCCAAAACATTTCTGTCAAAGATATAACATATTTGGAAAGGCAGAAACATAGGATAGTCCCTTTAATTACTATGAAAAAAGTTACTGATGCACCAATTAACAAGTGTCATACAAGTTTGTTGATACTGAGTAAGATTTATTTTATTTATTTAATTTTATTTTTATTCTTTTACCACTTTCATGTTCAGCCCAGTAGCATCATTTAAATATTGTTATATAAGACTGAACACAGTCTATTAGAGCCATTAGTCCTGTTGTGCATTTAGTCACTTCAAAGTGATATATTGCCTGACATTTGAAACTAGGTGTAAATAGTCTGTTTTTGCAAAGATGGGTCTAATTGGATGAAACACATGACTAATCTGTAACTCCAACATATAACCTCTACAATATTTTACAAAATAATTATATTAGTAAAAGAAGTAAGATAAAAACTGAGGATTTGTCTTTATTAACTCAAGACAAATATGGCTTTACTCATGCAACCTACGTTTAATTAATGTCTCAGTTGCCTGTAGGAGCTGAGGAGCCAGGGAGAAAGGAAATGAGCAACCTCTGCCGGTTTGCCTGTTGTGGTGGGAGGGAAATGGCTCTGGGTCACCATGCAGGTAACACCTAAATGTGGATTTCTGAGCCAGTTGAATCTACACTGCCATTTGTCTATTTGCATTATGCAGCTGAGGGGAAACTAGTAAGCAGAGGTGTAGGAGGGTATAGACTGACCTCAGGTCCAGCAAGCTGTTTGATTCCCTACCACCTGATCCTGACTGGGGAATGGAAGATTGATTTGGGGATTCCAGGCAGGAATGAAATGGCCATTGCCCTCATGCCTGATGTAGGAATACATGCCTCCATTTATGCGGGAACAAGTGATTGGTCCATTTGGCAAAGTCCTGGGTGGAAGTGAAAAAAAATAGGAGTATGGCTTTTTAGAAGGTAAAGCTTGTTTCCAAAACCCAATTACACTTTGAAAAGGCTTTAGCTGCTCTGAACCAAGGGTTATTATTTACATGGTATATGTGGACCTTGCATATCTGAAATGCTAGGATCACGATTTTCTAAAATAGTTTGAATTGAAATAACAAAACAGTCAACTGGGTTCAAAACTGACAATGCTGGAGAAAACAAAAATACTGAAGCTATTCAGTAACTTTCTTCTGATGAATCAGACAGGAGTTACTGGCAGCCATGCCAGAAAAAGTAGGGCAGTGGATGTATGATGTGTGCAAGCACAGCTAGCTGGAATTTTTTAAATAATTATATTCATTTTTGTATCAAACTGATTTGTACAGATGCTTGTGCTGAACATGTATGGGTGAGGTTTGCTTTTGTTAAAATATATCAACAGTGCATCCTGCTGGAATGAAGAGAAATGTACATGTGTTATTGCAACTGAATTAAATGTGTATGTTTTAACAGAGGATACTGGGACAGCAGAGATTAACCAGCTAGCTTACTTTAAGAAAAACAAAGGAAATGTAAATAAGCTGTTAACCCATTACAACAGCACATGACAGTGCTGAATAGGACCAGAGAGGGTGGTTCTGGAAGTAGCCTTTGTTCATTAGCTCAGTAAATAGAGGGGAAGCCCCAGGCACTGCCATAAGCATTTAGATGTGTATTGCAACCATCTATGCTAAATTCCTGTATCAGTTTCAAAGGGGGGAATACTGTGAGAACCTGGAGTCAGGTGAACAGATGAGGTCATTCTGCAAGCCATCTTGGATATTATATTTTACAGGGAGTAATCCCTGAGTATTGAGTATTCTGTTTTGGGCAACCTGACTAGAAGGACTGCTCATGTATTTCATTGCACCTTTCTCTATCAAGCAAGTTATTAGGCAAATAGTAATTCTCCAAGATTCAGTCAAGAGTATAGTGAAGCTTAGTTTAGAGATTATTTTTCTTAATTTATATGAGCCTGCCCATCAATGTTATTTTTAATATTTCTTTTGATTTGAACTCTGTGGTTTACTGTAAATATACATTTAGTATTTTCTTGTTCTTTTATTATTTATTATTAAATATGTTTAAACTTTTCATTGCGGCTGGTCCTTTTTAGAAAATATTTAAGCTTTGAGTGTTTGCACATATTTATTTGGTCATAACTCTGCCCACTCCTGAAAGCCTTGCTATTTGGTCAACATTTCCACTGTATTGATATTAACTTCACTCAGCATTATTGGTTACCCTTTGAAGAGCCTTACAGTAACTGACTGATGACAGAGAATGTACCTTATAGTATTGCCAAAGTTGGTAGAGTGGGTAATCTATGCCAGCCCTTCCCAGGCATGTGTGTGTGTGTGTGTGTGTGTGTGTGTGTGTGTGTGTGTGTGTGTGTGTGTGTGTGTGTGTGTGTGTGTGTGTGTGTGTGTGTGTGTGTGTGTGTGTGTGTGTGTGTGTGTGTGTGTGAAAATTAAATCTCAAAGAGTTTGTGTGTCATCTATTTGGGGCAGGGCCACAAAGCACTAGTTTTACAGTGTCAGTGAGGAGCCTTATTGGGGACCTGGGGAGAGGCAGATAGAGACACCCAGACCCCGGGCTGTGTGTTCTGTGTGCTCTTAAGGGAAATTGCACTTGATGCAGAGAGGTCTGCATCTGGAAATACTGAGTGTATCCATATTTATTCCAAATGCATGTCCCTCTCCAGTGTCAGTGGTGAGGATTCAGGCTCCTTGATTACTGGCCAAGTGGGGGACATCACAAATAGGGTTTCTAATCTCACTGCAGTCAACTGGTGTGTGTGTGTGTGTGTGTGTGTGTGTGTGTGTGTGTGTGTGTGTGTGTGTGTGTGTGTGTGTGTGTGTGTGTGTGTGTGTGTGTGTGTTTGTTAGTGTCCAGTTAGTTCACATTCTAGAGACCATTTTAAGGATTGGGTGTTGGTGTAACGGTTAAGGTGTTTACCGCCCAGACTTGAAGTACAGGATTTGAATCTCACCTTTGAAAAGGGAATTGATCAGGCTTACATTATCATAAGGACAACTAACCTAGCACTTATCTCTGAACATAGGGATACTAAGGGAAATCATAGCCATTGATCATTTTTTAGCTATATAACAAGACTAACTATAACAGGGAAATTAAGACCAAAACACAAGACTGTAGCATCTTGTCAAATGAGAACATCACTTGCAGGATAACAGGTGCAGGAAGTGTTTCTAAAACATTTCTGCCAAAGATACAACATATTTGGAAAGGTAGCAACATAGGACAGCCCCTTTAATTACTATAGAAAGGGTTACTGATGTACCAGTTAACATTCATCATACAAGTTTGGTGATACTGAGTAACATTTATTTTACTTATTTAATTTTATTTATATTCTTTTACCACTTTCATGTTCAGCCCAGTAGCATCCTTTAAGTATTGTTATATAAAACTGAACACAGTCTATTAGAGCCATTAGTCCTGTTGTTCACTTAGTCAGTTCAAAGTGTTATTTTGCCTGACATTTGAAACTAAATGTAAATAGTCTGTTTTTGCAAAGATGGGTCTAATGAGACCAAACAAATATCTAATCTGTAACTCTGACATGTAACCTCTACAATATTTTAGAAAATAATTATATTGTTAGAAGAAGTAAGATAAAAACTGGGGATTTGTTTTTATTTGCTCAAGACAAATATGGCTTCACTCATGCAACCTAAGTTTAATTAATGTCTCAGGTGCCTGTAGGAGCTGAGGAGCCAGAGAGAATGGAAATGAGCAACCTCTGCTGGTTCACCTATCATGGTGGGAGGGAAATGGCTCTGGGTCACCACCCAGGTAACACCAAAGTGTGGGTTTCTGAGCCAGTGGAACTTACTCTGCTATTTGTCAATTTGTATTACACAGCTGAGCAGAAACTAGGATGCAGAGGTGTAGGAGGGGATAGACTGACCTCTGGTTTAGCAGTCTCTACCACCTGACTCTGAATGGGGAATGGAAGGTCAATTTGGAGTTCCCAGGCAGGAATGAGTTGGCTGTTGGGCTCATGCTTGATCTAGGAATACATGCTAGAACAACTGAATGGCCCATCTAGCAAAGTCCCGGGTCGAAGCAAAAAAAAAAAATAAAATAAGAGTATGGCCTTATAGAAGGTTAAGCTTGTTTCCAAAACCTGGTTAGACTTTGAAAAGGCTTCAGCTGCCCTGAACCAAAGGTTATTATTTACATGGTATAGATGGATCTTGCATACCTGAGATGCTTGGATCATGATATTCTAAAATATTTTGAATGGAAATGACAAAACAGTCAACTGGGTACATATCTGACTATGCTGTAGAAAACAAAGTAGTGAAGCTATTCCATAATTTTCATCTGAGGAATCAGACAGACCAAGTGCTATTCTGCAGGGGTCTGTTCTGGGATTATTAGCATTCATTTTTGTAGGAGACATTAACTAGAATGACTTTGTATGAGTAAATAAAAATAGTGATGACTGTAAAATGGTTTCTGTAATCACTTTTCCAGTAGACTCATTCATATTTCTGGACTATTTCAAAGCACCAAACAAATGACCCTCAGGAAACAACCCAAAATTCATTGGAAGGAATTGCATATTTCTGCCATTTGAAAGAACAATACCGGGCAGCATATACATGGGATCTGATTCAAAAAGACTTGCTATTGGTGTGACTTACTTCGCTAAAGCCTAGTGAGAACAAGTCTTTCACAATCTGATCCATGTTAAGGAAACCTGAAGTAAAAATGACAGAAACATATGCACATCCACAGATAACTATATTAGTTTTGATAATAGTATATCCACAGTAGAAGGAAAATCATTCAGTATAATGTAGTATAATGTAATTCATTAGAATATTATTGGTAGATCAAAGCATACTCTAATTCCTCTCTTTTAGCCCTTGGTCAGACCAGTAAAAGTACAGTACTACATTGTTTTCATGTTTAACCAAGCATCCCACCCAATTAGATAAAGTGCAAAGGTATTATGCCAACAGGACAATCAGTGTGAAGGCATATAGTTATGAAGTGCATCTAAAATCAGCAACACTGTTTGAGAACTTTTACATTACATACCCCTCTTGACTGTCTTGGTGATTTATGTTTCTTAGGAAAGCTATGAGCTGTAGTGCATAAAACCAACAGAGATGTGCAGGCCATAGCTGATATACAATCCATTGGACATTGTAATAGCAATCCTCTCTATAAATTTTGCCAAGTAAACCCTTTAGAAAACTCAGACAGAGGGAGGTCAAAATGATACCAGAAAATAAGACCCCCAGGTCTTAAGAAGTCAAGCAAAATAAAGGGGAAAACTGGGCAAGTACTGGTTGTGCAAGAGTTTATAACATAGATAGATTAAAGCCAAGTGAATGTCCATTTTCTGAGGTGCTTGGAGACAAAAGGAAAGTCTAGTGCTACAAAGAAATATACACCACTGAAACCTGGAATGTGAGAACTATGAAATAAAGTAAACTTGTGGTTAGAAATTAGATGCAAAGTATAAACATTGACACCGGGGGAATTAGTGAACAGAAAATGGACTGGAATGGGTAATTTTACATTAGGCAATATTCTGATCTGCTACTGTGGACAAGAATCTTGCAGATGAAACTAGGTATCCCTCATAATTAATAAGAGGGCATCAAAATCAATGCTCTGTTAGTAAACATAAAATGACAGTGATTTCTATGATACTTAAAGGAAAACTATTCAAAGCTGCTGCACTGTAAGCACATACTCGTAACTGAAGATGCTAAAGAAGAGGATGTTGTCATCTTTTATGGGAGCCTACAGCATCTTCTGATATAAATCCAAAATATTTTATATTCATCATAGAGGATTGGAGTACAGGCAGCTGGATTAAAGGGCATGTTTTGCCCTGGAGTACAAAATGAAGAAGAATATAAACAAGTGTAATTATGCCAAGATCACTCTCCAACCTCAATGAATACTCTAACTCTCATTCAGCAACTTAAGAGATGACTTTTTTCATATGGTTATCAGCAGATTATTAATAACAAAACCACACTAGCAGTATACTACACAGTCACAGAGAGGAGATGTATACAAACCACAAAAACAAGACCTAAAGCTGTGTGTGAGTCAGACCACCATCTTCATATTGCAAAGCTTAGAATTAAATTAAACAAAACAAAAAAGCCTTAAGGAAAACAAGATATGAGTCCAGAAATATTCGAAATAGACATAACTAGAGGAGTTAAAAATAACTGATTTAAAGCATTAAACATGGTGGGTAGCATGCCTGTAGAACTATAAATATGACTTTGTGATATTGTCCAGGAGGTGGCAACAAAAATATTCCAAACAGATAGATTAAGAAGGTTAAATGGCTTTGTCTGGAGACTTTACAAGTAAACAAGAAATAGATAAAAGCAAAAGGCAATCAACAAGGGGAAAAAAATTGTAAATTAATGCAGGCTTTCAAAGAATTACTAGAAGAAGTAAGGAGGCATATATATAAATGAGCAACGCAAAGAATGGAAAGACAATCACAGTAGAGGAAAGGCAAGTAATCTTGTCAAGAAAATTGGTAATATTAACATAAACATCAGGTAGAAATTGATGGGATAAAATGCAAAACTGGAAGGGACTTAATAGAAAATGAAGATATTTAGAAAAGGTAGCAGGAATAAACAGAAAAAATGATATAAAGAACCCTAATGTCATTAAAACATATTGTGGCATTTTCTCTGTACCAGACATGCTTGACAGTAACGTTGCATGTACCCTAGAAATCCTTGATAAAAATAAGATTACTTGAAGTAATAAAAGTCTGGATGACATTTGAAAATTCTGCATTGATATTGCTGTTACTGTGCTTCTTGCCAGAATAGTGGTCATTAGATTGGAAAAGATCAATTCATATTGCATCCCCAAACAAGTGAAATGCTAAAGAGTGCTGAAATTGTCAAACAGCTATAGTTTTTTTCATATGTTAAAATGGTAATGTTCAATATCTTGCAAGTTAGATACCAAAAATAAATGATTCATGAGCTCCAGAGGTTAGATTGCCAACATCTGCTGAATAACTGAGAAAAAAAGGAGTACTAGAAAATGCATACTTTTGCTTTAATCGTTGATGGACCATAACAACATTTGACAAGGTCTTAGAGAAATTGGGACTCTGTATACAGACTAAGAAGCAATGGTTAAAATGGAATATGGAAAAACTGATTGGTTCAAGATTGGGAATAGAGTGCAACAAGCTATATATTGTCACCCTACTTATTTAATTTGTAGGCTGTCACCCTTCTTATTTAACTTGTAGGCTGCTGAAGATGTATAATGTAAAATAGTTAGATGAGTCAGATATGGAAATCAGAATAACCGAGAGAAATACTAACAGTGTTAGTTATGGAGATGATACTTATGTGATTGCTAAATGTGAGAAGTTCACATCCATGCTGATGAAAGTGAAAGTAGAAAAATAAAAGCTGGCTGCTGTTCAACACTAAAAAGCCCCTAAGATTATGAAAACTTACCCAATGATTTCTTTGCAGATAGGTGGGGAAAAAGTGAATGCATTTACAGGTGTTATTTTCTTGGACGCATGAAATGAACTCACTCATTAAATTAAAAGAAGCTTGCTTCTTGAGAAGAATTAAAGAGCAAATATGTCACATTGTCACCAAATTTCTATGTTGTCAAAGGTACATTTTCCCAATAATGGCATAAAGTTGGGAGAGTTGGACTATAAGTGTGACTTTGTACTAGAGGATGAATGCTTTTGAACCATAGAGCTGAAAGAAACGTTTGAGAATTCATTGAAATGCAAGGAATCAAATCAGTCTAATAGGAAATTAAGCCAGAATGTTCTCTGGAAAATGTAATGCTAAAATTGAAACTCAAATAGGTTTGCCAAATAATGCAAAGGCAGAATTCACAGTAGATGCTGATCATTGAGAAAGACTGAAGGCAAAAGAAGAAAGAGCTGTCAAAGGCTAAGAGGAATGGACGGCATTATTGAACTAGTGAATATGAGTTTGCAAGAGCTTAAAGACACACTTGTTAATAGACAGGCCTGATGTGCAAAAGTCCTTGAGATCCTGAAGAGTCAGAGATGACCGAATGACTAAATAACTAAACAACAGCAACATCACTATAGGTTACATAGATGAGGCAGGTTTTGTCTGTATGGCTTTGACTGACCCTACAATTGCTGTATCTCTACTTCTGTTCTACAACACACATACACACAGACACACAAACACACAAGGGCTTGTAGTTTACTATTACAATTAATTACTTACATCAGCAGGAAAAGGTGGGGGCAGCTTTATATTCATTACCTACTGTTACTTTGTAACATACTACCTATGGTCGTACATTAGAGTACTACTCTGAGTAAAGTAAAAAAAAAATAGTCACTCCATTATAGATAGATACAAATAAGGATTACCAACATGCCCACATGTTGATGATATTAATTCTCACTAACCATCAATTACATAAATTTTATCAAACAAAATGTACTTTTGAGTACTGTAAACAGGTAGTTACTGAGATTCCACTTAAGCCTGAGAAAGTCAAAAGAAAAAAGTGTACTAACATAACCCATACCATTAGCTGGTCATAGAATAAGCTGTCATGTTTTCCTAACTAAGACAGGCAGCTTTTTTTTTCCAGTAATGGATTTAAGTTTTTAATGTAGCTGATGTAAGCAAATAGTTGTAGATGTTAACATGGAAAACATTAGAACAATAAAATTTTCCATGACAGGGTCTGATAATAATCTTGACCGAATGTGTAGATCTTTCTAGTTAGCAAGAAATTAAAAATGGAAATCATTTGCAATTGTATAACTATCTTATAAAAAATCAAAGTGCTGAATGCTCATATGAAATGTTACCCTCGAGTCTAAACCTACAATGTTTTAATATTAAAGCAGTCCTGCATGAACTACAATGGATGCTTATTTCTTTGTTCTGTACATTATGTTTTTTTTTGTCCTGTATTGTAATTTACATAAAGTGAACTCAGTGGCTCAAGTTTAAACTTGCTTTCATTTCTCTGAAAATGTAGGTGTGTCTCTCTATGAAATGCTAATAAATGTACAACTAGTACAAGAGGACTTTGCCATTCCTTTTAGTAGCATGATAGCACTTACTTTTGTACCATAACACCTGCATCTTCAGGTAATTAAAACAGGTACTGTATGTTTTATGTTGACAGCTGCTTTCATCAGTGCAGACAGCAGGGTTCACACTTTTAAATGATGTTTTGGCTTCATGTGCTCTTTATCTCATCAAAATATAACTGCACTAGTTAGGGAAAGAAAAGGGAGAAACATGCTTCTGAATACGGCATCCAGTAAGAACTATGAATGTCGAATGCAGGAGGTAAGTAATTTCTGCCACATTAAGACTTTAATTCACATATTTCATGAAAGTGTTAGCAAGGCAATGACATTTGCAGAAACAAAACCTAATAGTCTCACGAAATAGAAGGAAGAAAAGTAAAGTAACAAGATAAATCATGTCTGCCATGCTGGCTTGTATCCTACTGAATGGAAACAAAACATACCTTTAAAGAATGTTACCACAATGTTTCTGAATTTTGGAATGGTTGTTTGATATATGACATCTGGACATGAGAAGTACTGCACAATAACAACCTTATTTTAACGTATTTACAAAGAAATGGTGTAAACAGCATTATAACTATTAGTACAATCATTATGTAGTTACCATATACGTGAGGTACCCCAGGCCATAAGCAAAGCAGTTACAAGGTATATAAAGTAGATATAATCACAAAGCAGACAAACAAGTCAGACTAAACAGAATATGCATTTATATGAAGATAATTAAACCAAAAGCTTTCTAGGAGTAGAACATTATGAGTATATGAGTGTTAAGAGGTCTAGTTACTGTGAGCAAAGCACCTTTCACTTTGTGAGGGTATGAGGATTAGAATACCTAAGCCTTGAGAAGCTATAAGCTACAGTTATCCTGGCCATGGATATTTTCTGAAAGTATCAATAAGAAAGGGTATTCCTCCAGTGGAAATATTAAAGGTAGAAGCCTAGAATCAGATACAGAAATTCTAAATGTTAAGGAGATAGCCTGGAGGCTACCAAATGTCTGACAACACTGGAAGTCTGGAAAATGAAAATATGTCAAAAGTAAAGTGATGAGCAGGTCTGAAACAAATACACTATACAGCTTAGCAGTATCAAACAAAGTGATTCAACAGATAGAACACTCAGATGTGATGCTGACAAAATCAGAAGGCTTTGGGTTCTGTTCACATATCAGGTACTTAGATTCATGTTACAGTACTGACGTTGTACAACAACATATGGGGAGAGGGTGTAGCACTCCAGAGTGTGTCATCATTTGTACAAGATGTTAAACCTAGCTATCATCTTCCTGAGTTGGTAGTTGCTCAGGTGGATGGTAAAACATCTTACAAAACTTATTAAAAAGAGTAAGGGAATTTCCCTGGTGTCTTGGCAAACTACCCCCTAGTCAGGGTGAATGCCATCTTGGGTCTCCACTACTAACCTGGTCAACAAAATGTAAATTAAAAAAAATAACAAACAAGTATAACATAATATTTCTTACTCCATTTTATGTTAAACAACTGCTATTTCAGTAATGCATTCAAAAGATGCATCGATTTAATGGTAAAAGCATGTTACTTGTTAAATACTGAGAAAAAGACAAGATTTTTTTCCCGTTAAAAATTTTTATAAACTGGGTTATAGTGATGTCTTATATTGAGAAGCCAACTGACATATTTAACTTTAAAGTGGGAGTGGGGTATTTTTCTCCATATAAACTGTATATGCATAAGCGATGATGCAGATGGTTTCACCATGACAGCCCAAAACATAACTTGTCACCCTATATTGCATGAAATGGTTCTACTGAATAAATCAAATGCTGTAAACAGATCTACACAATGAAAAGCATTTGTATGCAGATAATAAATCTGCTGGGAGAAACAACTGACATATGTCCAGTCCACCCCCAGACCTGCCTTACTTTATTATTGTCATACCAAGACTGCTGCATCCAAAAATAATAAAAATGTGCAACTCTTTCTCCAAGATGCTTCAGTTTTCAGAGTACATAGTAAATAATATTAAGTGCTCTTCCACTTATTGCTACAACAGGTGGGGAATACTGAAACCTGTACAAAAACAGCATCCATGCACAAGCAAAAAAAAAACAGGTATTAAGTAACTCCAGAAAATTCATCCAGACAAAGGAATTTGTCACATATGGTAGAGAATATGGATATAAGCCTACAGTGAGTGTCTGTGAGAAGTAGCAATGCATAAGGTGGGCAAGAGTGGAGAGACATGAACTGACAAAGGGTGAGGAACCAGTGATGGGAAGAATGGACTGTACTTAGGGGATAGTGAGTGATATGTAAGGACTAGGTAAATGATGATGGGGGATAGGGAGGGTAAGGAAAGCCCCCAGATGTTAATTACATCTATGACTAATATTATGGGTGGGTGTGTCCTCTGCCCAACAGACAAGATCATCCAGATGTGTGACTCAATAACACACATACAGATATGGTCCTGGGGACCAATGCAGCATTCGGTTCCCAGACCACCTCAGAACTATCCAGCCACTGGAATTCCCAACAAGTGATCCAGAAGGACCCATCTAAATCCATCTCAGACAAGAAATCTTTGTCATCTTCCTGAGAGGTGGCTGCAAAGACTACCAACAAGCCCGCCATGTCACTTTACGCAAAGTGACCTTTATCACTCTGCAAATAAGCTGGACACCCAGTCACAGACAACAAGGATTGTGCAAAACGTGGTGGCAAAAGTCCAATCACAGACATTAGTACAGCTGATCCTGCAGAAAGAGAAAAATAAAAAGTAGAAAAAAAAGAAAACAAAACAAAAAGAGAAACAAACACAACAGATTAATACATGTGTATTACACAAACATCATTAGAATAAGTACATTATGGACAGCAATAAATGATACTTACCCAGCTGATGGAAGAGCCTGTAAGAGTTAGTCAGATAGGCCATAATGCTCACCTCTGTCTGTTCAGCTATTGTAAAACATACAATGAAAAGTAATCAGTACAGCATATCACTGAAGTGATAGTTCTAAGGTACAGTGTCAAAGCAGGTACAGAATGCTTACAATAAGAAAGTGGTTCCCTCTCCCTAGCCTCTGTCTTCTGCTGGAGAAGCAGATCCAGGTAACATCTTTGCACATAATTGTACTTGCACCTGCACTGCACACCATAACAGGTGATGTCAGGTAGCAATTTTATAGAAGGGGCCTACGTTCTTCCCCAACAGGCACTCCCTATAGTACTTGTGTAGCTGGTATAGGAGGAGTGTGCTTTCCTTGAAGTTGCATAGAGACGCCCCATTGAATTCAGTGCTTAAAGAAGCCATGTTTACTCTGTAGGTCAGAATAAAAAGAAAAAATGGTAGTCTACTGCAGAAAGTCACATGTAGTGGACATCATATTATGTATATCAATGTAAAGCTTGGTACTGTGATGCAAAGAGATGCAAGCATGGCCATGTGACAATATGGATTTCACAGTGGCCATGTACGTGTTTACACTGCACAAGACAGCCCATGAATGGGCAGAAATGAGCATCCTTAAGCCATTTTTCACTAAGTTTGCATTATGTTATAGCTGAAATCCATGGACAACAGCACTGAATCACCCCATTAGTATAATTACTGTTCTAGAAAGCATATTTTAGTGAGATAAAATTACAGTTGTCATATGATGGGAGACCACTCTATGGCAAGTGATCTAGAGAACCATAATGTGTTGAATTACACAGTGTACTGCTACATAAACAATCTGATAGCAGACAAGGAGTATTGATAATGGTTCTCTGGACTGCAGTGGCCATACAATGGTGCAAGGAGGCAACAAGGACAGCAACTGAGCAGTGGAAAGTGTGGGGTAACACAGTACAGTGCTTGCTGGGGAATAACATGCTGTTGGGTGTTGAATCTGGCAAAGCAGATGGGCAGGACAAAACATGCTGTGTTCTTGCTGGTGGGTGCACAAACTGAAAGACCACAAGTAACAAGGCAGGACATGTTGTAGTCCTCAGGATGTTCAAGCCTGACAGGGTACAAGGAACAGGGCAGGACAGGTTGCGGTCTTGCTGCAGGGGGGGGGCTCATCCTGACAGGGCAAACGGAACATAGTCATGCCAGGTTACTGTCCTGCTAGGTTCTATATCATGTTGTCTAACTTTTAAAAGTTTGAACATCATATGGTCGACACCATATGATCAAACTTTTAAAAGTTTGAACGTTTCAATGGAGATCTCTGTACAGTGTGGAATGGGAAGATTTCCCTTTTCTGCACTGTAGTGTGATCTCAGAGTTGGTATATGTAAAGAGCGGGGGGCACATTCCCCCCACATGGGGGTGCAGGGAGGCTTGCCCCCGCTTAAACAGTTCAGGTAGGTTTTTTTCTTTGGTTTAGTTTTTTATTACATTTTCGAACTTTTAAAAGTTTGATCATATGGTGTCGACCATATGATGTTCGAACTTTTAAAAGTTTGATTATGTAATATAGATGCATCCTGCTATGTAGGGTTTGCAACATTGTGCTGTATGAACATGGACAGGAGTTCTTTAGTATATCAGGCACACACTGTGCTTTCAACACATAACTAATGTACACCAAGCATTGTTAGCATGCCCACTATGGCATAATGAATGCTTTGACTGAAATCTCTTTAAAGAGGCTGCCACCACAAGTCAGTGTATTAATTTGGATGAGTACACTGAAACAGTTGTGGGATACTTCACAAAATGTATTGAGGATGTCACCATCCTGAAGGATGTAACCATTAGAGGCAACCAAAAATCCTGGCTCACCAGTGAGGTATACGAATTACTGAGAACGCGTAATGTTGCCTTTAAGACTGGAGACAGAGATGCTTTGAAAAAGGCCAGGGCCAACTTGAACAAAGGAGTGAGAGTAGCAAAATGGGTCTGCAGTCTAAAAATACAGGGACACCTCACTGACAAGAAAGATCCCAAGCAGCTGTGGAGAGGGATCCAAAACATCACAGACTATAAGGCCCCATCCACACGATGTGATGATAACTCAGACTTTTTAAACAAGCTAAATATCTACTTCAGTAGATTCAAGGAATCAAATAGAACCTCACCAAAGAGATCACCCACAAATGCAGATGCCACATCACTATGCTTCAACTTGGAAGAGGTATGCAGGAACCTATGTAGGGTTCACCCGGGCAAAGCAGCTTGTCCGTATATGATCCCAGGGAGGCTACTTAAAAACTGTGCTGATTACCTGGCACCAGTTTTCATAGACATTTTCAATATATCACTCACCCAGATAAAAGTGCCCAAATGCTTTAAGATCACCGACATCATCCCTCTGTCCAAGAAACCATTTCCAGCATCATTAAATGATTGCCGGCCAATTGCACTTACCTCAGTAGTGATGAAATGTTTTGAAAAAATGGTCAAGGATCACATAACGTCCTACTTACCAGCTATATTTGATCTGTTACAATTCACATACAAGTCAAATCATTCTACTGTGGATGCCATAGCCTTAGCACTTCATCACCCCTTGGATAACCTGGAAAATAAGGACTGTTACATACACATGCTGTTCATAGACTTCAGCCCTGCCTTCAGTATGGTAATTCCACAATGACTTCTGTCTAAGCTGAGTAATCTAGGCATAGAAAACAAAATATGCAACTGGATCCTCGACTTCCTGCCTGAAAGGCCACAAATAGTTTGAGCAGGAAAACATCACTTAAACAGCATCACCCTAAACACCCGGATCCCACAAGGTTGCATACTCACTCCACTTCCTTTCATAGTTCTAACACTTGACTGCACAGCTGCAAATCAGTCAAATAGAATCATCAAATCTGCAGATGACACCACAGTAATCAGCCTTATCAAGAGGGAAAATGACAGGGCCTACAGGGAGGAGGTGAACCAAGTCATAGTTCGGTGCACTGACAACAACTTTGCACTAAATGTTGGGAAAACTAAGGAAATCATCATGGATTTTAGGAAGGAAAATAAGCAACACCCCTATCATCATCAATGGTGTTAAGAGTAGAGAGAGTAAATAGCATCAATTTCCCTGGGGTACATATCTCGCAAGACCTAAGTTGGGCCACAAACACTTCCTACCTTATAAAGAGAGCCCAACAATGTCTCCATTTCCTTAGGAGACCTTGTAGAGCTAACTTCCCCCCACAGGTCCTACTTACCTTCTACAGAGCCATGATTGAGAGCGTACTGACAAACAACCTCATTGTCTGGTATGGAAATTGCTCTCATGCTGATCAGAAGGCATTGGATAAGATCATTAAACAGGCCACAAAAATCATTAGCTCCAACCTTCAATCCCTACAGGACATATATTCAAACCGATGCTATGTTAGATTCTGAAAACTATTGAGGGATATACACCATCCAGCTAATGGACTGTTCAAACTCCTGCCAACAAGGAAGCGCTACAGACGCATTAGATGTAGGACATCCAGATTCCATAACAGCTTCTTCCTACATGCTATCAGACTGTTGAAAAACAAACCCATAGCCTAACCACCTAAATGGGTAAAACATTATTTATGTGCAATATGTCAATTTTATTTACATAACTCTTAAGTTTATGGCATATATTGGTGGTGGGTAAGTTTTACATGTGTGCCTCTTTTAATTATTTATAGTACTATTTTTCATATATACGTATATTTCTATTGAGGATATTCAAGGATACTCCTGGAAGGTGGCAACACTGAAGCGCTAGAGAGAATAAAATATCTGTTTCATCTAAGTGGTTTTTTTTTCTACACAGTCGGTGAAATTTCTAAGTGGTCAGAGTTGTATTTTATATTCCTATTAAGTCTGTTCCTGTTGTTGTTGTATTTGTTTTATTTCTGCTGCAAAAAGCTTTCAGTTTTTTCCTTTATTTATTTTTAGTATCTTATTTTGATTTTTACTATTTAAATTTTTATTAATTTAATCTATCTTCCTTCTGTAAACTGTCATTCTTATGGTATGAGTCTGAGTATTGAAATTTCGTGCAATGATATGCACTTTTTCCTCTGTATTGATTTGTATGACAATAAAGTTTACTTTGACTTTGACTTTGACAATGTTGGAAATGTGACACTGTAGTAGCACACAGCTTTAAGGCCTTGAAATGGTGGCTTAGGACAGTGCTGAGCAAGTGTTGATTGGCATGGACAGCCATGTTTGCATAGACTGATTCGCATGTGTAACTCAGAGGTGCACACCTATTGTCATGAAACCAAAGGAATTTCACTGGTTGGAAAAGTTCACTACACCATAGATGGAGCTGCTACTACAAGCCCTACATGCACATAGCATGTGCACCCTTGAGAAGTTTAAAGCAGACGAGACAACGCAAGACCTTTCAGTATCAGGTGTGACAAGAAGTAGTGAAGGACATCAATAGATGTGAATGAAAATGAGAATTTTAAACTTTGAAGAGAAGGCAAGAGAATGGTATATATTTTTTTTATTATTTTTCATCTTTTAGTTTTTATATTGACTGCAATGCATTTTTAAATAGTAGAGAGATGTGTTCATTGTTGAGAATACTTATACAGGGAATATATGAGACATATTTGCTAATTCTCGTCTCATACGTTTTTCAATAACATAAGATTTATATGGTTGCACTCTTCAAACTTCTAAGCCAAACCTCCCTCACCTACCTAGCGAGAAGGTTCACAGTCAGTTAAAGAGCCCACACCTTCAGATCTCAGCCTGATCATACCCCCTGAGCTATGTAATGTTTGACTGACAATGACCGGATATACTATAAATGATGTATAATGCTTGCAGCTATAGTTGTGTCGGCATGGTTTGTAATGTGTATTGTTTGCAACTGAGACTGTGTCAGTATGGCTTATTTTCATTTATATATATCATACATGATAATACTGCATACTTCTTCAACGAATGGCGTTCCTGGTAACATCAACAGGAATGGAACCGGCTCTATAGGCACCGATACTAACGGTGCCTCTCATCTTGGATTACAATAGATGCCTGGAGGCACTGATTCACTTATTGGCATCGCCTCTATGCCCGAATGGGCGAGGAACTTGTCCACTTTCTCCTTTGGTGATTTTGTTTCTTCAGGCGTACCGGTGACAGATGCACTTGGGCAAGGTAATCCTTTTGACACTATTGCTTCGAATTTAAGAACACTTGACAATAAGTTATTAAAAATTAAGAAGCTTCAATTGGAGGTTTCGTACTTCCAACAATGTCTTAATGAAAAGATTATTCCTAAAGGCCTGCATAGTTCCTTTACCCCTACTGGCCTATTTTTTGACGCTAATTTTTTGTCTGAGCTAGAATCTTTATTCAATAAACAGGGGGCAGAGTTACTGGAAGTAATGATCAGAAATTATTCTAACCACATTACAGTCCTCCTTGATGAAGCTTCTATACTTGATGATACAATCAAAAAGGACATAAACTTTTTTAGGTACAAATTCGACTATAACCAAATTTTTTCCAGTATAGACTCTCTACTCACAAAATTAAAAGACAACAAAGTTAAAAAGCTTTCAAGAGATAACCTTGCCTATAGATCTGCTCAGGCTTATCCAAACCTGATTAAAAAGTCTGTTTCTTCTGCCAATTTTAACGGAAACCCTTCTACATCAGGCAATTTGGATAACGAAGCCTCCGACCATTTCACCTCGGAGGCAGGCCCCAGCAATGATGGGCAGGGGGAAGGGGGTCAACAAGGCCCTAGAAGAAGTAACAGGATTAAATCTTTGAACAAGAACAACCAGAAGGCTTTTTTAGGGAGGAAGGGCAACTGGCATCAGAAGAACAGGAACAGGAACTGACCAACTATCTGCCACCCCCTACGGGGGATGCTTTGGGGGTGAAACCATTCCCAGTGGTACTGTCGGATTCTAAAGGTGACTTTCACATCTATAACTTTACTGATGTTACCATTGAGGAAGACCTTATTGAACTTTTGGCTAAAGGCTTGTCTTTTGTTCCTGACTATAAACTCAAGCTTGCCAAAACATTAACAGACTAAAAACTTTTTGTTCGTAAACTAAACCTCAATGTTCTTTTCAGTAATGAAACTCCTTGTGATATACCTAAGTTAAAATTAACAAGCACTTTTAATCCCCCTCTACACCCCAGCCTCTACAGCTTTGAGAAAGCCTGTGAACTCGACCTTAGACACTTGGCCGAAACTATTCATAAAATAGGGGACAATATGAACATTTCCCCTGATCAGATCTTGGCTTTAAATAAAATTTGTAGTATGGCTGTTAGGGTTATTAAACCGGACAAGGGAGGGGGATTGGTCATTTTTGACCAAGCCGAGTATGTCACTAGGATGTCACGGGTATTAGATTCAACTGCCTATGAAAGTTCCTCATTAAATGAAATGAATGGCACTTATAACAAAATTAAAGGCTACTTTAGGGACTTATACCTAGAAGGTAGGATTAATATTGATACCTATAACTTTATTGATATTTCCTACCCCAAGGTTCCTGTTATGTTCGGGATCCCTAAGATGCATAAGAGTATCACTGATCCACCTATGCGTGCCTTGATTGATGGTAGATGCTCTATGACCCATCCCTGTGCCCGCCTCATAGACAGCATTATCAGTAAATACCTGAAAACTATCCCCCAAATTTGCAAGGACTCTTGGTCATTCCTTTCTATGATTAACAACATTAAATTTGACAAAGACCTAAACTTTTTGACTATCGATGTGGTCGATTTATATACATCAATCCCACATGAGGAAGCTGTCGAATGGACTGAACTTATGTTAAAGGAATGTGGGGCCCCGAATAATGACATCTATTTGGTTACATCCCTATTGGATATAATCCTCTCTTCCAATTTTTTTCTTTTTGAAGGGGGGTATTACCTCCAAAAGAAAGGCATTGCAATGGGTTCGCCGTGTGGTGGCAGTGTTGCCAACCTGGTTGTTGCCTACTGGGAGAAAAAGTATTTATTCAATTTTCCCCTCTTTTTGGAGGCTTCAAGAACATATACCCGGTTTTTGGACGATATTTTTATATTGTTCAAAGGGGACGGGGAATCCGCATCAAAACTCATTGACCACATGAACGCCTCTACTGAATTTTTAAAATTCACGTATCATTTCTCGACGTTCGAGATCGACTTGATGTTCAATTAACCAAGGATATAGACAACAACAAATTCTGTTCTACAATTTTTAGAAAGGCAACATATTGCAATTCATTTTTGCACTTCTCAAGTTGCCACCCTTGGAAGCAAAAGCGTTCTGTGGTCAAGGGACAATTGGTCAGAGCAGCACGTATGTGCAGCAGTGACCATGCCTTTGAAAAAGAGTGCACTTTCCTGGTTGATATGTTTTTGAATCGTGGCTACCCCACTAGTCTTCTTACCGACCTTAGAGATGAAGTATCCCGTAAACGCCTGAATGGGTTCTATTTACCATTATTACTTCCAAAGGAGCAAGATTTGGCACTTATGACTGTACACCCTTCCCATGACCCAAATGCGAATGACACTTTGGAGACTAGTGTCGATCATGAATCTTTTCATGATGGCACTAGCCCCAATTTTTCTACTGCTTTCATTTCCCTATATAACTCAAACTCTGGGCACCTGTGTTCTATTTTACGTAAAAACTGGTCCTTTATTACCCACGCTGGTTTACACCATAGGCTGGGTCTTTCCCCATTGTTTATTTACAAAAGGGGTAACAACCTGAAGGACCTATTGCAAAGAAATAAAGGGCTTGACTCTATGGTGAAGCACAAAGGCACATTCACTTGTGGGTGTTGTAAGTGGTGCAGACATCTCAAGGTTGGTAATTCGTTCTCCATTGGTAAGAGAAAATTCTTTATCAACCATAAGATCAACTGCACCACTAGATCTGTTGTGTACATTGCCCTTTGTGAATGTTGCCCTGCCTTCTACGTGGGAAAAACGGATAGGCGTCTCTGTGACCGTATTTACCAGCATTTATATGCCATCAAAAATAAGAAAACCGATAATGCCCTCTCCAAACATATTTTAGGCAACGGGGGGCATAGTTTCCTTTTTATGGGAATTGATAACATCAAACCAACTATTAGAGGGGGCCCCCAATCTTTAATATTAGAAACCTGCGAGTTGGAGTGGCAACTACAACTGGATGCTTTTTCCCACCCCGGTCTGAACGATAATTGTAACATATCGTCCATTTTAAAATATAAAAGTTACTTGAGGTAAATGGCCTTATTGCTGTTTTCACTCAGCGGGGTGGGTAGTTGGTCTTTACATTTGCCTTAGGGTTTTGATTATTAATGTAGCCCTTTCTTTCCACATTATTATTATTATCCTTTTTACATTTTTATTATTATTATTATTTTTATGCATAGTTGAGTTGGTTTATTCTACTCTTTGTCCTCTGCCCTAACAATTTTTAAGTAGGGGCATAGGCAGACTTACTTGTATGTACTGTGGCACCAGGGAGTAGTCGTCATGAGGGTTTTTAACCCTTTGTTTTTGTGTTTGCTTTTAACCACACTTGTTTTCAAAGTAAATTGGCCAGTTTCTTGGCAGGTTCTCATACACACATTAAACATCCTTTTTATACACCTGATACACGGTATACTTTCATACAAGCGCAAATTTTTTTTACTTGGTGCTGTATTTACTATTATAGTTTAAGGAATAATTAGATATGCTTTAATGTGTGGTTTGTTTTGCCTCGCATCTTGGTGATTTTGTGAATGTTTTCCAGCCAAAATATATATGCTTCGGCATATACACACTTTTAAATGTTTTAACTTTTAGAGGAGGATATGACATCATCAATTGTTCATTTCCGTTTTTTCTTTTTAAAAAACATTGTAACCTGTTGAGGTTAATGCTGATGAAGCTCCTGTTTTACAGGGGCGAAAAACGCTGTGTTTCTATTTGAATAAAGTGCGTTTTCTATTCTTTTGGAACCTTGGCTTGAGTGAAACCGTTTGTTTTTTCATTAGTTTTTGTTTTTTGGTTCATTTGATACATGATAATTTAATAAAGATGTTTCTTGTTTAAAAAAAGTGTGGGAACTGTAACCTTTCAGTACTCCACCTCCAAACTCTATAATCCACACACAGATCTCAGAATCAACTAGTCCACAGTATATAAGTCACGAGTCCACCATGAAATCACTATAAAGATAGGTGAAGCAGCAATTAGTATAAAACACTGTTACTTTAGTAAAACTACACCAGGTTAAGCGCTTTCATCTAATAGTAATTTAGACTTCATCAGAACCTCATCTGTTAGCCAAACGTTGTTTAACTAATTTAACCCACCAATCACTACACGTCTTCAAAAATAATTAAAAGTTCAAGAAACTTCAAAATTTCAAAATACAAGTACTTCCTAACATTAATCCTACCTATATACTACTATATAGACAATATAAAAATATACATTCATGAAATCAAATTACAATGAAATAACAACTGTTCATTGCCTGAAAGGTTAAAGCATATACAATACACACCTATGCTATTTAAAAAAAAACTGCAAATACATGCCGAAGAGTAAAGCTTTCATATGTTGCTAAATACATCATGTCCTAGCTTGCAACACTGGTTTTATTGAAATATATTCATTAATACCAGGAGGTATAGTGGCATTCAATAATATCTGCCACCTAACCTCCTTATCACCCAAAATTGCCTTAATGTTACCTCCTCTACTGGATATATTTACTACTTCTAATAAGGCAAATTTAAATGTAGTACAATTTTTACTGTCCCTAATATGCCTATACAAGGCATTATTTTCATCCTTTCTCCTAATTGAATTGGTAGATAGTAATAAGGATTGTATCACCAAATATAATGATGTACAATATGGTCAAAACAATTTTTTTATTTACAATTACACTTCGTTGGAGTTAACAGATGCTCATTTTGCCTTATTTAGAAAGGGGGTGAAATTTGTACCCCACTCTAAATTTAACTTAGTGGACAATATTATTCAATTTAAGTTATATTTAAGGAAATTAAACCTCTCCGCATATTTTGATGGAACTAAGAAACAATCAGCTCCAACGCCCCTTTACAAGAAAAGTGAGTTTACACCTCATCTACACCCTACCTTAGCCAGTTTTGAAAAACTAGTTATAGATCAAATATACAGATATAGGAATAATAGACTACAAACTGTACCTTATAATTTAAGTAAGGATGAGTATAAAATCATGTGTGACCTGTGTAATGATTCAAACATTAGGATTATGTAAACTGATAAGGGTGGGGGGGTTGTGTTATATGATACTATTGATTATATGAACAAAATGCAACTAATACTGCAGGATTCTGATAGATATGAGATATCCTCCATTAATGAGGTTAATATTGCCTATGGGAGAATTGATGCACTATTGGAAGAATATCCCATTGAGGACAGAATCAACATTGATTTATACCACTATTTGAAAGTTGAACATCCCATTTTGGCTACGATGATAGGTATTCCAAAGATACACAAGGATATCTACCATCCACCTTTTAGACCTATAATATCTGGTAGTAGGTCTAACACTTTTCCTTTTGGGAAAGTGGTGGATACTTGGTTGAAACCTAAATACATGAATGTTGAACATATAGTTAAGGATTCGTGGGACTTTTTGGAAAGGTTAACCCCCACCTTATGGCAACCTAACTTAACATTGGTCACCATAGATGTGGTAGATTTATTTACCTGTATTCCACGTGAAGATGGGATGGAGAGATTTATTAACAGTATACATAGGTACACTGATTTAGACTGGGATAGGGTGACCTTAATTGTTGAATTTATGAGTTTGGTCTTGGATTACAATTTTATATTCTTTGAGGGGGAATTTTATAGGCAGAGCAAAGGTGTAGCTATGGGGGTGGCTAGTGCCCCAATATATGCTAACTTAGTTTTATTAGAGTGGGAAAATGAGGTAATATTCAAGAGTGAATATTATAAACAGATTAAATGCTATGTCTGTTTTTTGGATGATGTATTTATTATATGGGAAGGGGATGTTAATGATATACAAAATTTTGTTCAATATCTTAATATATCCACTACTTATTTAAAATTTACCCATCATTTTAGTTCAGAGGGCATAGCATATTTAGATACTTATATTTCTACCACTACTAGTGGGTTTAAATCCAAGATATATAGGAAGTTCAGTAATTCTTATTTGGAATACAATAGCTGTCATCCCATCAAGTTAAAAAATAACATAGTTAAAGGACAGTGTATACGTGCTGCACGTATGGCATCGGAATATCGAGAGATGCTGCAAGAGCTGAATTTTATTGGTTCTATGTTTAGGGAAAGGGGATATCCAACGTATGTGGTGGATGATGCTATTGGGTATGTTAGCAGTCAGTGGGGTATTAAATATAAACCATTATTAGGTGCTTATAATAGGAATTATGATTCTCCCATTATGAATAAAGTTGGTCCAGATTACAACAGGGCTTGTATACTACCTTATAATTGTCAAACTGAACGGGTAAAGAAGATCATTAGAAATAACTGGAATATTTTAAAGTGCGACAAAAGGTTATTTTCTTTAATTGGAAATGAACCTAGATTTGTACATAGTGTAGGCAATAATTTAAAAAAGAGATTAGAAAAAAATGGTTCTTTTTCAAAGGGACGAAAGAATGGCACAAGAAAATGTGGACACTGTAATCAGTGTAGAGCAATATTAGAAGACATGTCAGCTGAGGTAGGCAATATTAGTAAAACTGTTATACATTTTTGCTATGGCAATTGTCAAAAGAAAAATGCTATTTATTTTGCGTTGTATACTTCATGTCCCAGTTTCTATGTGGGACAGACTGGGAGACATTTAAAAGTTAGAATTTATGACCACTTATATGCAATTAGGAGAAAGGATGAAAATAATGCCTTGTATAGGCATATTTAGGATAGTAAAAATTGTACTACATTTAAATTTGCCTTATTAGAAGTAGTAAATATATCCAGTAGAGGAGGTAACATTAAGGCAATTTTGGGTGATAAGGAGGTTAGGTGGCAGATATTATTGAATGCCACTATACCTCCTGGTATTAATGAATATATTTCAATAAAAACAGTGTTGCAAGCTAGGACATGATGTATTTAGCAACATATGAAAGCTTTACTCTTCGGCATGTATTTGCAGTTTTTTTAAAATAGCATAGGTGTGTATTGTATATGTTTTAACCTTTCAGGCAATGAACAGTTGTTATTTCATTGTAATTTGATTTTATGAATGTATATTTTTATGTTGTCTATATAGTATTATATAGGTAGGATTAATGTTAGGAAGTACTTGTATTTTGAAATTTTGAAGTTTCTTGAACTTTTAATTATTTTTGAAGACATGTGTAGTGATTGGTGGGTTAAATTATTTAAACCTCCAAACTCTGGGAAAGCATTCCCTTAACCACTAATGATTCAAACACACTCCTCCACTTCAGAAGAAATCATTCAAGCAGCATTTTTTGAAAGTAGCAAACTGCCACCCCTACAAAACCACCAAATGCCTGCCAATTCTCTTAAAAACAATGCTTGTCTACCAACATACAACCTGTGACAAATCACCAAACCAATAGTCTCACCAAAATTTCTCCTTCCAATCCATTTACTACCTAAGGTTATTATAACAAGCAATGCCCGTAGTAGTTAAAAGTGGTATACATGACACTATTGTGGATGATGGAAAAGATACCCAGGCTAATGTTACTAACAAAATTAATTTGAGGAAAAGATACCCAGGCTAATGTTACTAACAAAATTAATTTGACAGGGTAAGACTACACAATTGGCAACAATCCCATACATCTCCTTACTGAGAAATAAGATATCATTCTTATTTAAAAAAAAAAAAAAGGAGGTCTTTACATGGTATGAAGAAAACACCTAAGAACCAAGTTGAAATTAAGTAGCTAGCTAAAAATGGAAGCAGTAGTATTCTATTACTGGGTGCTTCCATGACTACCGGTACAGTTACATCTTTGACTTAAGCTGATTTGCCGATGAACCTAATCTTACCTGGGCACCACCATACGTGGTGCATAAACTGCTGATCCAGCTCTTCTCCCCATCCTCTAACATTTCTGTGAATTAATCTTTAAAAAAAAAAAAAAACTTTCATTTTTCATATGCTGATGCTATAAAATGTAAACAATGAACTTTAACTTCCAAGGCATCAGCATAATGAACATATCTCATATGGCCATAGACTTTAATGGTCACAGACTCATGCATGCATGACAACGTGTCCATTAAAGTATATGTCTGCATGTCACACGAACACTAATGTGATGTCCCCTTAGGATAGCCTACAGTTGTTAGGGCTGTGGTTTTAATAAAAAGCTTGCAAAGCTTTTCATTAAAATACTCTTGTAAAATGTAAGCAGTAACAGGCAGGAAAATAGTTTGCAACGTTGAGCTCCTCAGATGCCAGGAAGTAAGTATGAACACTGGCAAATCACTTAAGTAATCCGTAACTGTATCTACTTTCCCTGCTGGAAAGTTAATCGATGTCCAGTTACTACTGATGAAACTTGGCAGAAGTGTGCAGAGCCATACTAGGACACATAGGTAATTATTAGTCATGCAGACCAAGAAACCTAGCTCAAATTCCTAATTATTCCAAAGCACTTCCTGGTTAAATGACTGTCTCCAAGGCTATCTGACTATTGTTTCACCACCACTAGGAAATTTTATCAATTAGTTTAGAAGTTCCACTTTTCAAAAATGTTCTGACTATTACACGTTGGGAGGTCTGTAAGTATATCTAATGAATGTTTTGAAGATGCAGTTTGCATTTAAGTTACTGTGGATCAAATTACTTTAGCAGTCAACTTTCAGTGCTTGTTACCTGTTTTCAAAGAAATATTAAGGGAAACACTTGGCCAGGCCAAGGCATCTTAAACCTACCAATATGAGGGTTTACTTTGCAGGGGAAGTGTAGTTAAGAAGAAAGATAAGCTAGCTACTTTAAACTACATATAATAGACACCTTGCAATTATCACTGAATGCTGGGACATTAGTAACATCAGAATGAGAAATACATTAAATATGAGTGATTATATAGCAATAGGTATAGATGTGGCACATTACAATTAATCTGTCCTTCACTTCCAGTTACAGCTATTTTTGTATTTCTGATGCGGAAATCCAGGGTATAACTCTAGAAGGCCTTCCTCAGTGTAGAACTCTGTATCCAATAGTTTGTTACACACGTATAAAAATTAGTGGTGGGGAGCATATGACATTTTTTCACTCTTGAGAGTATTATTGGCTCTTATCCTGTGATAATTCTTGGTGATTTCAATTATGCACTATATTATTTTTTTTATATATATTTTGGATGCAAAATAGTTCCTCCGCCTAATGATTCTAAGTTGCTGTAGTATATGTAAATGGTGTTGGAGGAAGAATTTTACATCCAAAATATATTATTTCAAAAAATATCTAGATATTTGCTTTATTTCTTGGTCCCTTGCTGCTAAAATGGTTTCTTGCCAGTCATTTGGGGATTGAAGTCACTAAATAATGACATAGATTTGACTTTCAGACTGTATTTCCTTCAGAAAATTCATGTTAACACAAATCCTTTAATTAATTTTTAATTTTTTTATTTAAAATCTGTTCCTATTTTGGAGCCTTTGTTCCCCCTTTATTTCAGGCTTTATCCACCTTTCTTGAGCTAAAAGGTCAAGAGATACGCAAACCTCTTATCTGCTGCTGCCAGCGTTCCATCATCTCACTGTCTCTCCCTCTCTCACACAGGCACACACCCCCACACTCACATGCCCTTGCCCTTCAGGAAATGCATGCTAACAGAAATCCTATTATTGTAGCCATTTTGTGATTTTTTAAACAGGAATGTGCTCCTGTATTTGCCCCCCTTTATTTTACATTTTATTCATTTTATCTCTTGAATGCTGCTGCTGCCAGTGTTGGATCGCTCTCACTCTTCACTCTCTCTCTCTCTCTGTGTCACTCACATGCAAACACCTCGCTTTCATGCACACATTCACACACAGACCGAAACATAAATACACATGCAAAAACAGAAAGATACATATACACACATTTTTTTCCTTTATATTTAGATTTTACACTCAATAAACAACAAAAGTGCTGCTTAGCAAGTGTAAAGTAATGCCTCAATCGTTCTTGGATTCACTCACATGCATGCATATGCTCACACACACACAAACACATGCACACTTTTGTTTTTCTTTTTTTTTTAATATATTTTACACTTTTTAAACAACTGAAGCACTGCTTAGTGAGTATAAAAAAACAATGGCAGCCATTCTGTTTTCTCAGTCTGAGCTCCACAGCGGCTTGATATGCTGCCGTGAAGTGGCAGGCACATATTTCAGCGGGCATTATTTGTGTATTAATATCCTGCTAGAGAGCGGCGCTTGTTCACCAATCAGGGTGCTGATGATTCTCTAACCCAACATAAACTAGGAACTGATGAGTTTTGCTTCATATTATGAACAACAATTCTCAGACAAAGTGAATTTAAAAAGGACTCAAACAGCTGCCCTAAGTGCTAGATGTAACAGAATTCTGGATTTGGTATTAACTAACTGTAGTAGCATTATCACAAGCCCTGAGGTCATTAAAGGACTGGGAACATTTGATCATAACAGAATTATTTTTAACATCACCAAGGCAAATGAGTGTAAGAACATTACAAACATTTTTGAGTGTAAAACCTTAAAATTGGTTAATTAAAAATTACTCTAAGTAACATTGATTGCGCAAATATTACACACAATGTTCAATTTGCTTTATGAATAGAACCAATTACATAAACACTGTAATACTGCTTTAGCCTCAGACACCAAAACAAAATATGTTAGGTTATCTTACTCCAAACTGCCAAACTGGTAGAATGGTCATTAAGAAAGTCTGCATTGCTCCAAAAAAAAAAAAAGATTTTTACCTTCTATAAGAAATACCCAACCTGTTGGAACAAATAAAAGATAAATAAGGGGTTAGAAAAGGCTACTGCTTTTATTTTATTTTATTTTATTTATTTTACATTTGTTGACCAGGCTAGTCTAACTGGATACATGTCCATTTTCAATAGAGGCCCGGGGAGATAAGCTCCAACATTAAGGTAATGTAACAGGACTACAAATAAAAATAAATAGTAAACAGTAAATTATTACAAAGAATTAATGCAAGCTCCAACATTAAGGTAATGTAACAGGACTACAAATAAAAATAAATAGTAAACAGTAAATTATTACAAAGAATTAATGCAAGCTCCAACATTAAGGTAATGTAACAGGACTACAAATAAAAATAAATTGTAAACAGTAAATTATTACAAAGAATTAATGCAAGCTCCAACATTAAGGTAATGTAACAGGACTACAAATAAAAATAAATAGTAAACAGTAAATTATTACAAAGAATTAATGCAAGCTCCAACATTAAGGTAATGTAACAGGACTACAAATAAAAATAAATTGTAAACAGTAAATTATTACAAAGAATTAATGCAAGCTCCAACATTAAGGTAATGTAACAGGACTACAAATAAAAATAAATTGCAAACAGTAAATTATTAAAAAGAAATAATGCAGTTCACAGCTAAAGGGTGTCATCTATTATACCATGACCCCCCCAAAACGTGCACGCTGATTGGCCAGCGTGCACATTATAAATCGAGTTATACTAATGGAAAAAGGTCCGGTCGCCCGGACTTTTTTCCATTAGTATAACTCTACTTTTAAAACACTGTCTCGCTATGTTAAATTGGTTTAACATAGTGAGACAGCTTTAAAATAAGCAACGGAGATCTCCGTTGCTTATTTTAAAGCTGTCTCGCTATGCTAAACCCATTTAACATAGCGAGACAGGTTTTAAAAAAAAAGCAACGGAGAATGCAAGATCTCCGTTGCTTTTTTTACTGTTTCGCTATGTTAAATGGGTTTAACATAGTGAGACAGTTTTAAAATAAGCAACGGACATCTCCGTTGCTTATTTTAAAGCTGTCTCGCTATGTTAAACCCATTTAACATAGCTTAAACAGTAAAAAAGCAACGGAGATCTTGCTTTCTCCGTTGCTTTTGCCCACAGCTCTGATGTACTGTGCAGGCGCGCAGTACATCAGAACTGCCGCAGATGCCAGACATCTGCGGAAGGGCAGTAAACAGGCATTATACTATGCCATTATTTAAGAAAAGTAATAGTTTCTTTTCTTAAATAATGTCATGGTATAATAGCAATAACCCACTTCTGGGTGTGTGTAATGCTGTATTTACCCACGGTTGGCTTTGTTTGGTCCCTTGGGCTTCACCCTCGGGACCAAACCACGCCAACCGTGGGTAAATCCAGCATTACCCACACCCAGGCGTGGGTTATTGCTATAATGAACTCAAGTAGCTTAAGATAGCAAAAATTAAAAAAAATGGTAAAGAAAAAATTAAAATCAAAGAAGGAGTAGGTTAGCAAAGAAGGAACAAACAACATTAGAGAAGGAAAAGTTAGGGTGTTGAGTAGCTAGTATTATGAGCAGTATATACAACAGGAATAATGTTTGGCAATATTTGGACCAAAAAAGAGTGGAGGAGTGAAAGGTACTATGTAGTTGTTACGTTAGACAAGGTTTGCGTGAAATGTCATAGGTAACATAAGTATTAACACTGACATAGAAGAATATCAGGAAGTGTGAAATGTCATAGGTAGCATAGGAGTTAACATTGACATAGAACAATATCAGGAAGAGGTGAGGGATTTTAGAAAAGTGAAGAATAAGTTTAATGAAGTTAGAAGGAAATAAGAAAAACTACAATATTGACTATGAATGAATAGGATGTGATTGTTACCTAGTGGGTAGTGGGGGGGGGATTATGATAGCTGGCTGGTGTTAATATGGATTAGTACATGGGCATAACCAATGTTCTTTAAGGTGTAGTTTTAGCTGCTGTTTGAATAGTGATAAGGATGAAAGTAACTGTAGGTTGCTGGGGAGTTTGTTCCAACTCTTACCCACAAAATTTGAAAAGAAGGAGTCCTAGGCTTTATTGAGGGATTTCTGGGTGGATACTTGTAATTTATTTGCTGAGCGTAAGGTAGTAAGATTTCTATAAGGAGTGGCAATGCTACAAAGAATAGGAGTCCCATCAGTGTGAAAGAGAATCTTGTGGGTAATTGTAAGTTGCTGAAATAGTAGCTGGTTTTGGGGTTCAAGCCAGCCTAGTTGTTTGAGGTTTAAACAGTGATGAGTTCTATATGGTGAACCAGTAGCAAATCTGGCAATGTTGTTGTAGGAGGTTGCTAGTTTGTTTAGGTTAGTTTTTGAAAGATTTGTATAGCTAGATGAAGCATAGAGGAGAGTAGACATCAGGTAAGTATGGGCAATGGTGGTTTTGGCTTCAGGGGTGAGGAAGGACTTTATCTTGTACAGTGAGCTCAGTTTTCTGTTAACAGTTTTAATTGTAGTGCTAGTATGTGTGTCAAAGTTGAGATTGTGATCTATTGTTACCCCTAAGGTGGTTGGATCAGATGTAATTATAGTACCATTGCTTGATTTGACTGTTAGATCTATTGGAGGGGACTTCTGCGGAGGAGTGAAAACAAGTAACTTGTTTTTTTTGGCGTTTAGTAGGAGGCAACATTGCAAAAACCATTTTTCAACTGAGATAAATACTGACTGGGTGATAGATTGGATTTTGGATGATGAGGTGGCAGAACACACTAATGTGGAATCATCTGCATATTGTATGCAGGTAGATTGTGGGATATTTAGCTGTAGGTCATTGATAAAGATAGAGAAGAGGAGAGGTCCCAGGATGGAGCCTTGTGAGACCCCAAGAGTAATAGGAAGATGAGTAGAGAGGTTGTTGTCCCAGAGAACAGCTTGCTGTCTGTTTTCTAGGTAGGACTTGAACCACTGTAGTGTCTTTGTGTTGAGTGAGTATTGTTCTAGTATTTGTAATAGTAATTGATGGTTCACCATATCAAAGGCTTTAGGTCTATAAACAAAGCAGTAGAGAGCCTATTATTGTTATGATGCTTGTTGATGCAATCAGTGAAGGATAGTAGGGCAGTAGTAGTACTGTGGTATGGCCTAAAACCATGTTGACAGTCTGCTAGAAGGTTATGTAGGAGAAGGTGATCAAGTAGTTGGTGGTGTATGCATTTTTTAAATTATTTTGGCTAGAAGGGAGAGCAGGGCTATGGGGCGATAGTTAGATATCTCGGTTGAGTTACCACCCTTATGTAGAGGAATTATGTGTGAGATTTTTCAGAGAGAGATGGGATATAACTTTCAGTAATAGTTCTATTGATTAGTATGGAAATAGGATAGGGAGAACTTTAGCTGCAATTTGCAGGTATTCCGCTGGTAAGAGCTCAGCGGATGGGTTACATGGTTTAAGTTTTTTAGTAAGGTGTGGATGAAAGATGGAGAGACTGGATTTAGTTAAAAGGTAGGGGCTTTGCTAGTCATGGAGAATGGGAGGTTTGTGGTAACAAGAGGTAAGGAATTTGCGAGAGACTGTACAGTTTCAGTAAAGGAGGTATTGAAGGTGTCAGCAATCTCCTTAGATGTACTTAGGGAAAGTGCTGTAGAAGTTGGAGTCTTGGAGAGTCCTGGGTGTAAAAGTCTGTTAATAGCTGTCCTAAATGTTTGGGGGGGGGGGTTGCTGATGCCTGTCTTGGAGTTTAAGGTAGTAGTTTTTTTTTTATCAAGGAGTATAGCTTTCTTTGTGGAGTTTCTATGATGTTTATAGTTCTGGTGATCAGCTGGGCTTTTAGTACATCTCCATTTAGACCAGATCTTATTTTTTAATAGGATTTTTTGTCTTGTTTCTTTAGAGAGCCATGGTGCTGCTTTACTTCTGGTTCTTATGGATCTCGTAGGGGCATGGTATTCCAGTATTTGTAGGAATGTAGAGTTACGATAGGATACTGCTTCATCAAGGGAGAGTTCTTTTAAGGGAGACTAATCACAGGCTTGTAGTTCAGCTTCGAAACTTACAGCATTAAAGTGTTTTTTTGTTTCGTATAGTTTTAAAGACAGGTTGTTTAGGGAAGAAGGTTTTATGCCTAATTATATAGGTGAGTGAATGGTCGCTAATGTCGTCAGGTAGTGTGTCTGCAGTATAAGTGAGGGGATGATTTCTTACTAGGATCCAATCTACTGTACTCTCTTTGTTAGTAGGCTTATGGATTCTTGTAGGGGTGGTAATAAATTGAGAAAAGCCATACAAGTTTATATGGATTGAAGGTTGATTGGAAGTACAGCAGTTCCAGTCTATACTGAAGTCTCCAAGTACTAGAGTTTCTTGAGGGAGGGAGGATGATAGAAAGCATAGGATATTTTCCAAGGTGTTGATATTATTGCCTGGAGGTAGGTAGAAGCATATTATATAGATAGCTTTGCTATAATTGAGCTGGAATTTAGAGACAAGGATTTCTGCGTGATTATCTATTGGTAGTTGTAAGTCTACTAGAGACATATTTAGATTAGATTTATACAAAATTGCTACACCTCCACCTTTTCTGTAGCTCATTTTGCCCTTATTATATTATATCCTGGTGGGATGACTTCATTATCTTCTGTTCCTGGTTTTTGCCAGGTTTCTTTTAGGCAAAGGACATCAAAGGAATGTATGTCCAGTAGCATATGCAGTTGGCTAATTTTGTTGTTTAAGCTCTGTATATTGAGATGGGCTATCAATAAGGAGTTAGTAGCTTTGGTCAGGGTTATATGAGTGGTGGTTTAGGGCTGTTGGGGGTTTAGTAGGGTATTATTAGGGCCTGGGTTAGGGTGGATATCCCCATGAAGAAGAGGGTGTTGTAATGTATGCGAGAGTTTCAGGAGTTTGAAGAGAATATATAGCGATCTTCTGGTTTGTTGGAGACTAATGTGGGATAGCCTATTATACTTTGGGGAGAGGTAGGTTGAGGTACAGATGATGTTTGCATGGTTGTGCGTAGTAGGTAGATCGGTAAGTAATGTTTGTTTTAGAGGATGGAGGGGTGCAGTGATGTGTGAGTTTTCATACCATGTAAGTATGAGTGGTATGAGTAGCATGTGTATTGATGTAAGAAAGAGGAATAAGTTTTTAAGTTTAGACTGATGTGATGTAAGCATGGGGAATGGGGAGTGATGTAAGTAAAGTAGTAATAGGCTAGATAAGAACGGCAGGAAGGATAGAGATAGTATGAAAGTAGAAGTAGTGAGGAGGGGAATGTGTGTAAGGGAGTGTCTGTATCTAGTGTGTAGGTAAAGGTAATGGGCTAATTGGATAATTACAGGAAGGGGAGTGTCTTATGAAGTATTAATGTAGGAGCACTGGGGGTGGGTGAAAATTGGGGGTAGGGTAGGGGAGCGGAGTGAGCCCGCAGGGCGAACAGACCGGGGAAGAAACAGATGGCTAAGGACTAGCTGAAAACCTATCTGTGTGCAGGTGAATTCTGAGGAAAAGTTCAGTAGATACAGGTAAGTATTGAGGGGTAGAAGCTGGGAATTGCAAGATAAGGGACAGTAGAGAGATGGGTATCAGATATTGGGAGGGAGTCTCAGACAGAGTGATAATAGCAGGATAGGAAAGAGCTTCTCAGACTATGCAGGAGAAAAGATATTTAGGCTATCCTAAATTAGTGTAGGGTCTGAGCCTTAGACCAGTTAATGTGAGGGCAAACAATGCTAGGAATCAGCCTAGGTTATGGTGCCATCTAGTGGGCAAATGATGAAATTGCAGCTGAAGCTGGTGAGCAGAAATGGTCGGTAGAAGGTATGCAGAACTCAAGAAACAGTTGCAGGAGACAGTACAAGGATAACAATAAAATAGTTGGTGTAAGATGTAGAGGGATAGGATAGGTAAAAGAGAAAACCTTTAGGGGTAGAGGGAGGGTAAGGCTGCTAGGTATCCTGGCTAAGTAGCATGCTAGAAAGCATACACAAATTGTTAGGCAAGTGTTCAGGTTTAGACAGCACATACTCTCTTGCCTCTTTAGGTAACAGGGAACTTTTACAGGACGGTGAGAGATTTTCAATTAAGTATCTGTTGTAAGGGTAGATTGTACAGGTCCTTTCACCAGCTGGGTAGGTCCCACTGAATTGCTACAAGGTAGTGGGCAAATAAACCTGAGAATAGTGGGTAAAAGAGAAACAGTGGTGAGATAAGTGAATAGACATATACTTAGACATAAGGAAGAAAACACAGTAATAAGGAAGACACATCAACAATATAAATTCTGAAACATTCAATCATTCCTTGTATAGCATTCTGATAATGGCTAGATCAGAGTACAGTAACAGAGTAAAGTGGCATTGCTAAAACATAACTCTAACTGGAACATGACACAGAGATCAAGTAGTTTAAATATCCTGGTTGTAAGTGCCCTTTACACGAGCAGCTAAGTGCTAGTAATTATACATATACACCAATAACCTTCGGACACAGTGGAAAATACTAGTAAGGGGTCTAAAAGGTGACCATCCTTTCAGCTAAAGCAATTAAAATAAATCTGCGATAGTGATAACAGTAACAACAGGAATATACAGAGCAGTTACAGGTCAAAATGAGGTATTCAACATTTTAAACGAAGATTATCTACTTATATTACCAAATGGAGTCTAAAGCACATACAATGTAGCTAGTGACAACACCGTTTATCTCCGCCCACGCAAGACTGTGTAACGCAAGCATTACCCACTAGTTAAAGATGTGCTGCAGAAGGTATTACAAATGAACACAGGGTCTAGGTTAAATTTGCCTCATACCTAAAAACTAATGCCTGGCCTGCTTTTTCTAAAACACTGCAGGAAAATAACCTAATGAAAGTTGGTTGAAAGACTTGCAGTACTGCTCAAAGTAAATATTTGTATTAGAGACTCAAGACCATGTATATAGTGTACATATAAAGCTTTTCACTAAATACTCCCTCATTTATTAATATGTGCTGACTATGTGCTGTGTATATAAATTTTTGAATCGCCCTTTGCATTAATCAAGATTCACTGTATGTATGTATTCGCTTACATTTATGTCTTATTGTAAGTATATACTTTAATGTTATATTTATACCCTGGTCATGAGTGAAAAGGCTCAATGAGTGAAAAGGCTCAACTGATACTTTTACCTACCTGGAAAACAAATGGTGAATAAATAAATAAGTAAATACATAAATAAATAAAGGACAATGAGGAGGCTTACTATACATATGTTAGTTCTCTAAGAAAAGATAATCAGTGAATAAGTAAGTAGCTAGTGACAGCTAACTGCCCTTGCGAGCCATTTAAGCCTAGCCAATTATCCCTTGTGAGACTCAAACTCTGCACCTTGTGTTTGTAAGGCAAACACCTTAAGCATTAGGCCACCCTCCTAATCATTTAGTTATTACTTTAATTTTTTCACCACTTTTCTTATCTACATGAAGAAATAGCAACTAATGTGTCTAGGACAGCAAATTCAATATGTCCCTATTTTGAATTGCACAAAATTAGGGATAGTTTGAGATTAGTGTCTGGTGCTGACTCTCTTAGTGGACTGTTTATTAAACCATTAAAGACACACTGCTACTACCCACTGTATTACAATTTAGCAACTTATTAAACATTGTGATATTCTAGTGTTATGGAAGATGTTCACAGCATATATATATATATATATATATATATATATATATATATATATATATATATATATAGCTATAGCCATATATATGAGTATATGACAGATGATTGAAGTATCAAAACTTCAAGCACCTGTCACACACCCCACAGTGTTTGAAGCACAAAGATTCCAATAAACAATACATCAAATCACAAAGATTCTAAAAAAAATAAAGTCTATTTTTTGCAGGAAGGCAAGTCCCCCTGCACCCCTCATACCCCATACTAATTATATATAACAACTCCAAGACTGCAATACAGTCAGGAAAGGGTAAATTCCTGGATCCTTACTGTACTGAGATCTCACACTTCAGAAAAGCCAGTACTTTTGATCAGATGATTTTTGATTAGCTGTGCCAGCTTTTTTGCAGCCTGATAAGTCAGTTTGGTGTTTTTAATGGAAACCACACACACACACACACACACATATATATATATATATATATATATATATATATATATATATATATATATATATATATATATATATATATATATATATATATATATATACAGTGATCCAAATTTAGTTTCTAATTATAGACTAATCAATCTGACATATTTTGGTGAAGTACTATTAAAGGTGTCTTTTAAATAAATTAATATAACAGAAAATTAATTGCAAGGTAAGTGATTTGTCCCAGCATGGTTTTATAAAAAGCCAATCAACATTAACAAACTTGATTGATTTTTATGACTATGTATGACTGGCTAATGATATGGATCTAACAGCAGTGTTGATGGTATACTTGGATCCTGCAAAGGCTTTTATTTCATTGTCATATCAGGTAATATTAATAACACTGAACTCTATTAACACTAGCTCATATATCAACGTATTATCAGCTGGGATAGTAACTGTTTGCTTAATTGTACACAAATAGTAGTGCTACTGGCATCCTTTTCAAAGGAAATGAATGTAACAACTGTTGTATATCAGAGTTTTGGATTGAATCCTGTTTTATTCAATGTGTTTTTTATATATATATTTTTTATATTTTCGAGGTCTACTAAAGTGTGGTTTACTAAATATGTAGATGGATGCAAAACTGAGATTGCCATTACATCTAATATCATGTCAGAGATGTTGAGAGGGTTTTTTCATTTTTGTCTGCTTACACGAAGTTCAGGCTATGCCTTCTCCTATAGTCCAGGTCCCAATATCTCCCATCCTGGCAATTCCCTGGTATGACTGACACCAGGAGGGTCTCCCTACAATGATAGAACCTAAGCATGGAGTCCTCCTTCTCCATGCACAAGCTAATGGACTAGAGGTTTGGGTAGGCAAGTGGAATCAGATGGGGCAGAGAGGAACCATCATGCTGTATCTTGTGGTGTTTTTTTTTCTTAAGTCCCACCAGTTACCTGCTAATGACATCTTCAGGTTGGGTGGGCAATAGGGAATAATTTGATTATGTGTCCCACTACCAGGTTCATACAGTAGCCACACCTGTTCTGTCCTCCCACCCCTAACCCTGGTGTCATCTATCTCTCTCTTCCACCAAAGCAATAACTTGGAGCTGTTCACCACAGTCCTTCCACAGCCCAAGACAGGTACACCCATCATGCCTGACAGTGTTGTCTGATGCCCAAGAAACTAAAAAAATTCACATCAGCAAGGTTATAGTCAGGGTCCCACTATACCACCAGACTTACATGTTGGAGATGTTGAGTATGCTGTCTAGCCAGCATGAGCAAGTACAACCCCTACAGGGACTGTGAAAAATCCTACCAGGCATGCACAGTGACATAGCATATGGGAACCTGGAATATATAGATGTTCTTGCTGAGAATGTTGATGGCCCAGTTGGTGGCAATTGGTGGAGCCATGAAGATGTGGACAACTGGCCAACACAGCTGTGGTGTAGATGACTGTGCAATGCATGGTCACATGCCAAGCTTGCACAGATAGTACACACTTTTCCAGATATAGTGCCACACTGTCCATAATTGCTTGCATCTTTAGGTGTGGACACTCCCATAGTTAGTTATGGCTCATGCTCTTCTGGCACAGCTGCAAGCACATCTCACTGATCAAACCACTCAGTGCACTTCAGTTCCATTCCACTCACTTGTAACTGTACAATGAGCAGCACCTACTCATGTCAATTCATTGCACCATGGATGCTGACATGCTACTAAACATGTTGATGATTACCTTTTTAATTACAGTAATATTTAAAACTGTCCCTGAATTTGGGCCTTTCAGCCCCACCAACATTATTTTTGTCTTTATCCAGAATTTTTTCAGCCAAGAAATTGAGATGTATCCTGTACTCAGTATGTACAATAATCACATACTGGACACTGAGCAATGTAGTTTATTGAATGATGTACAAGTGAAATAACCAGTTAATATGTAAGTCCTGTCAAGGGGTGGCACAGTGGTGCAGCAGAAAGTTTTGTTGTCTCACAGCAAGAGGTTCCCCAGGTTGATTCTCCACTGGGGTGCCTTCTATGTGCCGTCAGCATGTCCTCTCCATGTTCACATGAGTTTCCTGCAGGTGCTGTAGTTTCCTCCCACATTATAAAGACAGGCAGTAGTTGGATTGGACACTCTAAGCAGGCCATAGGTGTGAGTGTGAATGAGAGTATGTGGTATGGAAGTACAACCACGGCAAGGCTAGCCACCTGGTAGTGTGAACCTTGGCTCTAGACGATTGTCACCACTGAAGGAACACCCTAGCTATATGTGCAAAAAAAATGGGAAAAATGGGCTGTGGATGGATGTCAGTAGCGCAGCAATAAACTGAAGTACCACCCATTGTAACTGGACCAAGAATTAAAAATGCATTAACTATAAAGGTGTAACCTTCACCTCTTTGTTAAAATAAGACGTTATATTAAAATTCCTTTTATTAACAAATTCGTTTTTTTCACCTATAATGTTTATTACATCTCAGAAGGCCCTACATACACATCAGTTTTCTGTCACTACTTTCCTTATCCTCTCTTTTCCAAATGTGTTTAAAAGCAGAATAGGAGTCTCCACTTACAGATGTAATACTCCTGTCATCTTGTGGACAAAGTACATAATTACTTCTATCTGATACTACAGCACTAAATACTTCTTCCTCCATATATGCTAGACAATTCTTCACTCTAACTTTCAGTCGTTAATGCAGTTATAAACTGCTCAGAAGTAGCTGCATAGCTGCTTGCACAACATATTTGCCAATACTCCATATTCTACTTTAAATGTCCTGGGTGCATATACTGTAATGTAACAAAGTGGTACTTCTGTTCTCTCTTTTTTTGAATTTTAGTCATTAATGTATTACTGTCGACATCTTTGTATATTAACAAATTCAATTATCTAATTCCATCTTTACTGAACTCATGAAGAAAACAGAAATTCAGTATATTTTCCCAGTACTTAATGAATAAATGTGAATTTCTGCTGTACCACTCCACACAAAATGTGTCATCAATAAATGGGAAAAATAGATCACATTCTAAAAACACTAATTTCTATAAACATAATTTTCTTCCTAATGACTCATAACTAGATTTAATAAATTATGGGCCATTGCAGCACCCATTACATTTTTGTCTATAAGTTTCATTACTAAATGTAAAAAAAAAATACAAGTTATTAGGAAAAAAAAAAAAAAAAATCTGTTAAGGCTACCAAAAGACATGCCTTAGAAAGTGAAAACTCGCCACTTTCTAGAAACTTAAAAAACAGACCATTCAACACCAATTTTGCATATAATATAAGAATATAATATTTTAACATCTACTGCAACTAGCAAGATTTCAGAATTAAATGATATAGCTTTCAAGTTAGATATTCGGTCCCGAGAGCACCTTATTTTATTTATCTGTTTGTATATATATTTTGACGTTGGTAGACAACTGATCTTACTGGACCATTTTTGGTCTCAGAGATAGAACTTTTAATGACTACTTTAGTGAATTCTCAATCTCTCTCTATATATATATATATATATATATATATATACATATATATATATATATATATATATATATATATATATATATATATATGTATATACACAGTATATATATTGCAATAGATTCAGTTCACATTCCACGAACAGGGTACTGTGTGGTACAGTAGAAAGTTTCCATTTCTTCTTAGAGTCCTGATACTGTAGCAACCCATGATAAATCCTCCCTGCATTTCACTCATGGAAGCTCCACTCCATTGCTGAAGGAGGTGATTCTTGACTCCCCCAACATCCTAGCTATGCATGTAGCTGCCAAATTCACCAATCTGTAGCTATGTTAGCTTTGCCGTACGTACCCTGTCACTAAGCCCAGATCAAGCTATGCAAATTATGATGGCTGAATCCTGTCCAACCCTCAGGCCTGCTTGTGAATGGTAATATCTGATGCTCAGCATGGCAGTCAATGCACTATATCATATAGTCCAGGTTCTTTATTTATGGTATTGGTTTTATTCCATGTCATTCTTGTCATGGCCCATAGGTGCAGACCAGACCCCACTTCATTGCCAGTTCCATGGTGTGTTATACCTGCCACTGCCTCACATGCAGCCAGATCCTCTGATAACTCCTCACTTGACTCTTTCTCTGCTGTTACCACAGGTATATGTGGCAGCGCTATAGTGTCCCCACATTCTAAATGCTATCATAGCATCATATTACATAGCATGGCATTGCTACAGGTCTTCAGTTGTACTACACTGCACTACTATTGGTTCATAGGTTCATAAGTAAATACCAGGGTATCAGTCTGCAGAATATTACAAGCCTAGCTAATAACAAGAGGTCAGCATCAAACCATGTACCTTATACTTGTGAGATAATGACCTTAACCATTACACCATCCCTTCCCCCTAAGATAAGAATCAAACCCTGTATCAGGTGCCTGGGAGGTAAATGCCTTAAACATTATGCCAATCCCTAAACCCTAATACAATTCAGGTTTACAGTTTCATAACTACATAGGAAAGTATTAGGCTAACTGTTGTTTTGAGCCATTTTAAGCCTAGATAATTTCCCTTAAAGCTGAGATTCAAACCCTGTACCTTGTGTCTGTGAGGTATATAGCTTAATCATTATGCCAGCCCCCAACCCCGATATCTAACCAAGCAATGGAAATGAGCCTTCAGAATTCCAAACACACATTTAATAATGTTTTGTATGTATTAATTGTGTGTTGTTACATGGGGTCATTAGCCAAGATTCCAAGGCATATCCAGCATCACCTGCAACACACAATTGCAAAGGGCACATATAATGCTGTGTACAACACAGTAGTGGACAGCATTATGTGTGGTCTGCTATATATGTTTATAGGGCTAGCATTTGGAGGTATTTGGAGGTGGCAATGTCTGTAAGTATGAACTAGCTGACCCTGTGGAAAGTCAACCTGTATAAAATGCTGGTGTGGATTGCATGTGTGTCAGATGTGGGAATTAGGGGAACTCTCTGATTGGTGCACAGATACATTGTATAAAATCTGTTGTGAATCACACATCACCTGGCAGCTGATGGAGTGAAAGGACTTCTGGTTTATATGTTGGGTGTCATGTAGAGCAAGTGGGGTCTTGCTAGTAATATGGGTAGAGTCCATGTGATTGATGCTCTTGCTGTTCTTAGGGTCATTAACCAGTGGGCAGGTGAATGTTGAATCCAACAAGCTTGTGTTCAAGCAAGGTAATGCATTTAGGCACTGTTTCTAGGCATTACTAAGGTGATACATCTAGGCACTGAAAATGTTTACACATTTGATGTACACAGTAAATTTTTGTTTCAACAGTTTTGCTACCTTTCCACTGAAGCAATCTTATACTCGTTAAAATTAAAAATGTTTCATTCTATACATTTTATATGTTTTATGTACTTCAAAATTTACAATCATCACAGTTTTATGAAAGAAAAATATTTATTTATATTGCTTCCCCCACTGGTAGACCTCAAGAGAGTTTTGTTATTACAGTACAAAAAACAAAACTGAGGGGTAGAAATTCATTTGAGTTAAGCTACCAATTCTTCCCACTTTGATAACCGACTCCATTCAGGTACTGGGTTGTTGTTGAGTCTTTCGGCTTTTCCCGGTTAGGGGTCGCCACAGCGGAACTCCGGTCTGTTAATGATTGGCAGTAGATTTTTATGTGCCGAGTTGCTGGCCCTGATGCACAACCTTCAATGAAGGTACGCCCATTCATGCATGTCTCCACACAGAAGACGCTCTAGCTGAGAATCGAACAGGACAACGTCTTATTGTGAGGCGACAACGCTACCGCAGCACCACCACCGCACTGGGTACAACATCAAAAATATCAGGATATGCAGGCAGAAATGGGAATAATATGGAAGAAAGATACCCAAACAGTTCCAATAGTAGTAGTAGGAGCAATAGGTCTAATAAAAAAGAATCAAATCAAATTTATGTACGCGAGCGATACATGTAACCCGTATGAATTGCAGACGCAACGTTCTGGGTGCATAACAGCTGCTACGAAGAGCACTTTTAGCTAATATCAAAGACTGAAACAATACTAATTTCATGAACTTGAATTATTCCCTGACTTAGGAATGGAGTCCATTACCATCAAAGTATTAGAAACCCAGATGATTTGGAGAAATTAAACCAAGAGTACTGATCTGTAACAATCTAAGACCTGTGATTCCAAACTCCATCTAAGCAGCTTGATGTTTTGTGTACCAGCTCTATGCAACCACTTAAAGAGATGATCTATAACTTCTGTGAATGTTCTGCCATAGAAGTAAGGTTGTAGTCTTTTGTGAGCCTAAATTATTCCCAAACATTCCCTGCCACAGATGCATATGTCTCTTCTCTTGGAGGAAGTCTACAGCTTAAGTATATTACTGTTCTTGTGGGTTTGATGAGTTCTGGCTGGGTACTGCCCCCAGTACATAATTCAAAGCACTGACCTGCACTATAAACTCCTGGCTAAAATCATAACTACCTCAGGCTGGGATGGGAAAGCCTGTCCACAAGCTGGTGTCCAGATAATTTTGTTTGGTTTACACTTTCAGGTAAGGTCCATGATTAAATAGCTGTGGTACTGTAAGGAGGGATAAGCGTCCTATAACACCCCACTGTCCCAAGGAATGTTCTTTGCTGGGAATATGGTTGGCAATGCTGGGTAGCTTCCAGGTCTGGCATGCTGTGTCTGAATTTTGCCACCATATGCCCAGCAAACAAGACTTCTGCCATTCTTATTTGATGCTTGTCTTAATTTGCTCAGCATCTCTTTGACATGTCACACATGGAAGGAATGGGGAAAATATATTAAAATAAAGCTGTACCACCCAAGTTTTGCTTTTTGGTAGTGTCACAACAAAACACATTTGATGTCTACCAAGAGGGCAGAGATGTAAAGAAGTATTGTTATGCAACAGCAAATGTAAATATTTTTTTTCATAAAATTGTAGTGGCTATGCATTTTGTAGCAACTAAAACGTATAAACTGCAGTGTTTTCTGTGAAGGTGCACTTATTTTAATCCATGTTATTTCAAATTAAATGCCAATGTATAGTTAGTGCATACTGATTCAAATGTTCCAGTAAAATTAGAAGTGAAAATGTGCTTACTGAAAGAAGAAGAAATGTTTTCAATGTTTACCGAAACACATGACAAGATTCCTCAGATTTATTTCAAAACTTGCTTTCTTACAAAACTGAAATTTCTGACAAATGACCTTCAATACACAGTACACAGCTGATAAGAAAGTCTTGTTTCAAAATAAGAATGTAGTACTTGAGTTTTGAATTGTATGAATAGAGATCTGTTTTAGGGACTAATAAAACAATAGAGTATTCTGCAGAGGACTGACAAAGATTTACTTAATACATATTTGACATTCATTTAGAAAGTTTTATTGATATTCTCGTCGGATTCTACATGTAAACAAGTTATTAACACATTGTATAACTACTCTATGACCTAGTCTATGACTCTGTTATGATACTAAGCAAAAATAATGTTGTAGTGTATTATTCCTGATTGGTCAGGACAGTTTTATATGATGCAAATGTTTTATATTGATCATTAAATCTTGGAAAATTATTAATTGAGGAGTTGGGTTATGGATTGCCTAGTCTCTCCACGAGTGTATTATTAACACTTCTGTGTATAGTAAGCTAGGATACAAACAGCCTGTAAAAAGTTGTAGGGAAGTTTTTCATCCAAAAAGTCATTTTGGTAAATTCAAACAATACAAAAAGAATAAGAATTGGTGACATGTGCCTCACTATCTATGTCATGAATACCTGCCAGTAACCCTTAGTCAGGTCAGTAGTGGTCAGATACGTAATTCCACACAGCTGCTCTAATGCAGTGCTGGGCATGGGGTAAGCATCTGCTTCTGCGTGACTATATAGTTTCCTATATCCTGTAGAAAACCTAGTGCTCCTCTCTTTTTGGCGCCAGTGCCAAAAATAAGGTCCAGGGACTGTTAGATTCTTGGCTGATCCAGAGTTTCAAAGTCTTCAGCAGTTCTTAACACATGGTTTGCCTGAGCTGTTCAGGCACATTTTAAGGAGCTTGTTTGATTGCATGCTGGGTTCCTCTATTCACATGGTGCTTTATTAGTTGGTGCACTTTGGCTAACAGTGAACTCATGCAGCACTGCATGGAATTCCTGAGTATGAAAGCTGCCGTAACATTACTGCCTCATCCACTGAGGTATCAATTTAAGTCTCAGAGGATCCCTCACCAGAACACCCTCCAGTTACTTGCATAATCCACTGCATATACCAAGTGCTAGTATTTCTCTGTCATGATACGGCTTCATGATATTGACATGGTAGAGTTTGTATTCTGCCTCCTGCCTGGCAACTCTACCATATAGCTGGTATAACCTCCTTTACTTACAATGATAAGAGGCCTTTCTCATGCTGCACAGAGCTTGTTGTGTTTAACAGAAATAAGTACCATTACCTGCTGTCCTATCATGAATTTTTGCTGATGTTTTACTTGTGCTAAACATTTCTGTACCAATGTCATAAGCTACCTAAGCTTATTCCTAAAACTTGGCAATTAATCCATTCAAGAGTCCTTGTATGAATCACATTCACCCTCCTATTTGTCACAAATTAGGTCTAGATAGTCATTTATCCTGAGTGTATAAATTAGTTAAAATACTGAAAAAAAATGGATTCTTGAGGCTCCTCCCTGTATGCAAAGAGGAGACTGGATTTAGGTACTTATCCCACTCCCATTTAAACTGGTTTGCAGAAGCTCACAGGATGGCCTAAAGACTAGACTCAAACTTCTCCACAAAACCATTTGTTTGAGGATGGTTGGGATGTTTTCTTAACTACTTTACCCTACTGAGTTTTCACAAGCAAGTTGTCAGGTCTTACATATAGCTAGTCCCTCTGTCCATTAATATTTCCTAAGGAAAGCCCACCCTCCTGAACATTTTAGCAAATCATGTGCCACATTTTATGCCTCCACAGAGGACAAAAGTCACCATGTCAGAATACTTGCTGGCATAGTCTACCACCACCAAAATATAACTTTTGCTTCCGGAGCATCAGCTTCTAAGATGCCCCAAAATATTTATGATTGCCTTCTCAGCCAGTTCACTGGTAATCGCTAATGGCACCAAAGCAACCTTATCATTGTCTCCTACCTTACCAATATTTTGATACTGATCACATGGATTGCAGAAGCCTCACATCTTTTGCAATGCCTGGCACATACAAAAAATGCATAAACCTCTATCTTGTATGGTTTATTCCCCCAAAGACTGAAAAATGAATATCATGGACCATGGTCAGAAGTGCTCCCCTTGGGACTACCAAATACTGCATCACTTCTCTCTCTCTGTCTCTTTCTCCACCAACTTCTGATCAGTTAATCCTCACCTTAATATATAGAGTCCATTGACTCTAAGGGCTCTCTTTGGCTAAGCTCCCTCAGGTCCTGAAAAGTGTCATCTGACACCTACGTGCCTCTCAACTTTTTCTTTATGATTTTCCAAGTCTGACTTCTAATGAAAGTCTTGCATTTTTATGTAACAACTGTGACTTAAATTTAGACTTACTGTTGCTAACATCACTTCTCTGAAGTAGCCCCTTCCAGAGGGGCTGTAGTGCATTCTAACAGCTGTAATTCAGGTTTAGAGTTCCTACTAGTAACTTACTCTTTCCCTAAAGTAGTCACATTATAAATATCTCTTCTAGGTTTGGGTATTATCTGAGCCTCACCCCTGCTTCTTCTCCACATGCTTGTCTCAATGCCTGACTACATAGAAATGCAATCACACAAGGTACTGTATTATCAGTAATTTTTATCAGAACATCTGACACGACAATATCAGAAATTGTCACCTGACTGTCATCCTACTTCCCTTCCCAGTCCAAATGAACCTTGGCTAATGGCACCTGAAAAGGAGTCCCTCCCATGTCCAAAACTGGAGAGGATTGTCTGGGCTTATAATGTTACACTATAGCAACTGAAGACTTAGCAATATGTAAATATAATGCAGTATTTCTCTTCATACAATCATAGGAAGATCATAGGAGGTTACTTGGCTACTAGCCCCAGGGCCCTTACAAGCCTAACCAAGTTCAACCTGTGTTTCCAAGGGTATCTGATTCAAGCAGACACTAAAATTAGCACCTATTGCCCCTGTCCAGGATGGACACAGGTGGAACCCCTGGGGTGAATTTCCAGTTACCCATCCAGTCATCCAAATTACGCTTAAATAGGGCAAATAAAGGGCTAGGAAGATTGTTTCAAAGGTGAGGCAACCTCTGTGAGATAAATCTGCCTCTTGAGCAAGTTCTGTTGATGTCACATACCAGGTTAAGGCTCTTTGAGCAAGTTACCTGTGTGCCATTTGAATTGTGAATGTACATTTCCATTAAAGCTGGGTCAGAGATTGCTCTATATGCAAGGCACAGGTTGTGTCTGAGCAGTCTGTCTGACACAGAGTAAAGTGACAATGACTTCAGTCTGTTCGCATAAGACATAGTTTGAAGACCCTGAATTTTCTTTGTAAGGAACATTGGTGGTCTCTCCAATATCTGCAGGTGTTTGGAAAGGGACATACCAAGGGAAGCATTGTACTCTATTATTGACCTGATGAGGGAAGAGTACAGTGGGGTTATAACCTCTTTTTTTCTGGCGACAATGCCCTTACTTATGAGATGAGCAATATAAAATGCCATTCTTACCACTATGTAGACATTGTGATCAAAATTAAGGTTGCTGTTGACCTGTGTGCCCTGATCTCTCACCACAGACTGTATGCTTAAGGTATTACTATTGATGTGGTAGTTTGCAGGAACATCACCTGTGCTGAAGGAGATGATAATGAATTTTTTTGCATTAATTTTAAGACCATTACTTTGGCACTGGTCATTAGTATGCATAAGACCTTCTTGCAGGATGTTGACAATGTTAAGAGTTTCAATGATCACTCCCAGTTTGCAGTCATCAGCAAACTTTGTCAGTCACAGTCCTTTAGTTTTAGCCTGTAATTTGAAGAAGTAGATTCTGAACAGTAGGAGTCCCAGAACTGATCCCTGTGAACACCACTGGTTACAGGTCTGTTGGAGGAGGTGGAGTCCCTGATTTTCTCTGCATGACTTCTATTAGTGAGCCAATTTGCAACAAACCTGACAACATATGGGTTGATACCCAGCTGGGTGAGTTTATCAATGATGCCTGAGTGGGGAGTTGTGTCAAAGGCCTTGGCTAAGTCTAGGTAGGCTGTATGCACAGATTTGCCCTTGTCTAGGGCTTTGGTGACAGTCTTGAAGTCCTCCAAGTTTAACAGGCATGATCTTCTCTTGACAAAACCAACTGGGTGGTGTCAAGCTTTTGGAGATTTCCTATATCTTTGTTAATAAGCTCCATGATCGTTCATTCCATGGCCTTGCAGATAAAGCTGGTAAGGCTAATGTGTCTTTAGTTCCCAGGGTCCACAGATGCACACCCTTTGTGCAAAGGTATGTTGGTAGCTGTTTTCCATTATGCTGGGACAAAGCCAGTGCTTAGGCTGTGATTGAAAAGTGTGCCCAATGGCAGGGCCAGCCTTTGGTCAGCTGGTGCCCTAGGCAAAAGGACTCCACAGCACCCCCCCCACCACCACCAGGTGCCCCCACCCTGGCCTACCTGCATCATTCAGATTACTTTTTTCTTCATTTTGTCACAGTTTGTCTTACTCTGTATTGTTTTTTCCTGTATTCATTTAACATCTTTTAAATAAACAATTTCTTTACAATACAAAAATAAACAAATAAATACCAGAAAAGTGCCCCTGCTACAGCAGCACCCTAGATGACTGCCTAGTTGGCCTATGCCTAAGGCGGGCTATGCCCAATGGTGATGCTAACTCCTGTTTTAATCCATGTAGAACACAGCCCAGGATATTGTCTGGTCCCATACAGGCTGAGTTTTTGGCCTTGGAGAGGGTGCTTAAAACCTGCTCCTTGGAGATACTAGGTGGGGAACAGGTGTTAAGGATGCTTTGGGGTATACATGGCGGGGACAGGGGAGTGAAGTTTTCACTCAACCTGTCAGTCAGCAGGTTTGCTATAGCCACATGTTCTGTATATGCATTAACTATGAGTTCAGCTCAAATCCAGGCCTTACCTTTGAGGTTACTGATGTAACTAAAGAATGCCTTGTGGTTATCCTTAGTTAGGGAAACTAATTTGGATTCATAGTTAGCTTTGGAGGATTTCAATGGGAGTCTTATTTGCTTGTTTAAGTTGAGGAGGGAATATTTCCAGTTTTGAGACTGTTCCTTCCTACTCTTAGACAGAATTTTTTCCCCCCTATTGTATAGCTTATTAATGGCAGTTGTATACCAGATAAGTTTGTTTTTCCTTGAAGATCTTGCCATGTTTCTATCACTTACAGCAGAGTCAGTACAGTTGTATAGGTGCTTGTATAAAGCATTGGTACATAACTCAACATAGGTGCTTGTTCCATCAGTGGGGTGAGGGACTATGAAGTTATTTATGCTGTAATGTAAGAGGTTGTAATTTGCCTTGGAGAAGTTTTTTAGTCTAGATGTTGCTAAGGGGGGTGGGGGATCTTGTGTTATAGTTACTTCTAGCGAGACTTATTTGTGGTCAGATCTCACCAGGGATGGCCACATACTGAGGGTGGTGCAGTGGTCCCCCATGTTGCTGAGCACCAGATCCAGGATGTTTGAGCCCCTTGTGGTTATGTCAACAAGCTGATCCAGGGCAGAAGTTAACAAAGTCCAGGAACCTTTGGGAAAATGAGTTAGAACACTATAATTTACCCAGTTAAAGGATGGCTAATTTAAGTCACCCCAAAACAGGGTAATTGATTGTATACTGATTGACTCAAGTAGATCCAAGTAGGCTGAGTGGATGTCCTGATTCATGGAGGGGGTCCTATAGCTGGCAATGACCTGAAAAGGGATCTTGCCTACAGTCAATTGCAGCTGAAGTAATTCAATGAAATCATGCTGTTTAACTAATCTAGAGGCGTATTTATCTTTAATGAATATTGATCCACTCTCAACTATGGTTTCTTTGTCTTCCACCAAGATGGGAGTGTACAGGCACCTGTAATAATCTGGAGCACCCACAGCTTCATGACAACACCTGAGAATCGTGGTGCTACTTCTGTTAGGTTCCTATCATGGATTTTGTTTTCCATTCTCACGGTGGATATTTACAATCTACATGCACTACTTAGTTGCAGTGGAAATATTTTACTCTAAGACCTTGATATGTACTCAAACTTGTTGGCTGCCAAACCTCCTGTGAAGGTTTAGATTGCCCTTGAAAGTTCCCTTACAGCCATATGTACTGCTGGGCACCCACTTCTTTTGCAGTTGTACCCAGGTGGCTAGCTAGGGGTCTCCTTTTTTGGCCATTTCCTCTGCAGTGTTACCTTCTCAATCTGTTAACCAGATTGTCATATTGTCAGGCAACGTACTGAGTCCTTACTCCTTTATCATAAGTCTTCCAACACTTCAAAAGTAGAAATTTGATGTCCTCTCACCCACTTATTGAAGTGTGTACTTGTTCTGTAGTTGTCACTAACACTATATTTTTATCCAAGAACTGCTTGGAGAGGTGTGGAACTGTGAGTAACTAGCTTTTCAAAAAAAGGAAAGAGAATTATTTTACTTATTTCAATTCTGCATGAATATTTGAGTCACACTTAGTGACCTGTGTGGTGATAACACTTTGTACTTTTCTGCCCTATTCCTTCTGTTTGCATTTTTAAGTTTGCTCTTCAACGTTAGTCTTGTATTTTTATTAGCAGTTGTGGGAAGACTGTATTACTGTGCTATTCTGCAATCCTATTTCCACAAACAGAATAAGTTGTAAAATCTGTTTGTATTTTAAACACTGTTGGCCAATAGCCTTGCAGATTAATTCACACTCGTGGAAGAAATAGCTAAAACTGTGAGATTTTGAGCCTTAGTCATTTATTATCATGACATTACACATAAGTCATTTTTGTGTTTAAATAATCTGTTTAACTGTTGTATGCTACATACTAAAATGTGATAGCCTTTTCTGTGCATTTAAAGTGTTGTTTTGATTGTATCTACTCTATTTTCTAGAAAAAATATATACTTGTTACCCGCTTTTCTGAATTAGTATAGTCCAGTTTTCAGGTTATTGCTGAATCCAGAGCTGAGTTACAAGTTTTTGTGTTGCCCATACCTTACTTGGATAGAAGGAAGTTTCTCTGTTCACCTGTGAGAGAGGGTAGCTTTGAGCAGCCAATCTGTCCCTGGAGGAGTGGTTTCAGGCCAGAAGTTAGGAGTTTATTGGCCATTTTGGGCTAATTTCTATCTCTTTCACTTCCCTGCTATAAAAAACACATTTGTGCAGTTTTGTGCACCGGGTAGCACCATTTAGCTAGAGTTAAACTATTCTCGGCTCCACAAAGTCTGCTCTTCAATTTTTCCCTTGGAACTAGACAGACCTTCAACTTTAGCACTCAAACCATTCATTTCACAGTCAAGCACTTGCTTAAAACTCATAGCAAGCACTAATTAACCCTAGCACTAGAACCCCCCCTATACTGTCCAGAAGGACAAGGTTCTCTATTCGTCCCCACCAGCCAATCAGAAAAACAGCTTACTCTATCTATTCAGGCATGTCCAAAGGGCAGTTTCCGGTGTACTCTCCAGTCCAACTGGTGAATCTGGGCATTTTGAGGCAATGTTACAACTGCCTCATGTACACAGACAACCCTCTCCTCCTACCACCAAACACTAATATATGCGTGAGATGTAATTATACAGCCAAACTGGAGGCAAAGCTCTCTACCCAAGACTGGAACTGACAGTCAAGTGGAGAAGGGTAATATTTGCAACACACCACCAGTCTCACATAGACCTAATAAACAGACACCGGCAAATAACACACATGAATACATGAAAACATACTCAGAGGCTCTAAATAAAAATCTGCAAAAGCAACAGAGACCTCCAAAGCAGATATCCAAGCAACCTCCACACCCCATCACCAACCATGAAACACATACTTCACATAATCAGTGTGCCATGCAATCACAGCCCTTAACGTAAAATAATATACCCAACACACTAGTAAGAGGCGACTCTATAGTCAGGCACACTGATGTCCCACTAACTAGGCTGGACAAGGAGAAGGTTACAGTTAGCTGCCTGTCGGGTGCCAGGATCTGCCACACAACACAAGCACTCAGGTCACTCCAGAACAAGTACAAATACAACTCTGTCATTCTCCATGTTGGTGTGAATGACCTGAGATGTACCTCCCTGGACTATATGAAAAGAGACATGGAAGAGTTCTCTGATCATGTAGCCCAGGCTGGTATGACCCTGACCCTGAGTAGCATCCTGCCCTCACCAATAATGATGCCACAGTATAAAGAAAAAATGATCAATTTCAACAATTGGCTAAGTTTCTGATGTCATTCAAAGGGGATCCAGTATCTGTCTGCCTGGAATGACATGCTCGACAAGCCATGCCTCTCACCCTTAGTCTTTCGAATACTGGCCAAGGCTCTTGCCACCCCTATAGTGCCTTTTTTAGGCAAGGCTCAAAAGACAAACCCACCACCATAAGTAGCATAAGTAACCAAAAACTGAGGGTAATGCTACTCAATGCCAGAAGTCTAAACCTAAAATGCATGCACTCGAAGCACTCCTCAGTATGGAGAACATCAACATCTGTGCAGTAACAGAAACCTGGTTTAAGGCTCCTAAGAGCACCACAGCACTACTAGGCTATAACTCATACCATACCTTTCGGCCACAGAACCAGGACCGAAACACAATAGGTGGGGGTATATCCATATTTATCAAGGATACCCACACCTCCAGGTTAGTGGCGCAGCACAATGCATCAGAGATCATCCATGTGTAACTAACAATGGGCAAAACTGCAATCCAAATTGTAGATTGCTACAGATCACCCACCATGGCTCAGGACCCCCATTCTGCGTTTCTGGAGACACTGGGAAATATGAAGGTCCTACCAAACACCTTAATACTGGGTGATTTAAATTACCCAAACATAAACTGGGAGAACTACTCAAGTACTAACTCCTTTGCCCACTGCTTCTTAGAATTTATAAACTTGAACACCCTGGATCAACTGGTCAACACCCCCAGCAGACGGAACAATATATTGCACCTGGTCATCACCAACATGGGCGACCGGTGTTCCACACTGGAGGTCAACCCCTTGCTGGTTTGATCAGACCATAGACTAATCACTCTGGATATCCACATTCCGTCCTCACCCCCAATCAAGGAAACTATCATGAAAAACTTTTCAAAAGCAAACTTCACGTTACTTAAGACCGATGTGGAAAGGTTCACAGCCCCCATGCTAAAGGACAATGCTGTCCAAGCTGCTGAAACCTTTACAAAGGCACTCTATGAGCATCTGCAGGAATGCATGGATCGTGCTATCCCAACTAAAACCAAGACTCACTCCTCCAAGAAAAGGAAACCAGTTTGGTGGACCCCTGCCATAAACAAGCTATACAACAGAAGGAGGAAACTAGTACAGAAAAGAGTAAAATCCCAAGAAGGAAAGACATCCCTGATCAGTATAAGCAAGAAACTACGATCCCTCATTAAATCATCCAAGGCTAGTTTCGAAAGAAAAATTGCCAATGACTCCAAAGATAACTACAAAGTGTTCTTTAGCTATGTCAAGAACCTAAGTGGAAACTCTCAGATCTGCTCTGAGTTAGTGCAGAATGGCACAAAATACACTGAACCGACTGATATTGCAAACATTCTGGCAGGCAGGTTTAGTGCAAACTTCACCCCCTCTCACCCCTTAAAGGGCCCATAACCATACCAGAAGAATGTAGAGCCCCATCAATCACTGACACACAGATTAAAACAGCCCTATCCAAAGCCAAAAACACAGCTTCAATGGGACCGGACGGTGTCCCAGGCTATGTCTTACAAGAGCTCCAAAAGGAACTAACCCCTCACCTAAACACACTGTTCAAACTCAGCCTCTCTACAGGTTTCATACCCACAGAGTGGGGAACAGCAACAGTTATCCCGCTCCACAACGGTGGAGCCACAACGGACCCTGGGAACTATCACCCTATAAGCCTGACTAGCCTGGTCTGCAAGGCTATGGAACGCATCATCATGGAACTCATTAACAGAGACATTGGGAACCTCCAAACCTTGGACCCTACCCAGTTTGGCTTTGTTAAGGGCAGATCATGCCTCCTAAATCTGGTGGACTTCTTTGAGACGGTTATCAAGGCATTAGATGAGGGAAAGGAGGTCCACACAGCCCACCTAGACCTCGCAAAGGCTTTCAACACCATTCCCCTTCTAGTATTATAGACAAGCTCACCAGCTTGAACATAAACCCCTACGTCACAAGATGGGTTGCCAACTGGCTCATGGATAGAACCCACATGGTGAGAGTTGCAGGCTCTACGCCCAACTCTAAACCGGTTACAAGTGGCATCCCCAGAGCTCAGTCCTAGGACCCCTCCTGTTTGGTATATACTTCTCAGAGGTACAGGTAAGCATAGAAGGACTATGGCTGACCAAGTTCGCAGATGACTGCAAACTAGGGGCCATAATTGATTCTCCAGCTGATACAGACACCCTCCAGATGGGTTTCACTGAGACGGATACCTGGTGTCAAAATCATGGCCTCAAGCTAATTGCCAAAAAGTGCATAGTCATCCCCTTTGGAAAAAACAAAGTACCCGCGAACTACCACATAAGTGGTAGTCCCCTAAATACAGAAAATGTAATAAGGGATCTGGGGACTCAAGTAGATAGTGATCTCTCCTTTGATAATCATATTGCCAAGGTGGTTAGAAAATCCTTCTATGTGGCCCACCTAATCACAAAAGGGTTCGCATCTAGAACAAAAGAGGTTATTGTGCCTCTCTACTCATCACTCATTAGACCCATCATAGAATACAACACCCCATTTGGGATGTACCTTACAAGACACCTGCAACAGCTGGAAAGGCCACAAAAGTACCTCACCAAGAGGATTACTGGCCTCAGACAGATGCCCTATGCAGCCCGACTCAAGAAATTCCAGCTGTACTCAGTTGCATACCACTTACTCAGAGGTGATCTCTGCCTGACATACAAGGCCATGTCCAACCCAGAATTGACGGACATGATCCACCTAAAAAAAAAACAAATCCCAGAGAGCCACATGCTCTAGAGATATAAACCTCACCACAACAATAAATAGGACATGCTGGAGGGATAGATTCCTATCCCAGAGACTCCCTATGCTTTGGAACAGGACTCCAATATACATCAGGCAGAGCCCCTTACTAATACTCTTCAAGAGAAACCTTGACAAGTGGATGGGCAAAAGAACATTTACTCTGGGGATCACTGCAGTGGCTCTACTGGACAGTGGTGCAAGGAACTAATGGCTCTGCTGGACAGAGGCACAGGGAACTAATCCAAGGGGGTGGCAAAAGCCAACACATTCTGGCTAGGCTTATAAATGCCCTTGGGCAGATAGCCTAATACTTACCTATGAATCTATGAACCTATTATTGCATTTTTTTCCATAAATAGTGTAACTGGTAAATTTCTACATAGTCTGGTGTCTTATACTGTAGTAGGTCACTAGTGAAAGAATTGTCTCTGCTCCAGTTTGTGCTTAAGTGCTTTTATATTCTGTTTCTTATCTTTTACCTGCTTACAACTGCATTCTGTGTCTGCCCAACCCTCACTAATTACTCTAAACTTTCCCAAAAAGCTCCAGTATTGCCTTTATTTGATTGCATGCCTCTCTAGCTAGCCTGTTTCTTTTTCCCCAACCTTCCCTCCCTTATTGCCGTTGCTGTTTTATAATAAGGCTGTGTTTCTGGTGTCCACCCTTTATGATGATCTGATTTCCAAAGTCCCTCCCTCCACTCTTTAATTGCTATGTATAAGCTATTTATGTACTCTTCCCACTTATTGTTTTCCATAGATCCATGTCACTGAAACCCCACTCAGCAAGCCAGTAAAGACTTGAGTAAACCTCCTTTACTACATATTGTCTCCTGCTCATTTTCCAGGAGCTCAGAAAAGCTTGGAGTCCTAGGCTACATTCCAAAGGTTGTTTAATTGTATCCGGTGGTGTCCAGGCAATCACACAAGTTATTTAGGCTGATCTCTACTGTTTCCTGCTTTTTATATGTGCCTTCACTATTTTTTTTTGTTAAAAATAGTTTTTCCTCTCATTGTCTTGAAATTGCCTTCAGCAATGGATTTCCAGCTAGTTGTTTAAGTAGTTTGTGGTAGCATCACACTTGTGAGTCTCTTCTACTGTGCTTTTACATTAGGTGGACTGGGTTTATTCATCTTGTGGCAGGAGGTGTTTGCCTGGTCTATCTGAGTTGGGAAACACAAAATGACTCTTAGTGTAGCCAGAGGGCTAGTTTGTTATTTTTCTGCTTTTTCTGTGCTGCTATACAATTTTTGCATTTGCATGGGTTAGCAGTGCCCTATACAGTAGCAAATACCTAGAAAGAACGGTTGATAAAACTGTACCCTGTAAAGCAGCAATATAGCCCAAATAAAACCAAAAAATTGCCAAAAAGGCAGATTAACTGAGAATAATAAAAATAAAAAACGAGTCACCAGAAATGATAAAACTTCACTAAATCTTTAATTAAAACACTACCGACTAAGCACTTTCGCCATTACATTCTCATGGCTTCGTCACAGTCATACTAATGATAACAAAAAAAAAAAAAAAAAAAACAGTTTAAATAGTTGTATTACGTTTCTTGGCACACAAGCTATTTTCACTATATTGAGAATAATAAAAATAAAGAATGAGTCACCAGAAATGATAAAACATCACTAAATCTTTAATTAAAACACCATCGACTAAGTGCTTTCACCAATGCATTCTCATGGCTTCTTCAGAATCATTTAAATGCTAAAAAAAAACATTTTAAATAGTCTCCTGTTGAACCAATAAGACTGTTAACCAATCAGTTCAACTCAACCCGACAGAAGCACCACTTCATGTTTAATTCAAAACAAGCAAAACCAAAGTCATTGGCATTAAAGCAAGTTCCAAAGGGACTTAGGGAATGGAAACAACCACTAGGGATAGAAGAAGGCTTGTCAGCATATCATGAACTGTTGGGTTTATTTGACAGAATTGGCTATGAATTAATGGACATAATAGTGAAAAATAATCAAAGTAAGTTGGCCTTGTTACAAAACAAAATTACTGTCTTGAATCAAGTATTGGTTACTGATTTACTTTTTGAACAGTGCAAAGTAAATTATAATAAGGTGTTAAAAGATATAGAAAGTTTTGTAAATGATAATATGAAAAGGAAACAGCATAAATTAGATAGAGACAAAATGGAGTATTTAAATTTAAAGGCTTATTAAATAACAATGCTTATTTGTTAAACACTCAGTACAGCTGCGGTGGTGTAGAGGTTAGCATTGTCACCTCACAGCAAGAGGTTCTCCCATTCGATTCTTGGCTAGAGTGCCTTCTGTGTGGAGTCTGCGTGTTCTCCCCACAGTTGAGTGACGTTAAAGACATGCAGGTAGGTGCGAGCATGAATGGGTGTATTTTCTTTGAAGGTTGGGCATCGGGCTGGCAACTCGGCAACGTAAAAATCTACTGCCAATCATGAGCGGACTGGGGTTTCACTGTAGCGACCCCTAACCAGGAAAAGGCGAAAGTCTTTTATTTGTTAAACACTCAGCCCCAACAAAGTGAGAGTTCAGTTGCAAACAATGCTTTCCCTCATAATGATAATGCACACAGTAACTCTTCAACAGAAGATGTGAGAGGGAAGGCAGTGTTAACAACAATGAACTTTTTTTCAGGAGGGACAACAACTGAAGAGGTTGGAAAGACTGAAAAATCAGGGGAAAGGTACCTCGAGGGGTTGGCAGAATCACAAAAAGAACTGGAACAGGAACAACAATTATTTCAACAGGGGACAACAAGGGGGGGTCGGATGAGAGACTATTATTGACTGAAATGGATTATTTTGAAATGTATTTTGACAATGCAATTTTTCAGAACAGTGACAGGCATTTACCTGATGACATAATGTCTTGTCAGATACTAGAAAGTGAAGGTTTTTTCATATATAATTTCAGTGATTTGAATATATGTGAAGGGCATTTTAAACTTTTTAAGAAGGGAATTTCCTTTGTACCTGATTACAAAATGGACATTGCTCATGTTCTTATTGGTTTAAAACTACATACAAGACAACTGAATTTAAATTTGTACTTTAAAAATCAAATGAATGAAATAGCGAGGAATCCAGGCTTGCAACGTAAGAGTGTTTTTATCCCCCCCCAGTCATCTGGCGATAGCCTCCTTTGAGAAAATATGTGAACAAGAATTTAGAAAAATAGCGAGAGAGGCTTATAAAAATAAAAGTAATAACTTAACACATGAAGAGGCCACAGTTTTGAAGGAGCTAGCTGGCCTGATAAGGGTGGGGGGGTTGTTATAATGCCATAAATAGACTATATTTCTAAAATGTATGAAATCTTGAATGATCCCATGACTTAAGGCAGGGCCTCCAGAAATGAGGTTAATAGAGGGTATGGAAAAATATACAGTTATTTATTTGATGCCTTGTTTCAGAATTCTATCGAGTTAAGTGATTTGAAATTTCTAACAGTTGAGGCTCCTGTTATCCCAGTATTATCCGGGATACCTAAGACCCATAAAAATTTACAAAATCCCCCCTTTAGACCCATAGTAGCAGCCAGAGGGTCCAAAACAGAACCTATAGTGGCATAAATTGATAGATGGGGGAATAAAGTTGTAAAAGAGGACCCCCATAACTTGAAAGACTCTTGGCATTGCCTTAAGTTATTAAGGCCAGAATGTACAGGCAATATGGACTATACTTTCCTGACTGTGGGTGTGGTCAATTTGTTTTCGGTAATACCTCACAAGGAGGAACTGGATTTTTTTCATGAGAGTTTATTGGGCAGTAAAGTAATGGATAAGATAAACTTGTTAGTTGAATTTATGGAGGTGGTTCTGTCTAATAATTACATGATGTCTGAAGTTGAATTTTTTATCAGGAAGCTGGAGTGGCTATGGGGGCCAAATGTGCCCCAACCTTTGCGAATTTGGTACTCCTCGAATGAGAGAAAAGGTATGCATTTTCCTCTGCCTTTGTGGCCAGTATTGTGTTATATGTCAGACTTTTGGATGACATTTTGATTTTATAGTGAGGGGAGAAAAACGTGGTGAAGACCTTTATTGAGTATCTTAATGACACCACCACCTTCCTTAAATTCACATACAAATGGCATCCTGAAGAGATTGATTTTCTGGACATTCATTTGATTAAGGATGAAATCAAAGGCACTTTGACCAGTACCATTCATAGAAAGGAAACATATTCCAATGTATTGCTGCACTACAATAGTTTCCATCCTGTGCATCAACGGAAGGGCATTATAAAAGACAGATGGTTAGACTATCTCGCCTTATTAGTTGTGATGAGCTATTTGACAAAGAAATATTTACCTTAACAGGAATGTTCAAGAATAGGGATTACCCTATGAGGTTACTTCTGAAAGCTAAGAAAGAAGTTAGTATGAAAAGAAACACTAAATTTAAGCCCATTTTAAAAGCAACTGGCATCGATAAAACTGAAAGAGCAGCAAATTCTAACGCACATGCACTGGTTTTACCAATATAATCAAGAAAGTCCAAGATTAGTAGCCAAAATTAATAAATTATGGGAGTTACATTTTGACAATGAAATGAAAGAGAAACTTGGGTCTAGACCTAGAGTGGTATATAGGAGGGGTAGAAAAATCAAAAATATTTTGTAGAGAGGTGTTAATAGTTATGAGGTTCATAGATCGGTAATGCACAAATGTGGCACTTGCAAGGTTTGTAAGAACATTAATGACGGAAATAGTGTGGCAGTAGGAGGATATGAACGTACCATAGGATGTCCGGGCAGATGCAACTGCAACACAAGTATGCTAGTCTATTTGGCCACCTGTTTATCTTGCTCAGGATTTTATGTGGGAAAAAACATCCGGAGACTATGTGATCATACAACAGAACACTTGAGAGATATTAAAAATAAAAATATGCATAATGCCTTATTCATGCATACTTTAGAGTGCCCCAACTACAAAATATTTGCATTTTTGTGATTGAGAAAGTTTACACTAATGTAAGGGGTGAGGATTACAAGTTGGAATTGGAAATAAGAGAAGGTAAATGGCAGGTGAGGTCGAATGCTGGTTGCAAACCTGGATTGAATGATCATATATCCATGACCCCTGTTCTAAAACAAAGAGCTAACAGGATACGAGTCCTTGTTCTTCATTAATTACATTTATATGTATAGGTATCAAAGCATTTAAGTGTGTTGTTCTTGTTTCATTTTTCTTTTTCTTTTATGCTTTATCTTTATGAATGGATGTAATTCATTGATTTTCAAAAAAATAAGATGTGTATTACTTAATATATGAGTTTTTAATAGAAGGATTTTTTATAATCACAACATTATAGTAACAATTTTTAGAGTTTGGTTTTGCTTGTTTTGAAATGAACATGAAATGGTGCTTGTGTCAGGGTTGAGTTGAACTGATTGGTTAACAGTCTTATTGGTTCAATAGTTAGACTATTTAAAGTGTTTTTTTTTTATCATTGGAATGACTGAAGAAGCCATGAGAATGTAATGGTGAAAGTGCTTAGTCGATGGTGTTTTAATTAAATATTTAGTGATGTTTTATCATTTCTGGTGACTCGTTTTTTATTTTTATTATTCTCAATATAGTGCAAATACCTTGTGTGCAAACAAGCTTAGAGCAGCTAGTTGAGCCACGAATAACAATACCTACATATTTAGTTGAATTCAGTATCATGTAAACATTAAAATTAATAGAATTTAGTACTGTTTAGCATAATGTGCTCCGATAAGGCACCATTAAGAGCCTTCTAACCCCAATATACCACCCCGTTGTAGCTCACGAATCAAAGGACAGGACAGTATGGATATGCAATTTCCTAACTTCTCTGTAGCCAGCTTGGTAGATATGGGCATCTTGAGAGGCAATGTAGCAATTGTCTCATGTTTAATGACAGTCACTTAATCCTTAAAGAAGCAAACACAGTATGTGAAAGGTGTAACAATGCCACTGAAGGCTACACTCTCATACACAAGTACACATCAGGTTGTTGAAACCACACACATAACACCCACCTCACATAGTGCACAACATACCAAGAGAATAACATATGTTGAGGCATTTAAAAGCAATCTTCATAAACAACAAAGATAGCCTAAATCACCCGTTGTCAAAGTTATGCCTCAGCAAGCCCAAATGCACTCAGAAAGAACAACACCCAGCACCACATATGCTCTAGCTCTCAGTGGAGCCCTAAAGACTAAGCTTCTAAGGGAAGCAAACAAACTTCTCAGGACTCTCATCATGAGGGACTCAACTGTAAGATATACTGATGCCCTCTAACCAAGCTGAACAAAGACATAACTGTTAGTTGCTTATCTGTAGCCAGAATCCATAAAATCATGTACCCAAGTCATTACACCACAGGTACCAGTATGATTCCATCATAGTCCATGTAGGTGTGAATGACCTGAGATATACTTCCCTGGACTACATGAAGAGAGACATTATGGATCTTTCAGACTATGTGTTTCAGGCTGGTATGAGCCTAGCACTGAGCGGCATATTACCATCTCCAAGGATGATGCCACAATATGAGCAAAAATGATTTATTTCAACAACTGGCTGTCTTTATGCTGTCATTCTAAGAGGATCTAATATTTGTCATCTTGAGAGGACATGGTTAAAAGACAAAATTGCTTTGCGAAGGATGGTCTGCATCTTTCCCCTTTGGGATTTTGAATACTGGCTACAACTTTATCCACCCCATATTGCCTTTTTTAGGCAATGCCAGATTTACAAATCTACTGACATAGCTAAATAAACTCAACTGAACCTCAAAGTGTTACTGCTCAGTGCAAAGAGCATAGACAAAAATGACATTCCCCCTAAGCCCTGCTCACATTTAAGAATATAGATGTCTGTGTAGTTATTAAGATATGGTTTAAAGTGGCAGACAGTACCCTGGCAGTGCAAGGTTTCAATGCCTTCCACAATTTTAGACCAGTAGCTGCATAAACAAGGGCTAAAGGAGGCTGTATCTCAATGTACATAAAAAACAAGCATACCTCTAGGGTGGTCAAACAGGATGTTGTTCTGGAGTTCCACAATGTGCAGATCATCATAGACAAAATCCTGTATCATAGCCTAGCAGCTATAGGTCACCCTCCATGTCCCAAGAAGATCACAGTGCACACTACCTACTCAAATCTACAGGCACAGACATTTCTGGACTTTGTAAATGAACAAACATCCTTGACCAAATCATCAAATCGTGAATACATCCACTAGAGGCTCCAACATACCTGACTTCATGCTTATGAATATGGAAGAACTCTGCCCCCCCCCACATGTTTCATCCTCCCTGATAAGGCCTGACCATAAAGCTGTCAAATTCAAAACAAAAACCAATGCCGTTATCTCATTAAAACAAGTAACAGTTAGGAAATACTCCAAGGCAAATTACATTTTATTAAGTGAAGGATTGTCAAAATTCAATGCCCCTCCAAACCTAAAGAACACAGTAGCCTATGCTGAATTGCTCTCAGAAACTCTGTACCACCATGTCAGTGGCTGCATAGAGGCTGCTGCACCCTCCAGAAATAAGCCCAGGACTAGCCCTAGAAACAAACCACCTTGGTGGCATCCCAAATTAAACAGGATGTACAACAAAATAAATAAATTATGACAAAAATCAGGAAGGGAAATTCTTATAAAGATAGAAACTCTCTCATCAAAGTAAATAGGCAACTAAGAGGGCTAATTAGGTCAAGCAAAACCAACTCTGAGGTTAAGATAGCTTCTCAGGTGAAATATATCCATAAGGCCTTTTACAGCTACATTAGAAACCTCAAGGACAGCACACAACAATCTGCTGAACTGTTGGTTAATGGTGCTACATTCACTGAGCCTGGCAATATAGCAAACCAGATAGTTGACAAATGCAGTTTCAACTTTACTCCCCTGTCACCCAACCATCCCATCAAAAATACCCTCAAACATAACCCCCAGCTATAACTAGGGAGCATGTACTGGCTACACTCACTAAAGTCAAGAACATTGCCTCAGTGGGCCCCAATAACATCAGAAGATGTCTTCTGAATAGTCTAAAATATGACATATCAGGACTCCTGGAGTCATGATTTAATTATAGTCTTAAAACAGGCTTTATGCCACATGAATGGAGTACTGCAATGGTCATCCCCCTTTATAAGGAATGACTTCAGCAGATCCTGGAAACTACAGACCCATTAGTCTGATTAGTCTTATTTGCAAAGCCATGGGAAGAATTATCATGGAAGTTATCAACAAGGGCACAGGAGACTTCCAGACTCTGGATCCATCCCAGTCTGGCTTTGTCAAAGGAAGGTCATGTTTACTGAATCTGGTCGATTTCTTTGAAAAGGTCACTAAGGCAATGGATGAGGCGAAAACAGTGCGTACTGTCTACCTAGATCGGGCTGAAGCAGTTAATACAATACCCACTCTGGCATTGTCAACAAACTTATGGAACTAGGGATAAACCTCTTTATAATATACTAGATGCCTAGATGGCTCACTAATAGGACCCAGGAGGTTAGAATCAGTGAGGTCACCTCCACAAAGAGACCATTCACCAGTGGAGTGCCCCAGGGCTCTGTGCTGGACCCACTCATCTCTGGCATCTACTTCTGAGATGACAAAGCCAGTGTCAAAAACCTTTGGCTGACTAAGTTCACAGATGATTGCAAACTGGGAACAGTCAGTGAATCCCTCCAAGATGAGAACACTCTTCAGGAAGCTCTAATACAGATAAATGTTTGATGCCAAAGCCATGGCTTAAAATACAGTACCAAGAAATGCATTATAGTATGTTTTGGGAAGTCTACCACCCCAGGTAACTATGTCATCAATAAAACACCTCTAAAAGTTGATTCACTGGTCAGGGATCAGGGAACTCAAGTAGACAGTAACCTAGCCTTTCACCAGAATTTGTCCAAGGTAGTAAGAAAATCTTCTATGTTGCTCAATTTATACTTATAAGCAAGGGCATGGTATCTAGGTCACAGAGGTATCATACTGCTGTACTCAGTCCTTATCAGACCCAACACAGAGTATAATGCCCCCATCAGTATATACCTGACCATGCACATTTTAGCACCTGGAACACAGACTTCCAAGAGATGATCTTTGCCTGGCATTACAGGGCATCCCTGGACTCTGCTTTGATGCACCTTTTGCACATCTGCGAAACAAGCAGCTAGTAGATTAAAATACCTAAATTTTGTTTACAACATAAATAGGACATGTTGGACAGATGGATTTGTTTCTCAGGGAATTTGCATTCTCTGGAACAGGCTCACCATCCGTGTGAAGCAGAGTTCCTCCCTATCCCTTTTTAAGTGCAACTTAGTCCAGTGGATGGGTAATTGGAAATTCACCCCTGGTCTGGCTCCTATGCCTGTGATGGACAGAGGCAGTCCATAAATCACCACCTGTATAAATCAAATTTGTGAGTCACATTTAGGTTGAATGGCTAGGCTTATAAAGGCCCTAGTGGTCATTAGTCTAGTGTACACCTACAAACTTATAGACTATATTCTTTTCCCCATGCTCTGAAAAAAATGTTCCTAAAAGACTTAAACATTTGAAGAAGACATTTTAACATTACTATAATCACATCAATCTATATCAGCAACCTTCTTAAAGCATACACTGACTTACCTATGAGCAAAGGTGGTAAAGCTCACATCCATTTCCCCAGGTTTGCTGCTTAATGTACATGCTCAAATGTCAGAATAAGACTCTCAAAGTCATCTCCCTCTTTATACTAAGCGAACAATTTAGTAGTGACCTCAGCATATAGAGCTCAGGTTTCATCTCTGCTCTGTACCATTGATGAAGATCAACATCTCGCTCTTGCTGGTGTTGCTTCCCTCTGCCTTCTGACTCCTCCTCCATACCCTGTTTTTCAAGATGTGCAAATCTTTCAGCTGCCTCAGCCGGCAGGTGTTTCCTCTTCTGTTCTAGTCTTATTCATTTTAGCTTCATTCTACAGTGATTTAGTTTGGATGGAGTTAATTGGCTGCTTGCTCTGTAATCACAGCAACTACCAGACTGCCTTTAGGTTCAATGAACTGAATCTTAGCTAAACCCAAGGTGGGTATCTTTTCATTATTGGGCAAACCAGTAGTTTGAATTACTTCTATTTTGCATTCTTTAGTTAGCAGTAACATATAGATGTTTCATACTCTACAGAATTTCTTTTTTTCCTCCTTCCTAACTACTCTGTCTAAAAATATCATTACATCTGTGCAACATTGCTGCATATTTACTTGTGGTTGTAAGGGTACATTTTTCTGGTAACAGGACTGTTTTGAAGGCTATTCAAGATCAGTTCACAATATATCTACAGATAAACAAACCAGATTACATGTGAAGAACAGGGATAAAATTTAACCTGTGCTCAACAAATGTATGTCACAAACAGAGGGTATAGTATCACGATTCTCACTGCTCTTGCCAATGTATTCATGAAGGAATGGCTTTTATGTCTGTACCATTGGTACTACATAATATACAAGGGGTGGTTGGCCTTAACAGTGTGCTGTAAATGTGCACTGTTGTCTCTGGTAATAGCCAACATCTATCACACACCCAAATAAGCTTTATACCATAAAGCTGCAGATCAGCGTTATAATCACTGGCTCACCAGGACTTCACCCATATCAGAGATAGCTCAGTACCTTCCAGTGCAATCTGGCCAAGTGTAGTAGATACTTGGCCAAAATTATTTTGCCCACAAACACATATATAATATTTTTTCAGGTGATCTTAATTGTATCTTTCCAGTAAGAGCACCTTTTCCTTGTCTTTCTCCTACTGTTTTCACTAAGATATACATACTAGCAAATCAAAAATATAGTTACAGTTTATCTTTAAAATAATTCAACCATTAAATATTTGTATGGTAGCAATAACCTTAGTAGCAACTTTTCAAAAGGTAAAAGCCAGCAAGTGTTAGTGCGCCATTCTAATGTACATATCCTTAAGTTAATAATAAGTAACAACTGCCACAAGCATTTAAATGTTTGTTTGTTTCTAGAGTCAACCACCTTTTCAAAAAGCCACACAAATAGTCAGGACTCTAGTGCAGTGGGCAATGACTTTGTCCAAAAGTGATTTCTTATGGTAAGAATAGCAACAAATAATTGCCTGGGGCAACTATTTACAAACTGTTTAGACACTGGTTGACCTTTATGAGTGACCAATAGTCGATCAGAAGTCCTCCAGGATTTTTTTTCTGTCAATATAGAATCTGAGTTATCTATAGGCATCCAGATTGTGAAGATTACTTAGCCCTTAATTTTAGCCTCTGGAAAGAAAATTGGGAGATGAATAGCCTGACTTAGTCTAAGCTATGAAACAAACTGAAACATAAAAAAAGGATTTGTACTGATAACTCACTATAAGAGCTTGTAACACAGACATCAAACAAAGGAGGCAGTTAGATCCCCAATCCGTGATATGGAACACGATTTAGTGATGAAACAATACATCAGGAGTTAGGTAGAATCTACAGCCCCATTATGGTTCAAAGCTGACATATATCTATATGCACATTCTTGAAGAGTCTGGGTATAGGCAAATGTTCATTATTAGATCACTGCTGCAGAACTTTAAGCCATTTGGGATGTCCTGTCCAAGACTTGTCCCAGCTGGACAGCTTCTCAAAGATTTAGGGCTCCTTCCATGTATACTAGCCACTGGTAGGCATGAAAATGTGGAGAAAACCAGTGGCTATGGTACCAAATGCTTCAGAACTTTCTTGCCACCACAAAGTATGCTCCTCTGCTGGCTTCAGCAGGTCACTGGCTGGCTAGCATTTGGTTTAAGCTGGGTAGATAACTTCCAAACTGGAAATTTCCTTCCACACATTTACTTATTTAAAAGTATTTGCTTTCTTTTATTTTGTTTAATGATTTATTTTAGGGCATTTCTCCCCATTTATCTATTTGATACAAGTAAGTGATTTTCCTCAGACTGCTCTGATAGAATTCCAGTGTATAAATGATGTTTTTGCCACAAACTAACTATATGTTAAATTATAACATTTCTGGGGCTTATACTTAGTGAACAGGGTAGTCTTTGTTGATTTTTTAAAAAAAGTTACTTTTCCTTCTCAGCTTTGATGACTGCTTATCAGATATTGTTTTTGGATGCAAGCCAGCCATGTAGGGACTCCCTAAAATTTTAAAGATTTACAGGGAATTTTGTGATGAAAAGTGTGCTGATTATACATCACTTGGTTATCATGGAATAGAGCAAGTGTGTTTAGTGCTCGTGACTATAAATATTTACATCATTAATTTGCCTTTTCAGTCAGGAGATTTCACTGACTTTTCTTGGCTCCATTATCTGCCTGAAAGACTCCATGCATGGCTAGAACATGGACCAGGGTTCTACTAATGCTATCACTCCTTCTCCTATTTGCAAGAAGAAAAAAATTGTCTGGGGGGGCTTCGGTCTTCAAGACAGCTTCCTTCTTGTCCCAGCCATTGTATGATGCTGCTATAGTTGGTGCTGCTCCTCATGAAACAATTATGGACAGAGAGTTAGGCACATCCTCTGTGGTTGTGCAGTTGCCTTTGACAGGAAAGCAAGAACCACCCCTGCAGGCTTTGGGAGAGGTATTGGGGATGCTCCTTCACTAAGCCTTACTAAGAAGTCTCTTCCACTGGTAAGGATCATCCAACAAGCCACTTTCCCCCCATGGTTCTTCTAGAAAAAAAAGCATAAGTCCAGGCATATTTCCACATCTATAGCAGATAACTGTCTGGGTATAGCAAAAGAATTGTTGAGAACATTTCAGTCCCTAAGTGATGGTTATCCTACTTAGAAGGGGAAGAAAACTATTTACTCCCTATCAGATTTTTATTCCCAGTCTGAGGAACAGGATTTGGACTGGGACTGTGTTTCTCATATTCCTTCCTACAGGATGGAGATTCTGATTCTGAAGAGAATTTTTCCTCAAAATTTCCTCCTGAGGAATGGTCTTTTTCAAATATTAATGCCAATATGAGATACCTTTTATTTTAGTGAGAACAAGAGCACATGCCTAAATCTCAACAAAGATATTTTTATTAAAGGTAGATTTTCCTCATGTTGTACCTGTCTCTCCTGTTCTGTCTGCATTACAGGATATATTTTTGGCAGCTTGCACTTTTCTTGACAATCATTCATCTGCTCCTAAAAAGTCTAAGTTTAATACTTTGAGAAATATAAGGGAAACAGATGTGATTCCTGAACATATCAATTCACTGCCAGTGTGGTTTCTGTTTGTGTGCTGACAGGGATTCACTGTGTGTGTGTGTGTGTGTGTGTGTGTGTGTGTGTGTGTGTGTGTGTGTGTGTGTGTGTGTGTGTGTGTGTGCGCGTGTGTGTGTGTGGGTTTGTGTATTCATGAAGCTAGTTTAAGTAAATGTTTGCCCAGTAGTTTAAAGTACAGGGGAGTAGCCCCCCCAGAAACAAAAAAACATTCTTTATAAGACTGAATGAGCTGCAGTTAGTTTAATACTTCGAGAAATATTAGGGAAACATATGTGATTCCTGAACACATATCACATCTGCTTTTTCTACTTAGAAGTTTGAAAAATCTGTAAAATTGGATAGGGCTATTTGGCAAAATGATATTCAGTGACCATTATTTGGATCCAATCCTTATACACATGGTATTCTAGGGAAAATTAGGTAGAGCAGAACCAGGACCTCAGTCCATTGATATGACCATACCTTCCCCTATTTACCACTGACATCCCGATGTTTCCTTCAGCTGTAGACTTATATAAACAGCTGTAGACTTAGATAAACAAACATTCATTATAGGTAGTAAAGTCAAACTTCACATCAAACAACTGCATCTACCATACAGTAAAACAAATTATATACCAAAAGCTAAAGCATCCTAAAAATGCATACCACTTCCTGTTTACATACCTATATTTCAATCTCATGGTTTTAGATTGTGTGAACAGAACAAGAAAAATTGCATGTGTTTGACAGCTAATCAGTTTAACATAAGCCACAAAAAGAAACTCAGCTTTAACATGCATTATTTTCCTTTCCATGTTTGCTAGATATCTTTTAGAGAAGAAACATTTTTATTGAATTATCACTTTTGACATAGGGAATCATATATTTATATAAATGAAAAATCATACTGACATATTTGTAGTTGCAAACAGTATATATCACACATAATCTATGTAGACATTACTAGTCAAACATTACATAGCTCATTCAGCTCCTGCCTTCCCTTAAACCCAATTCCTCCTTCAAAATATTACAAAGCCCTTCAGCGAGAACTAGCCATGTAAATCAATACTTATAAAAAACAAAACAAGGCTAAAGTGGCAACTAGCAAAAGTAGTCCATTAACTGTATTTCATAAATTAGGGCCCGAAATTAAGGGAAACAACCCAAGACCAAACGAGTTTATTAAAATTAAGCACTTTCGTCCCTACAGTTCTGGGACTTCTTCAGAACAATTTACACACACAAGAAATGTATATAAATAGATCAAACAATTAAATAATTAGACATGTAAAACAATCAATTAAAATCATAATAAAGCAATATTTGAAATTAAGTGAATTAAAACTTAACTTTCCCTATAAAACATGAGCTCTTTTCTTAAGAACAGGCAGAATTGAAATATTCTCATTTAACCCAGGATGTATTGTGGCATTCAGTCTTAACTGCCACTGTAACTCATTTTTTTCTATCTGTAATTCCCACCAACCTCCCCTTGGGTTCTTGGGAATTACTTCAAGAATGCCAAATCTAAACTTAACAAACCCTTGACATTGCAGTGAGTGTGTATACAGTGTGTTATTCATGTTCTTGTGACTGATACCATACAAATGCTTGTAAATTCTTTTTCTGAGTTGCCTTTCTGGTTTTCCCACATAATACAATTCACATGTTTTACATATTGCTATATGAACAATACCTGCAGTGGCACAGTTTCCATTCTTTAAAAAATGTCACAAAAGGAACTAAGTGTAACTCGAAAGTTGAACCTTCTAATATGTAAACACACTGTGAGCAGGCTCCACACCAAGTGGTGCCTTTTATATTGTGTGAGAATATTTGTACTGGGTGCTCAAACAAAAACTTACAATTCCTCCCTACTCTGTGCACAGACTTGTGACGTCTCCAAATAGGTTCATAAGGTTATTGTTGGCTCTAAAAATCACCCATTCTTTTGGTTATAGTTTCTTTAATTTCTCCAAAACACTCACCATATGTTAAAACCATATTATTATTAAACCTCTGTTCCACATCATGTCTAGGGAAATATAAGTTCTCTCTACCCAGACCTAACAAGGGTTTAAATTTAGAACACCATCCTCAAATCACCTTATCATTAATTGTGTAAATTAACTCACTAGGGTAGCCTCTTTCAAAAACCATTTGTGCTATTTTGACAAGTTCTACTTTAAAATTGGACACATTAGAACACATTTGGGAGGCCTGAAACAGTTGTCCTTTAAAAATATTCCTTTTAGTATACCCAGGATGACTACTATGATAATCCAAGTAATTATTAGAAAATGTTTCCTTCCTATAAATTTTCAAAACAAAAATCCCTTTACTAAAATCTTTATACAAAGTAACATCCAAATAATCAATACTAGAATCTGAATAAGTACTAGTACATTTAAAAATGAAGAAATATTATTTAAAAAAGTGGTAAACTGTTCAATGGCCATTGTTTTGTCTCTCGACAGAATGAAAATATCATCTAAGTAACACAAATACACAACCCATTCCTCCTTAAATTTAGAATTAAAAAGATATTTCTTTTCCCAGGCATACATCACCAAAGTTGTGTAAATGGGGGTGCGACTTGCCCTCACTGCACCGCCCTTGATCTGCTTAAAAAATCCTCCCTCAAAGGAGAAAAAATTATTATCTATAATAATTTCCATTACTTCTAACACAAAATTGACCATAGAGTTACTCAAGTTAGTTAATGTCCTAATGGCCTCAGAGAATAAAGCAAGTCCTTCTTTGTGGGGAATAGAAGTAAAAAGGTAAATGACATCCACTGTAGTGAAACAACAGTTCTCACTGAACCATTCCTACTTTATTCTTGAAAGAAGATCCCACAAATCTTTCAACAAATAATCAATAGAAGCAGTGGTGTTTTTCAAAAGTCTATCTATAAAAACTCATAGGGGGTATATTGAACTGTCATGTGCTGCAACTATAACTCTATAGGGAGGATGAGACACATTTTTGTGAACTTTGGGAATACCAAAGGCTTGTGGAATAAATGGATGTTCATTCCTAAGAAAGTGTAATACATCTTCAAAAATAACCCCTTGGTAGAGTGCATCCTCAAGAAAAAGTTGAATCTTTCTGTGTGCTATTATAATTTCATTATGCAAAATTTATAAATATTTCTCTATATCATAAAACATCTCTAACATTTGGCCAATATAATCAACTTTATCTACTAGTACAACCGTTCCTCCCTTATCAGGTTTGACAATGTGGAGGGTATCATTAGGCCTAAGGTGATTCAAAAGCTCAAACTCCTATTTAGTCAAATTAAAAAATCTAAGTTTCTTCTTACTAATTAGTGTGTAAATATCTGCTGCACAGACTTTTTCATATGCCAAAATGGTAGGATGAATATGGAGATTAAATAAACTCTTTCTTTGAAGAAGTTGACTGTCTATTTCCCCAAAGGGTTGTAGCCCACTTGATCTTCGAACAATGTTTGCAGATTCAATTTTCTTGAAAAAAGTTTCACTTCAGTTAAAACATCAGTAACCCCAACTTTAAAGGAAGGGATGAATTTAAATCCTTTTTTAAAAAGGGAAAATGGGTTTGGTTAATATCCATATCTGTATAATTAGAGATGTTAAAGCTTTGCAAGGATACCATTTTATCTTCAAAATCAGTATGTATATTGTTATTAAACTGATCATTTTTTAATTCAAGGAAAAAAGTTAATTCTTGCTCTGTTGATTGTTTCTCCAAGTCTGTCCCCTCAAGTTATTCCAAGTGCCCTTGGGTGTCTGAGCCTGCGTTAAAAAAGTATTCTGCCTATTTCTGTTGCCTCTTCATTCTGATCTTCTAATTGGTAGATAATTAACATCATAATCATTGGAATTCACTCTAGTGTCCTGACGTTGCCCTCACCGTATTTCATTTACCCTAGAATTATTATTCATATAACCCCCAACACTGTCACTTGTCACTGTTTTCAAACCATTAGCCCCTTACACTTATGTTTGGACCATTCATACATGCATGTGTTCTTTGATGCACCATCCTGATTATATTAAATTATATTCCTTGTATAATACAGCACCGTTTGTTAGAGTGGGTTTTAAATTTGTAGGTTTGAACATTTTTCCAGTAAGCAATAAAACAAAACTTATGAAACAATAATAAAAAAATAGCCATTACAGAAAATTTCAACCATAAAAGGCCACAAAGACTTCTGTCATTACAATCTACCAGTATCAGTCAATATACACAATCTGTGCAAAAGTAAAAGTCATCCAAATAATTTCACATTAAAAAGGTGTATAGCTAATGAAGAGCTGCTGCTGGCAAACAACTTTACTTTTCAGTGTTTCATATACAAATTTAGTGCCTGCTGCCCTTGAAGAATAAATTACCTAAGTTACATTTAAATATAATGGTAAGCTGGTAATATTGCAATAGAGAATGTCTGTCAAACTGGCAGCAGGTTTATAGGTACTAGGCATCTAATCCAAAGGAGGACACTCTAGAGTGCAGCACTCTGGTCCCCCTTAAACGGCACTGCAATATCAGCAATCCATCTACATGATGTGGGAGTAGAACCTACAGCTTTCTGCACCAAAGATAAGTATGCCATCTGTTGTGTTATTAACATTACATTCAAAATTGATAGCATAAATATTATTGTTGGCCATTTGCTAAACAAAACAGTTACACATTGAAAACAGACAAAATGAGCAACAATAAACATTTCTTTCCTTGAAACTCAACATTTCTTGAAAATGCACAGGAATTCAAAATTCCCTGAAAATGTACAGAAACTCAAAATTATTTTAAAGTGCACAGAAACTGCACATTCTTTGAAAATGCACAGAAACTCAACAGTCCTTGAAAATGAAATGGAACTCAACATTCTTTGAAAATGCACTAAGACTCAATAGTCCTTGAAATTTACCTGATAATGACAGTTTGGTAGCTGGTAGAGAAGATTCGGGCTCTAGAGTCCTGTATTCAAGATATAGGGTTTGAGCCTGAATAAGTTTACCAGCCTGCCATCCCAAAGTGGGGCATTTCACACACACACACACACACACACACACACACACACACACACACACACACACACACACACACACACCTTTTTCTGTGTTCACTAGCCTGTTCTTTATGTGTTTCATCTGGAATTATCCTTTCTCCGTGTCCATCCAGAGCAGAAAATGCCCTTCTCTTTCATCCTCAGCAAGGCCTTATTATGTCTGGGCAATTCTGATTCACAGCTCAAAAAAATCATTTCCTTAGTCACACCAATTTGCTCCCCAGTATTTCTGGCAGAGTATTCTGCAGGGAATTTTTAAATTCTGCCAACTCATTGCACTCCCCAAAGATATGTTCCCGATTACCTCTTTGTTTCCCATCACACTTCCAAGCTTTGCAATCTGCCTGAGGAAAAATTCTTTGGAGACTGCTTGGGATATAAATATGCATGCAAACATTTCCAAGCAAAGATCATAAATCTTCTAGACTTTGTTGCATATTTGGGAGTCATCCATATATCCTCCAATTACTTCTTTGTGAATTGCTTATCCACTCTGTTTTCCTGATCCTTTCAAACCTCCTCTGATTGGTTAATATAGTTATCATGGAATATTTTATATGCCCTTCTAATTATCACTTTTTAACTGCAGCTTCTGTTTTAGATTGTAATAAATACTTTACCTGTGCTGATCTTTCGCTTAGAATCAAGCTATTTCTTTCTCGTTGACTATACTCTGATTTTGTGCAATTTTAAATTCAATTTTGCCTCAATGGTGGCTATCTGTAGCTATAACAGATACTTCCAAGTTGGTCACCTTAGTTCTTGTCTCATGAATTAGTCCATTTTGGCCCTGGTATTATAACTGTGTTGAATTCTTCAGGACATTGACTGCATCCTTTAGCTGTTTTGTTATGGCTATATATCTGAAACAGTCTCCAAAGTAGCACTACCATTTCTATCTGTGCTGTTAATAAAAGAGAATGAACCACATTGCGTGTGGAACCAGATTGTGGCCTTATGGTCTAAAACACTCTGCTTATTATCCTACATATATACTTGTATATTCTAGCTGCTCATGTCCTAAATGTATTAGCTTTCTTTTCTGGTCAAAATAGTCCATATAGAAAAAGGGACAGATTTTCTGCTACTGAAACTTTATTTTTAAATTAATTGGAACAAAACTTGAAATCAGAAGTTATTGTCAAGTGCATGTATGTCTTGAAGTGACCTTGATAAGATCAGGTCACAAATATGCAATTCTTACTTGTAGAATGAGTATGAGAATTTACACAACTCTTTTTAAAAGGATAGGAGAACATGGCATTGTCAGTATTTTCCACCCCCATGCCTGCTAACCACCTTGCTGATCACTATGAGTCCATCCATTTATTCCCTAAAACAGATGAGAACTGATTGTGGCATAGCCATCATCCAAGCAGCCAACAGGAGAATTTTTTGGGGAGTGCAAATATCTTTCACTTGCTGCACATACTTACTGACACCAAAGGGTTTGGTGTACAATGTACTTTAGTGATGATATGTCACTTTCTTCCACAAATAATATAACTTTCCAAAAGGCCATGTGTTTCTTCAAAGAAAGCACCTCCATGAGTTCTCTGGTCTCCACTGAGGATTCTAGCACATAGCTTGCACCCCCTCTGGCATGTGTGCCCTGCTCTTCTGCCTGGTAAAGGTAGGTATTACGTCTTCACTCCTTTCTCTCCATCCTTGCTAGCTTTTTTTAGCAACTGGTCCAGTAAGTGAACCTTGGATGTCTGTATCATAGATAGGGCTTTATCTCTCTGTTTCTTAGAGCTCAATCATACTGCTCAAAGCTTGACCAATAAATAGTCTTCTAATTAGAGAAACAACAATCTCTATCTTCACAACCATGAACATCAAATAAGTTCATTCCAAAATTTGGTCTCCTGTCACCAAAACACTGTCTGTCTGTAACAAACATTACAAATTATGATCCCAATTTACCCACCTTTTTCCTGTGGTGATAGAACCACCAGATCTTCCCCTCAGGGCAGATAAACCAGCTCTGACCACTCACTCCTACCCTCCCTTGCCTAGCTTCTCCATTGTCCAAACCAACCAATAATCAAACATGCATCTTCTGGGTTCTAGTCAAGGCTTTATCCTGTATATCACAGAGCTGGGTTATGATGTTTGGAAGCACTAACATTTTTTGCCTGCTTTTTTATATGAAGACTCAGGAAAATCAGGATCCCAAAACTTGACATAAATCAGCAATAGAATAGTGATACTGAGATTGTGAAACAGTTCTTCGAGAAAAAAGCTACATAAGTAAGATGTTTTAATCAAGTTCCCTTCCTTTTCCTTAATCCAGTCTTGAGAGCTTCTCTTGCAAAGAAGACATGATTTAAATATCACTGCCTCTGTTTCCTACTTGAAACTTTTTCTGCAGTTTCTCTGGACACAATTTTTGCTTTTTTGTGAAATCTCCCATTACTTCCCTGCAACTTGTGCCACAGTATCTGTTAAATCCCTTAGGACAGATGCCCAATATAGTCTGTGTGTGTGTGTGTGTGTGTGTGTGTGTGTGTGTGTGTGTGTGTGTGTGTGTGTGTGTGTGTGTGTGCGTGCGTGTGTGTGTGTGTGTGTGTGTGTGTGTGTGTGTGTGTGTACGTGTGTGAATGTGTGTGAACCCAGCAGACTTATAACTAAGTCAGTTGTAACCCTGGGCAATCTCCAGAGTGGTGTCCACCTTAATATAAAGTAGGAGGCCAAAAAACGGTCTTTCTGAAACTATCTTATACTAGCTCCTTGTTACAGCTACTAAAACACACTCATGCTACTAGCAAAACATATATATTTATTTACACAGCTATGAAATCAGCCATGGCAAATAAATGACTTCCATTACTGCACTCGTGCATGAGCATAACCTCTTTTTCCGTTTTTTATTGTTAAACAAAAAGAAGAGTGGGAACAAGGGCCCAAACAAGGAGAAGATGAGGCATTTAATGCACACACATTGCGAAATGTGCAATAGGAAAAGAGACAGAGAGAGAGCAAATTAGTTACTATAACTAAAAAACATGCTTCAAGCCAATATGCAAAATGAGTACGTATACGGAGCGAGGGGAAATTTTAAAAAAATGTAAAACTAATTTCTCACTATTTATGAAGAGCTGTATGATGGCTGTGATACTGAAACATTTGAAGGTGGAGGAAAATATTTATCACACAAGGAAATGATGAAGTTAGAAACTGTCTGGCTTGTGACTTTACTTCTGAATTTAGTTTCACTCAACCAGCAGATTTAAAGGTCATATCACGTACCTGCCATATATGATAAAATCAGTTAGATAGATTTGCCAAGAAGGAAATTATAGTTAATACTTAATAATTTCTAGTTTATGGTCTCTTTAGTCATGAACTTCTAGCATGCTAAGACATGCAGCTCATATTTGTATTTGTCGCATACTTGTCTTTGAAACATGTATTTATTTAAATGTTGTTAATGGGTTGAACATTACTCCTTCTGGACCATTTTTCAGGCTTAGTCTGGAAAAAGGTAAAAAAAAAGGAACAGCATTCATTGACAAATCTGTGAAACCAAAATTATATCTGTAAAGAAGTGTAAATAAGATATGCAAATTAATTGTACGCAATCAATCACATTTAGATATGATATGAAAATTCAACAAGGTTGTCATCCAAACTGAAAACAAATTGTATTTAGCTACGACACAAGAATCTAACATTACTATAATAAACATGGTATAAACAATTATAATAGTTATAATGATTAGTAAACGAGAGGAGGAAGAAATCAAAAGGGAATATATAAAAGAAAGAGACGAACAAAAATAAAATGGGGGAATACTAGGGTGAGAGTGCATACAAAAGAATCTATTGTCTGGTCAATGTTCATTTGCCCTAGGACCTATTAGACAGAAGTGAACATTCAAAGCCATAAATTAATCTTTTTTTGAAGTTGTATATACAATTATTTGCTTAAAAATAAATAAATAATGATGCCTCAACCAAAACATAGAATACATAATTTCAAATCCCAAAATTTCTTTGAAGAAAGTCATGGGACAAATCTATTTGAGTTTCAGTTGTCAATCAGTTAATTTACAAATCATTATTACTATTTTTTATGTACATGTGTGTTTGCATGTGTCTGCGTGTGTGTGCATGTGTGTGTGCATGCTACAGCCACTGGGCAAACTTTTATTTTACTTGACACTAAAACAGAAAAGTTCTAGATAATATATATGGCATTCGCAATACTCTACCTATCATTAAGTAAAAATATAGAAATGAATAACGATTTTGCACATGAGACACACTACAGAGGCTCAAACACAAAAAAAAAACTGCAGAAGATGTTGCCAACAGCATTTTGTGAAAACATAATCAAGATAAAAAAACAACAGGTATAAATTAAAGCATACATGACTAAAGTATGATGTATCGTACTTCTCAAGAAGGTTGCAGATGGCTGCCAGAGGACAAAAGTAACTGACATTTTTGTTATCGGTGTATATCACATTTGGAGTTCTGATTAGGATTTAAATTTTAAATAACTAAGCTTTTTAAACTGCTTTTGTATATTGTCATCAGATCTGCCTAGTATGGTACAATTTAAGACATTTAATTGTTATTTTAGACTTGCTTGGCAACAATGCTTCTCACAGTAGCACACAGTCTTTCATCTGTTTTCTACCTACAAAATATCTATTCTACTTTTTTGCTTGTCTCTGCTACCAGAGTTTGGCTGCCCTGTGGGCTGGTTGCATTTTTTTCACAATGCAGGTATTTGTGAGTTGCGTTTCCTAGTTAAAATCTTGGACTTTATATAAGGACATTACTTTTACAGGAAAGGACCCAGAATGTCTGGATGTGGAGCTGTTCACTTCATTTTTGTTGGTGTTTGTTCGTGTTGTTGGATTTGAATTGCCTAAATATTATTTATGTATGGTGAAGGTTAAAGTATCGAATGTTGCTTCTAGCCTCTGTTTTTGTTTCATCCTGGGAGGATAAAGTTTCATGTCATTCTAAACTGAACCATGGTGAGGGCATGATTTAATTTTTGGTCCTTAGACTTTCAACTTACATGGTGCTGATTTTACAGCAAAACGTTTTTGACACTCCAGCCAGTTCAGAAGATGGAACAAGACTGGAGCATTTAGTCACACAAAGGAATTTTTATCACAGTTTGTCAGTTTTATTCCTGATGATAGGGCTGATTTAAATGGTCAGAGTGAACATGCAGGTTTATACTACCTGAGAAGATGAGCAGGTAGATAATGCTACAAGAACTAAAAAAGTGTGCCTTTGAATGTGTGCTGGCAGTGCTCTTGAGGTTACGAAAGTCATGACCTGGGCATCAGTGGTCATTTGGTTTACCTCTTCTTTTTCTGTGAAAGCTTGCCCTATGGCAGCTTATCTTAGTTAATTATACAATTATGAAATAAAGCATCATTCCCAGCTTTCTGGTTATTGCGTCTGAATGACTGGATTGGATTTTCTTTTGCCACTTCTACAGCTTGAATTGTTTCTCTAGAAGTATTTGTCAGTTATTACTTGACAATTATGACTTGCACCTGTAGTGCTGCGGTAGCGTTGTCGCCTCACATTTAGACGTTGCCCGTTCGATTCTCAGAGCGTCTTCTGTGTGGCGACATGCATGAGTGGGCGTTCCTTCATTGAAGGTTGTGTGTTAGGCCTGGCAAGCCAGCACGTCAAAATCTACTGCCAATCATTAGCGGACCGGAGTTCCGCTGTGGCGACCCCTAACCGGGAAAAGCTGAAAGAAACAAACATACCTGTAAAACCTGTTCTGACTTCTGTCTTATAATTCTACATGTTATGTATGATGATTATTCTTTTATCCATATATTTATATAGATAGATTTTTGTAATTCTTCCTTTGGCTTAGTAGCTAGTCTTCAGACCAACCCATCTACCTGATTAATAAACAAACAAACAAGCAAATAAATAAGACCAGTACCACACAAATGCAGTACTTCTTTTTTTCTCTGAGATCTTCTGGACCATTTTAACTACTACTGTTATCACCCATCATTACATTTTATAATTTTAACGTATCTTTTAATTGCATTTAGTTTAAAATTCTACTGCATATATTAAGAACATACACATACTTGCTAACAGCTGTAAAGCCAATCTTCCATAAATGTTCACCATTTATTTAATCTGCACAACTTAATTTGCCTTTCTCCCTTGCCATTATATAAGCTGCAGAATCAGTTTAAATAACTTCACACCATGCCTGAAAGGACTTGTATCACTCTCAAGCATATTTGGAATTCCTTCACTACTTTGGCCTACTCGTTACTTTTCCAGTCAGCTAACATCTTTGCTGAAAATAAAAGTTCCTTACTTTTATGTATCATCACTCCGCTGTCTTTCTGTCATCGTTTTCAGATCTCTTTCTTTCTCTCCCTTTTTCTCTCACCTTTCAAAGTATATATCTTCTTAAGTAGACATTTCTATTTCTTGTCACTCAGGTTTTAGAGCAGACTGTTTCTCTGCCTTCTCCAAACTTCAAAATGTTTTTCTACCATCTGTGTTTCTGGAAATGAAGGTACTCAGGACTGAGCTTAGTATTCCAGATGTGGTCCTGGCAAATTTCTACAGAAAGAAATAAATGATAATGCAGATCATGCTACCTATGACTACAGTTAAGCAACTATATACAAGCAGATGCTATACACAGCCATGTCTCAGTCTATGAATGTTAAATATCCCATTATCACAGTGTTAACATTCAAACAGCTTAACAGGTGAACAAAAGAAATACAATCATAGCACAGGCAGCTCAGTAGCTACAGTTTTGTAGTATCAAAATAATGGTATTATTACACTGACGGCATACATACATACATACATATATATGGATTCACTTCAGAAGCTCGAAATACTGAAATCTCAAATTTCAGTATCTCAAGCCCAAGAAGTTGAATCCACAAAACAACAGAAACTAAAAACCGTGAAATTCAAAACCTTGAATACCGGAGATTTTGAATTTTGCGGTTTTACTACATACACACACACACCATCCACCACACAATCACTGTACTTCATGAAAGTAGGGGGGCAAGCCCCCCTGCACCCCCCACACCCCCCTACTTAAATATTCTCACTCCGAGGTCGCACTACATACAGACACACACAAAACACCACCACACAAGCTACTTTCTTTTCGCACACACACATCACAGCAACAAAACACACTGACACACACCACAGCCCCTACCCAAACCCTTTAACACACCCATACACTTACCTGAATACATAACCATAGCAGAACTTTAGAAGTGCGAAATTCAAAACCTCCGGTATTCGAGGTTTTGAATTTCGTGCTTCTAAACTTTCGGTATTATGTGGATTCGGCTTCTTTGGCTCGAGATACTGAAATTCAAGATTTCAGTATTTTGAGCTTCTGAAGTGAATCCATATATATATATATATATATATATATATATATATATATATATATTAATTATATATATAATACACACATAAATAAATATATATATATATATATATATATATATATATATAGTTAGATGTGTGTGTGTGTGGTTTTGTGTGTGTGTGTGTGTGTGTGTGTGTGTGTGTGTGTGTGTGTGTGTGTGTGTGTGTGTGTGTGTGTGTGTGTGTGTGTGTAGTACTTCCTTCCTTATTTCATAACTTCCCCTAATGGTGCCTCCTGCAGATTTTTTCAACCCTTATATACACCTGCTATCCTAAGTATACGTGCTGCTGTTTACTTTAAAAGTGTCAGTGCCACAGCAGGTGGCAAACTCTTCTTCAGTTCTGGAAGATGAGAAAGCTGTGAGTTCTCTTCCCACTCCAGTGCTTGTATTTATGTTCCAGTACTGACACTGAAGTGCAGTATTAGGGAAATCTTGTACTCCTGAAAGCACAATCTTTTTGATGAGATATTAAACAGAGGTCCCATCTGCCTGAGTTGGTGGTAACTCATGTGGATGCAAGTGAGCCTATGGCACATATTGAAAACAGTAGGGGTTTGAGTAAGGAATTTGTTTATATGCAGACCACAGCTGGCATAACGGCTAAGGTCCTCTTCACACAGACACATGGCATAGGGTTTCAACCTGACCTCTACTCATTGTCTGCGTGGAGTTTGCATATTTTCCTTGTGTCTTGTGTGGGGTTCCTCCTAACTCCCAAAATCATGTCATGTGTTTCCTCCACAAGGCTGGAAGGTATGGAGTTCAAAACCAACCTTCCCTGTTGAATTTTAGAGGTATGTCAGCAAAGTACACCCAAGAATTGTGGGTAGCAGCAACAGACTCTATATGGTACCTATAGAGGGAAGAACTACATAGACCAGCTGCTTTAGGTATCAACTGTGGTGCACAGTGTCCTGTAGCTAGGACAACATGGAACATAGACTATATGTTGTATCAGGGCACTTATCACTATAAAATTTAGCTCTAGGTGATTTAGTTATGTTCACTAATGGGTATTTGCTGGTGCTACATGGGTGCAGGATCTGACCTGCACCACTGACCCATGATAATGGTAGGAAGGATCTATGTGCTCCTACTGCCAAATATTTGTTCACCATAAATCCTGGCAGCCCTTGGTCAATAAGTTATTGTCTGGTCACTGTCCATTTGCCCAGCCCAGGTTACAAGGGAAAGGTGGACATAAAACTAAGAACTGCTGAAACTAAGGATTGCTACATTAAATATAGATTCACTACAGGGGTGCATTTTGGAAGTGGATGACATGGTGGCAAGCAGGACACTGGAGACAATGTGGAAGGGTAGTGCAACAAAGGCACTTAGCTTGGGAGCCAGAGCACACTACTCAGAGGTAGGACAGAGCAGAAATTGTGTTAAGAAAGAGTCTTTTGAAAGCAGTGAAGAATATCATCCGAATTAGTAACAGACATTTTAATTAGATTCCAGTGTAAAGATAGGATAAAACTTGTAATCTCAGCCTATGCTTCATAGCAGGGTTGTGATGGTGAGGATAACAGTACATTCAGACATTCAGGCAGAAACTGCAACACTTACTACATAAAGCAGGATAAAATTAGTTTCTGTTGATAATGGAGGTCCTGAATGCTCATGGCATAGATATAACAGGACATGAGGACTGAGCCAAAGCCTGAGGACTGCCTGCATCCACATGGGTGGTCCAACAAGAGTAAAGAAATAGAGTCAATTCTGTGACTTCTGTCTGGCTAATGGCTTCATGGTGACAAGTACATGGTTCATAAAAAGACACAGTCATAAGATCACATACAAAAGTGGTCAATATGCAACTCAAGTATAGCTCATCCTAGTAAGGAAAGGGCATTGGGGTCAAATCAGAGAGTGCAAAGACATCTGCAGTGAAACTGTTGGCCCCTGGCATAAACAACTGATGGACAGAATCAGCTGCAAGTATTGGTCAGAGAAGGCCTTAAGGTCAACTGAGATTAGGCTAAAGCTTGGCAGATGACTGAAGCAAAAGAACAGGAGTTCAAGGAAATATGTAAGGATCTAGCCTTTCAGGAAAAGAGGGAATAGGTGGATTTGAAGAAAAATGGTAGCATCTCAACACATCATGTATGAAAACTATAGAACAGATATGTAGTCAAGACACATATGAAAATATGGCACATAAGGGAAGATGGTGGTGGAATACAGAATTCCAGGAAATTATCAAAAGAGAAAAAAAAAGTGCAGGAAGAAGTAGAGATAAAAAATATAGACTAGGCTAGGAAAAATACTGTTTGGCAAACAAACAGGGTAAGAGAGCAATTGTTAAAGTAAAAACTAAGGTGTTAGAGAAACTCTACCAGCTGCTTGAAATCGACTCAGTAGATAACACAGAGAAACTTTTGTAAAGTTGTGCAGTAGCAACAGAAAGGTAGAGAAAATAGTCAGCAAACAGCATTTCTAATGGATGCCAACAATCTACTCACTAGTCCAGAAGACATAAAATGCAGATGGAAGTACTTCCCACAGCTTCTGAATGACTTAAACCCCACAGAAGCTCTACTACCCCATGTACATGCAAAGAGGAAGAAGAATCCACCCTAGAAGCAATGAGAAAGGCCCTAAGGAAAGTGACGTCTGGGGAAAGCAACAGGCTCAGCTCAGATGATGTCATCACAGATATAATCAAGATGTTGGATGAGTTAGGTGAGAAATGGTTCCAAAGGGTACTTATCACAGCATGGAGAGAAATATGTATCCCAGAAGCCTAGAAAATAATCCCTCTCGTGCCTGTGCAAACAACAAACAACAAAGGGGACATGCATAAGCATGGGCAATACAGAGATATCAAACTCCTTTCACACTCTATGAAAGTTCTGGACAGAGTGATTGATAAATGAGTATACAGATTAGTAGAAACGAAGATGGGAGATGAGCAGTTCAGATTCAGATCAGGGTGCAGCACAACTAATAGAATTTCTATGTCATTTTCCCATATATTATTTTTTTTCTGTAGCACCTCCCAAACAGTATTCCATTGTCTTATTTTTGCAGAATGTTAATCGTTTCCATTACTTCTCTTATTCCCTTCTGTGATAACCTTCATGACTTCTATCTTTCTTACAAATTTTACTATTCTATAATTCAACCAAAATCAGTTTCTGATCTGAACATTCATTTTATAATAACCTACCCAATACTTCAAATACATTTATAGTAGAAAAATGTAATCCATGCTATTTTTAAGTATCCTTTTCTATAAGTGTAACCTAACAGACCTTTTGTTGCTGATGTATTTTTTATCCAGCAGTTTTGCATACCCTTTCACCGCCGTCCTCAAAAAGTTTTCCTTTCCATTTTTTCTTCATTAAAAAGCTTGTTAGAAATCACCTCTCTAGGCAATAAAAAGGTAGTGTGCAACAATGGTGCTATCTTTTAGGATCATAGGAAGTTACTAGGCTACTGGCCCTGAGGCCCTTACAAGCCTAGCCAAGAATTTAGCCCATGTTCCACCAAGTCAGCACCTGATGCCCCTGTCCAGCAGGAACACAGGTAGAGTCCAAGGGGTGTATTTTCTGTTCCCCATCCAGTTGTCCAGGTTGCATTTGAAAAGCGTTGATAGGTACTGTGCTTGATGTGGAGCGGGAGTCTATTCCACAGAAGGGGGAGGATCTGGGATACAAATCTGTCCTGCCAACAAGTCCCATTGATGTCACAGACCAGGTTGAGGTCATGCATATGGGTAACTCGAGTGGTGCTTGACTTGCGGATATGCAGCAGTCCCATCAAGCGGGGTCTGAAATTGCTTTGTATGCCAGACAGAGGTTACCTCTGAGGAGTCTGTAGGAGACTGAATAGAGGGACAGGGCCTTTAGCCTATCGGTGTAGGGTAGATGTTTGAGGACCTGGATTCTCCTGGTGAGGAACCTCTGTGGTGTCTCCAGCTGCTGCATGTGCTTTATGAGGTACATGCCGAAAGGGGCATTGTACTCAATAATCGGTCTTATAAGGGAAGAGTACAGGGATGGTATGACCACCTTGTCCCTGGATGACATACCTTTACTAATGAGGTGGGCCATGTAGAAAGTTTTCATACAATGGAGGCAATATGGTGGTCAAAAGTCAGTTTGCTATCAACCTGGGTGCCTAAGTCCATCATGACGGATTGCGTGCTTAGGACCTTGTTATTAATGTGATAATTTGTGGGGACATCACTCTCTCCAAAGGGGATGATGATGCATTTTATGGGATTCAGTTTGAGGCCATGTTTCTGGCACCAGTCATATGTTTGGGTGAGACCCTATTGGAGAATGTCCACATCACTAGGGGAACTGATGACACTGTCCAGCTTATAGTCATCTGCAAACTTGGTCAGCCATAGCCCACTGGTTTTAGCCTGCACATCAGCAAAGTATATCCCAAACAACAAGGGCCCCAAGACCGATCCCTAGGGTACACCACTCATTATGGGTCAACTGCTTGAGGTGGCTTCCCCTATTTTGACTAGGTGGGTTCTATCAGTGAGCCAGTTTCCTACTCATCTGGTAACATATGGATTGATACCTAGTTGAGAGAGTTTATCTATTATACCCAAGTGGAGAATAGTATTGAAGGCTTTAGCCAGGTCAAGGTAGGTGGTGTGCACCATCTTCCTTTTGTCCATGGCTTTGGTGATTGTCTCAAAGAAGTCAACCAAATTTAGCAGGGATGACAAAACCAAACTGTGTGGGATCAAGTGTTTGGACGTTGCCAGTGTATTCCCATAGTTAATTTTGGTTACCTGGTGTAATGTATGCATACACAGTTAATCTCCAATAACATTCTTTAAATTCAGTATCAGCAATTATTATTGTCCCTGGTTCACAATATATATATGTAACATTTTAATTTCACGATCCATTAAAAAGTTACTACACCTGAATAGGGTTTCTGAACTAAAGGCAAAATCCCTTCCCTCTTAAATAACTTTAAACACAACTTTGTTCATCTTAAGAGCTTTTCTCACATCCTGGAAAAACCCAATAGGACAATTTTAACACTCTGTATACTTAACAATACTCAATCTTATTTGAGCTGAGATCCAACTATTTATATTATGGGCAAGTATTTACATGTTAAATGTCTACCTTTTTCCTAAAATCGCTTTTTGTGGCTTCCCTATCTTTTTGCTCCTGCTTTCTTTCACTGAAACTTGAACTATCATCTTTGACCTCTGTCTAACTTCTGTCTACAGTGCCATATAGTTATTAACAAGAGTAACAGAATTTTCAGTGACACATCATTCAACCCAACCCTGGGTTGAGTGGTATCCCGCTGAGAAAATTCCCCTTGTTCTGGATCCAGAATATTTACATTACTCTGTTGTTTTATCTTCCTTATTATTGCTTGGACAATCTACCCAGAAAAGATCAGTTTCCTCATACCTAGTACATTGCTTCATGCATTTATCCTAATTATGTCTGGTTTGTCCACAGTCTTCCCACTTCATCTTATTACAATTTATTTCAAGGTGGCCCAACTCACTGTATAAGAAACAGTTTTTAGGTTGACAGCATATCTTGACACTTTTTTTTAGAAAATCTAGTTATTAATACATTTTAATTCATTATTTCCATTTTCAAATCAATAAACTCTGCACATCCACCCATCCAAATGAATGCACAGTCTGACAGTGTCTCTGAATTTCTTGCTTAATACCCTGTTCTGCATGAAACATACCTCTGGTCCAAATCTGCCTTGCACATTTTAAGTGTAAGTCATAAAATTAAAACAATGAGAAAGTTTTTTTTTTCAATATTTACTCTCATAAATATACAAAAGAGTTTGCAGAGCTAATTTAGTATCTAAACATAAACTTTATATTGTTTCAATTGAAATATGCACTAGTGTCCTTACTTGATGAAACAAAGCACACATTCATCCACAGGGCCCCCAGTCTAAGCTTACAAAACAATAGCAGAATAAGCAGAAATAGTCTTTGGTACATTTCAGTGGAATTCAACATCCTCGTGCCAGTGACCTGTTGTAGCTTCCTCTCAAAATAACAGAGGTAACCCTTGATCTTTGCAAACTCCTTCTGATTCTCCCAATACTACAAAATGATCTTGGGAGCTACTTTTACCAATAAACCTTCAGGAGCTGAACTACTCATTTGCAGTGTTAAGTCTAGAGCTAAAGAAAATGTTATTGCCTTCAACAAATAATCCATAGATGTAAAATACTATCAGATTTGCCACTGTCTAAACCAGAGAACGTTTTAACTTTGCTCTCGGTTGGTCTATCAAAGGAGTTGATGGGGTTTGGTTCTAGGACTGGATTTAGCCTGATGGCGAGTGTAGTAAGCTGCAGTGAGATTTTGAGGCTTAAAGCAGTGCATTGCACATTGTAAAAAATGACAGCTCTGTAGGACACGCCCTAACATTATGCACGACTAAACTTTTCTTCTCAGCCCTACAGTATTCACACTGTCATTTACATTGTTCACTTAACTTTAGGAACCACGTAGCACGACTTCACATTTGAAGTCAGCCCACACTGAGATCGTCTAACGCTGATGTGCAGTACTACTGCGCTGAAGGACCCCCTACCAATGCTGCTGTCTGAGTCTCTGCAGCCATCTTCTCTATATCAGTAATAAGCTCAAACAAACTTTACCCAGCTAATGTCTGCAGTGCAACTTACATTATTGTTCTTTCAACCATTGTGGGAACACCAATTAAATTAGAAAGGGCAACTTCTTTTTTTTTCATTGTAATTTATTTCTTATTATTGCAGAGAAAGCAATCAAATTTCACATTGTAACTTCTTTTTTTCTAGTTCATAATCAGACTTCAAAATAAGAAGCTGCATTTCGTAGAATGATACTGCCACTAGTTGTGCAGCCATTTACTTGTGTCACAAACTTGTTGTTAAAGGTAGGACAATTGTTGCAGCTAGCCCATTCTTCCAATGGAAACCTGATAATTATGGCTCTGTTCATTTGGCTGAGTTGCTGGTTCATTGCTCCGTAACCTGCTTGGAATGCCATCAACACAATTCACTGAATATTGGAAAGGAGTGCTAATAAATCTGCCCTCTGCAGGACTCATGTCATTTATCATTTGCTAGGTTTGATGGAATGATTTTCGATTGACATTTTTCACTGAGTTGCAAAATATTGATACTACAATTAAAAGAATGAGTAAACACAGTTGATGATATTCTGCCCACGGTTTACCAAACATTCTGCCTCTTTAAGTCTATGCAGTCCAGTATCTATGCTTCAGTTCTACAGTTCTAACTTATCTCATTGATCTGACCTGAATGATGTGGTTTCCAGTTTTCGAAATGGTACATGCAGGCATACCAGAAAGTATAAGAGAACCTAATAAAGGGGGAAATGGGTTGTTTTACCTTTACTTTGTTGGGATATATAATAAATACTCTGAACATTAAAACTATGTTGGGTGTTTACTGTAATGCCCCTGCTAAAATGTATAAAATTATTTATATATCATAATATAAAGTTATATATCTCATCTTAAAGTTTTCATGGACTATTCCAACCACATAATAGGCCACATTGTCACTGACAATGATGACACTGAAGATGAAGTGAGAGGGATTCAGGTACCACTAGAAAGTGTGGGCCTTTTCATCCAACCAATAATAACTTTTAAAAAATATTAAATAAATACCTGTTTTTAACATCAAGGAAGCATGGGTAGAACCATAGTTCAGTAATTTGTGTGACTGCCACTGAATTGAAAGGCACAATGTTTATCATAGCCACTAGATACTGCCAAGGTAAAGTTTGTTTGTTTTATAATGGCTGTGTATGTGCTCTCTTATGGAATTCCTGTTTCTTCATAACTTCCAAATTGTTCCTTAAGTTCATTAGCTAGCCCCCTCCATGAAAATGATACCAGGTTTCTGTTGTGGAGAACTTCTCCTCTTGGTCATCCGTGTAAAGGAAGCTTTGATCAGTGAGATTTGATCAATTAGCAAAACTAAATGAAAAAGTAAAAGCCAAATCAACCAGTTAGCCCATTTGCTGTCTGAAAATTTTCATACCACCTCTTTACTCATGAAGTCTACACTGCTTAGCAAACAGTTCAATGTTTTCTTGTATTATTTTCTATTCAGAATGTATTGTACATTTTTATTTTACAAATCACTTTCACTTTATAGAATATCTATAATATGTATTTCACTGTTTTGAAAAATGTTCTATAAGGTTTTTCCAATACAAAGATGGTTTATGATATAGAAAAGCAATATTTATAATGAATGTTATCATACATCCTATTGTCTTTTTACAGAATCAAATTACTTATAGACAGTTTGATAAAATAGAAATGATACCTGCTATCTACTGAGGAGGACATCTGACCATCTGTCAAATTTCATTTTGAATGAAACAAAAAATAAAGATACATACAAATAAAATAACTAGTATCAAACAGCATCCTCTAGCTGCAGAAGATAACTGTTAGTTACATTACCCATTTATTAATCGATGGATATTATAATGACAATCTTGAAATTATTAAGTGTTAACATGGCAATGGAGTGTGCACAAGACACCTTAGTTCCAGCCAGTACTTTTTTTTTTTTTGAGGGAGTGAGCAGGGTGGTAATTACTTGATTGTCTGTATGTTTCCCTTAAGTATGAGAGGAAGTCAATCATGAAGATGTTTCTTCCTTTCTAGTCGGTAGAGGGATTGTTTTAGTAACAACACTAAACTTCCATGGGCAGATCTGCTGTGAGTGGCCTTTTGGATGATTACTGCTGAGGTCAGATTTTCTTCCACTTCAGTCATGCTTGTGAGATCTGTTTGGGACCTGCTTGATTAGAGGTTTTTGTTTGCCTCGGTCACAGCATCACAGCCTATGATCTGGCATGGAGCACAGACTTCAAGCTCAAGTTTGTCTTCTAGTCTTGGGTTTTCTTGTCCCAACACCCAGAACTGTACATTTGGAAATCTTTCTTAGTGGAGCCCTGGCACATACCAAGCCATATGAAGCTAATAGTTTTCCAGCACTAAAGGCTGGATAGACTTTGGCACACCGCATTTTTTGTTTTACTTTTTCCCTCATTCAGACAGCTTAATATTAAAATGTACCTGTTCTTGATCTTTCCCGGTGTAATGCTAAGACTATTTAATTTATTATTTGTTTCAGTCCAAGTTGCTTTGTGGGCCTTTTTGAACACTGATGATTTTGTCATTTTCCTTTCCTTTCCATATTATTTTGTACTTTATCATTTTAATATGTGTTATCTAGCTTTTACCATATATTTGGATATTTAACTTTTTAACTGCATATTGAATTACTTTATTAATGTTTTTACACTTCATTAACTAGCTAGTCTATTGTGAGGATCTCATTATAACCCTTCAACCATTTTTTGCCTGCTAAAGAAATCATATTGTGAAAAATAAACAAATGGTGGAGTAATTGTGCTCACTACTACCTTTGGTAAGATGCATCTGAGTAGAGGAAGGGAGTGGCCTGATATCATTCATTAAGCATAGCCATGGGACAAACTTTACCATGGCCATTTGTTCATTGGTGTTCCACATGTACCTTTGGCTCCTGGAATTAACATTTAAAGTTGGTCAAGTTGATCTATAGCCTTATCCCAGATACCGTACTTTACTGCAAGATCTATCCACAATAAATATGATGTTTTGTCAAACTTGTTCCAAACTGCCAGCATTGCATTTATAATGAAAACCTGATTCTACAACTTTTCTAACAGCTGCTGCACTCCTCAGTTTCTCTGTCTTTCATTGTCCAAGCAGGAGAGGGTATGGGGAGGAACTGATTTTTGTAAATCCCTCCTGCAGCTGTTGGGTTGCTGATTTTCATTAATGGTGGCGATATAGACAAAATATTGTTTACATACTGTTTGTTCTCTGCTTTCTACTGATTTTATTGAACTGAATGTAGTATCAAGCACATAAACTTTAATTTGAATTTTGAATTTAGTCTGGAAATGGTATTATTTTCATCATTTTTTCTTTACTGTTAAAGTTTTAATACCTTGAAATCCTTCTCATGACTCTAAATGCTTTCCAGACTATCATCTGGCATGACACTTACCTGTATAATGTGTTTTTTGTATTTTACCTTACATAATTATGCAGTGGTTAGCATTGTCGCCTCACAGCAAGAGGTTCTCCGGTTCGATCCTCAGCTGGGGTGCCTTCTGTGTGGAGTCTGCATGTCCTCCCTGTGGTCGCTTGGGTTTCCTCCGGGTGCTCCGTTTTCCTCCCACATCCCAAAGACATGCAGTAGGTGGATTGGACACTCTAAATTGGCCCTAGGTGTGCACGCGCACGTGTGTGTGTGTGTGTGTGTGTGTGTGTGTGTGTGTGTGTGTGTGTGTGTGTGTGTGTGTGTGTGTGTGTGTGTGTGTGTGTGTGTGTGTGTGTGCCTTCTGTGGAAGGTTGGGCACCGGGCTGGTAACTCGACACTGTAAAAAAACTCCACTGCCAATCATGAGCGGACAGGTGATCCGCTGTAGCAACCCCTAATCTGGGAAAAGCTGAAAGAAGAAGAAGACCTTACATAATTAGACATAATTTATCGCATTATCATTGATTTGCTGCAATGTTGTTTTTACATAACTGCTGTTTGTAGCATCTTATTTCTTTATAATTGTCACATAAAACATAATTCTTCCCATGTTAAAAATTTTAAGTCTAATAAAATCATAAAATGAATCACAGTTAACTTTGTTGATGCTGTATTTCAAGACAAGAAACGAAAAAATCGAAATCATACAGTAGTGAAATGCGGTAATGAAAAGCACCTGCAACATATATAATATAAAGTGCCTTGAGTGTTAGGCAACAATGGTGGTGTATTCCAGCTTCCATTTCTTAAATTGCTTGTTCTTATATAATAGCACATTTTCATATTTATCTACCATTGGATAGAGACAAATGATAGAAGGGAACAGTGTATGAGAGAGAGAGAGAGAGTGATTTCACAGAAAAGATGGCATGCTTGCTATGAGAGACACAGGGGTCTTTTGTATATACAGTGTGTCGTTTTGTAAACTCTCTGAGGAGATGACAGGGACTTGTTTAACCACTGGTTGCATAACTTCCTTTGCAATGTGCCTCTCCTATTTCTCTAGCACTCACTCTCACATTTCCTCTTTGTACATGTTGACTACAGATGCATTAAAATGGGCCTCAAACATTGTGCAATACAATCTTGTTATTTTATTGCAATAGCTAATTAATTTGATTGTTAATTAAATTAACCCTCAATTAGAAGAGATGGCTGCAGTCTTTTTCCAGAATCATGGGAAAATTATGTCACCATTTCCTTATAGATTTATGATATGAATTAACATTTCAAATAAAGCAGCACTCTCAGTTCTTAGGTTGTGTTAAGGAATTTATTTAAGTCATTTCAACAAGCTGGTATATTTCTTAATTTTCAGAAAATACTTTAAACTTAAAAGAAAACACAAATGCCATCACTTAATTTCAATATGATGACAACTTGTTGCATTTTAAACATTTTCTTCATCTCCTGTAGTATGCGAGCATTTTCATTAAATTCTTACTTTTATTATTGTGCACTATTGTTATTTTGGCTGACAGGGTAAAAAAACTAAAACTGGACTGACATAATATCTTAATGTTATCAATTTATATTCTTGACATTAGTTTCTGGTCTAGCCAAAGAAAAATGGTGTGATATATTCTAAACCAATTTGCATTTTTAACTGAAAATTATTTGCAAATGAAAGGAAGCTATGATACCATATCCTGTTTACATTCTTCTGCCTGAGTCAAGCCTTTTATGCACTTTGTAAGCAGTTAGTTAAGGTGACATGCCGTGTTTCATTCTCCGTCTTCTACTTATATTTATAATTGAAATGTACAGCACAGATAAGCTGTGGCACATGTTCTTTACAGCAATTCTTACTACCTACCATTACAATTATTATATTTAACAAGACAAACCCAGATGAGGTACCACCTAGAAGGTTTTGTTTTTTTGATTTATATATTTAAACATTTTATTTCTGTTGGTTCCTGCTAAATGAAATATGCCTTTATTCAGACTTTTAATAATTTATGTAGCATCAGTTAATTTTTAGTAAAAAGTCAATGAGTGGTACAATTAAAGTTGCCAGTTAACTAAATAAGTGCTTCAATATGCAACAGCACATTGCTGATGCTCTAGATTTTCTAAAAAAACATATAACTGAAACAGAAGACTACAATTAACAAAGAATTAGCTAAAGTAAGATAAATGTAAGTTTTCAAAGACTAGAAGATGAAGTTTAAGCTAAATTGTAAATCCACATCTATGAATACAAGTTCTCTATATTCAATATATATTTTAAACTAGGATTTCTGAATTAAAATTCAGATGTTTAAAATAGTGAACTGAGACCAACATAATACTTTTGATTTAGAATGTTTGTCTTGAACATTTACGAATAAAATGGATTTTTTTTCCATTTCTAACTCACCTCACATTCTTATAAATCTTTAACCATGTTTTATAAGCATGTCTCAGAGAAAATGGTTACACCTTACAAAGACAAGTGAAATAACTGCGCAGCCTTATGTCTGTAATATTGCTACAGCTAACTAACTAAATATGGTCCTAGACCAAAGGTTGGTACATGAAGCCTAGTCTGAAAGTATATACCCACCTAGCATCTGGCCAAACTCATGAAATGTATCTGCAATGTTCCCCTTGTGGCATCTACCAAAGTGAGGCTTAAAGATGCAATTCTCTTCAGTCTGCTTAAATGGCAACTTCCCAAGCAATGTTTGTTAATACTTCTTGCCCAAAATGGTTGAGGCTACATTATGACAGTGGTCTTATTAGCCTTGTCTTTGGCAACTATCTATTTGGCCAATATAGATTACTTAAGGTAGGTGAATGACTGCTTATTTCCTTTGTCCCTTATGAAGCTGATGAAAATGTATGTGCCACATGGTCAAATCTGCACCTTACAGGTATAAAACTTTGACTGTTACTCAGGTGACCTAGCATTTATGCACTGCATAAGTCACATCCACAGCTTGCAGGACATAAAACCCCAACTGTTATCCAAATAACATAGCATTGGCTAACAAACAAGGCACTGGAGGAGCAAACCAGAAAGGCGTAGAGTGTGCAGTTGATGAGACTCACCCATTGTGGAGGAAGTAGGTAGCCTAATTTTCTGCTTTGCTGATACTTACTGTAGAATATGAGTCATGATATGCAGTGAATGAGGCAGAGATGTACGTTGCTCTGACAAGCAGTTAATATACTGAATACTAGCAATCATCACATAAGTGTAGAGACATGCAGGCACTTCAGATGGCACAACAGGTGCATGTGTTTGCAGGCTTGCACATCAAGTCACCGAGTGGCTTCATAGTTTTACAAGTTCATAGGGGAGTACTAGTCTAATTGCCCTTGTGGGCCATTTTATGCCTAGCCAATTTTCCTTTCAAAGGTGAGAATCAAACCCTGGACCTTGTGTCTATGAGGTAGACACCTTAACCATTATACCAAACCTCTACATCAGAAAATGCCTACACCAGAAAATATCTTGAGGGTTGCCTCAGCAGCTACAGTATCATGATCTGCTCTCACCCTGTGTAATGGTGGAAGCACAATATATACCAGCACTCAGTACAAGTATATTCACTTGTCTGTTTAATAGCATGGATGTACAACACTATTAAAATGGCAGTTAAGGCACACTTTTTGCACCTTAATAATGCTATGTTACATGGAATGCAGATGTAGAATTCCTTCTGGATTTTATCTCTGTTATCTTATATATATAAAGTATGGCCTAAGCTACCTGCAGGATCTGTCCAATTAAACCTCAAATTACGGATCTGTCCACTTAAATCTCAAATTAGTAAAATGTCATCCAGAATCTTGATATAATTTCCTGTTACTATATTCAGTGTTGACATGTCTAATCTCCTTCCAAGCATTTGAAATGCACGTATCATAACATCTGTGTAAAACAGATTGAAGTATCTCAGACATTCACCATTCCTTGAAAAATGTTTGGAGTAATGTTAACTTTCTTAAGCCCTACACAACATAGTTTATCTGTGTCTAAATGCTTTATCTTCAGTTCTTTCTCAGTAATTCTACAATGCAGATGGAATATATCCTATAGTAAGATCTGCAAGCAAGGCTATCTCACAAATTTTATAAGGAAAACATGAAATCCAGCTCTAATAAAATGAAAAAAAAAATGGGAGATGACAGTAGATGAAACAGAAAGCACTGTAGGCTGCATATAAACTTAACTTATTATCAAAGATATTTCATACTTGCTAGCCAAAGACCAGGCTCTTGGTAGATTCACTGCCACCAGTCATGTATAAGGCTCTTAAAAGGGTATCCAATTATACTGAGTAAACTTAATATTAATACAAATGGTAATGTTTACCAAACAGCAAAGCTTTCATGGGTGGCCAGAGTTATCACCAACTAAACATATGCAAATACTCAAAGTCCTAAAAAGGACCAGCCACGATGAGAAGCTTAAATATGTTTAATAATAAATAATAAAAGAACATGAAAATACTGAATATCTGTTTACTGTAAACATCAGAGTTACAATCACAGGGAATATAAAAAAATAATACAGATGGAAAGTTTCACACAGCTACAGAAAAACAGTTCTTCTACTCTCACTATATTTTCCTGACTAATCTAAATAGAATTACTGCTCCCTAGTTAAGTTAGCTACTGAATAGAGCAACGCAAGATGATTTGGGTGATTGGTCCTTGTTGTCAGATCCAATACAAAATGCAGAATGCTGCTGAGACTTCAGTCTCCCCTAATATTAAAACATTATTTCTGTACAGAATGACATCATGTGCATCTGGTCTTCTGACTGTTTCCTGTACTATCCCCATCATTAAAAGCTACCAGGGTTTAGCACCTATGTGCTACAATATACACAGGTAGAGCTTTGCTCAGATGTGGTGCAGCTGCTGGAAGTCATAAAACCATAAAATCATTTCACTCTTTGTACAAGAGCTGTAACCTATTCTCTAGCACAGATGTTGTGTCTCTGGCTCCATTCAAAACTGTAGGATAATATCTTTATGGCTTCACCCATTAAGTAATTTAATTTCAAGAATATTTTGCAAAGTCAGGTGGATTAAGATTAACCTCTTCACTTCCAGTATATACTGTTATAATGTATACATTTAAACAGTTACAATATGCATGTACATTTGTTTTCCTTCCAGCAGGGCACACTGTTGATACATTTTAACACAATCAAGCCTGACAAAAAAATTCACCACAAGCATCTGTACAAATCAATTTGATATATAAATGACATGTAATTATTTACAAAATTCCAGCTAGCTGTGCTGGCATATGTTACAAATCCACTGGCATATTTGTCTTGTCATGGCTGGCAGTATCTCCTATCATCACACCCTCCCCCTTTGAAGACTTAAGCTAGTTTTTCACGTGCCCCTTGAGAAACATTGTTTGAGAGGAATGAGCCTATCTGGGAATACATTTATCCCATACTCTGTCTTGAGATTCCATCTGCCTTGGCATTGCTGACCCCACTACAGTGCTGCACTGTCACATCATATGCCTGCAATCCTAGGCTCCACCATAGCAACTTGGCATTTTGCTGGCTAGCTCGCTGTAGCCATAGATCCCCCTCAGACTCCTCCTGCCTCCTACTGCAAATACATAGCACCATGGCCTCCCTATCATGGTAAAGCTTCATCATGTTATTTGTGCTCCTGCCTATCAGTTCTACCATACAGTTAACATCACTGACCTTCCTTACAACTTTTAAGGGTCCCTCCCAAGCTACTTACAGCTTGTTGTGTCTAACAGGAATGAGAACCATAACCTTCTGCCACACAGTGTACTCTCTGGCTCAAGCATTCCTGCCATACCAGACCTTTTTTTGCTGTTGGGCTCCTGCCAGGTTCTCCTGGGCCAAGCCCATAAGTTTCCAGAGTCTTGTCCTGAGGTTTAGGACATATGCCACAACAGAAACCTTGTGGGAATCACACTCAACCTCCTCATCATGAATCAAATCTAAAGGTCCCCTTAGCTTATGCCCATACAACAACTCAAAGGGTGAAAAAATGTGGATTTCTGGGGTACCTCTCTGTAAGCGAACAGCAGATGGCCAAATATTTGTCCCACTCTCTCTGAAATTGGTCTGCAAATGCTTGTAACATGGTCTTAAGTGTAGAGTTTAACCTCTCCACAAGACCATTATTCTGCGGATGGTAGGGGATGGTCTTTAGGCGCTTCACCTCACAGTGCTTCCACAATAAGTCAGCAGGTCAGACATGAAACTGGTACCTCTGTCAGTCAGCATTTCTCTTGGGAAACCTACCCTGCTGAAATGTGTAACAAAGCATTTCCCACATTTTCTGCCTCAATGGAGAATAGAGCCACTGTCTCAGGACATCTAGTAGCACAATTTAATACCAGCAGGATATAATTCTTCCCCGTGGAGCTTCAGGTACTCAGAGGACCCATAATATCCATAGCTGCCCTCTGAAATGCCTCTGCAATCACAGGCAAAGGCATCAAATGATCTTTGAACTTGTATCCTGGTTTGCCAATTTTTTGGCACTGGTCATAGTTCCTGCAATACCCGTTTACATCTCTTGCAATCCCAGGCCAGTAAAAGTTCTGCATAATACATGTCTTGGTATGCTTTATGCCCATATGAACTGACTGCAAAAGGAATGACATGGGCTATAGCTAGAAATGCCAGATGGTAGACTCTAAGCACTACCAGCTGCTGTACTACCTCACCCTCTAGCCCTCCCTCAGGGGTCCATTCACTATACAGTAACCCTTTGTTCCAGTATACAGACTCCCCTTTTCTTTGACAATCAGGTTCCTCCCTAGCTACCTCCCTCAAGCCTCTTAGTGCAGGGTCTGAGAGCTGAGCTCTACTTTTGTGACTCTTTCCAGCTCCCTTTCCACAGGAAGTTTTGTATCCTCTGACACCGGTGCCTCACTGTCAGTTTGGGTGCTACCACTCACCTCTGCCCTTGTGGTCACTCTGTCCAAGGGAACATCAGTACCTACCAGCAGCTGTGGCTCACCTTCAGGATCACTGCTACAGGGTAGCTCCCTCCCTGAAGTAAACACCTCACCAGCCTTGGCTTCAGATGTGGTGCATGTCTGGGTCTGCCCCAGGCTACCAGACCCACATGATTGTTTCCAAGACTGACTGCATGTAACTGCATGCACACAAGGTACTGCATTATCAAAATCATTCCCTATCAAGACATCTGCAGAAATATCCTCAAACACACCTACTTGTTTGCTTCCTTTTCCACCCTCCCAGTCAAGATGAACTCTGCCCAAAGGTATTTGGAATGGGGTCTCTCCTAAAGCTCTGACTGGAGTGGATTGCCCAAACAAGTACCATTCCTCTTTAACCACTGCAGGCTTCACAGTGGGTATGTCAGAGGTTATGTCTCTCTTAGCAGTCACCTGTTTTCCATCCACTAAGATGGATTATAACCTCTTCTGATAGTTTAGTATTCCTGTTGTCCCCAGACAACTTACCACTGGCATACTGTTACTCCCACTTGCTGGCTCCCCCACCTTTTGTTTTACACCTTGCCTACATGAACATCTACATGCTACATGGCTCCAGTGGTTACATTTAAAACATTTAACCCTTGATCCTGGCCGTGTACCTGAATTAGTGGCTTCCCCTGTTACTGCCAGACTCTGTTGGAGTCATTTAGGCTGCCCAGCATGGGTTCCCTTGTATCCATGTGCAGCACTGGGTATCCCTTGTATCCATGTGCAGCACTGGGTATCCCTTTCTTGTGCAGTGATGCTTTGCTTGGTAAGTAGAGATCCCCTTTCTTCCCCAGTTCATCTGCAGAGTTACATTCTCTGTCTGCCAACCAGATTTTCATGTCATCAGACAAAGTGCTAAGAACTTGTTCCCTCACCAAAAGGCCTGCCAGCCTTTCAAAAGTGATGACCTGACACCCACTCACCCACATATGAAAATAAGTACTTGACTCAGCAATATAATCACACACACTTTCATTTGCCTTGCGTCTATGCTCACAAAACTTTTTTCTGCAAGTTTCAGGTGTTAACTTAAAACATTCTAGTAATCAACATTTGACTTTATCATAATTTAAATAATCAATATCAGGGAATTTAGAAACAACAGTTACAGCTGTACCATGGAGTAAGGGGGTCAGGAACCATACCCAGAGCCCTTGGTCAGCATTATACAGTTTACACACCCTTTCCAATATATGAATAAAGCTATGAAAATGATCACCCTCTGTAAATTGTGGAAGAAATTTACTGAACTTCATTGCTTCTGGGGTTCATTTTTCCCCTTCCCCCATTACCTCCATGACCCTGATGAAGAGTCAACATCTCTCTCTCATGTTGACAATTCTTCTCATTTTCTTCAGCCTCCAAATTCCTCAATCTCTCTGCTGATTCTAATTCCAAATGTTTGGCCTCCAGTTTGGGTTTCATTAACTCCAGACAGATTTTTAAGTCCTCTTGAGGAAAAGTTGAAGTGTTCTGTTTCTGAGGGCTGCAAATCCCCATCACCAAACTGGTTGTCCTCCTGGTTGCTGGCCTGAGTTGCAACTAAGGCTGAAATCATGTCCTCTTTAGTCAGACTGGCATACATCAGTACTTTGGCTTTGTACACCTTGGTCATCTTTTTTTGTCAGCTTGCCATAATCTTCTGCTGACATCCTCACCTGCTCTCTCTGACTACTAAACAAAACTAACAAAATTAACAAAAAATAAATGAATAAAATTGTTGTGATATAAACCGCTGAATGTCTTCCTTCTGGCTGTTGAATGCACACCTTTAGTGACAACTAATTACAGGCAACAGAAGTTCAAAATCCCACCAGTGCTCACCAATATGTGGTGTCCTCACTCTGGGCCAGTAATCAAGGAGCCTGAATCCTCACCACTGACACTAGAGGGGGACATTCACATGTAATACAAATGGTTACATTCAGTACTTCCAGATGAAGACCTCTCTGCATCAAGCAAAATTTCCCTTAAGGACACACAGGGCACACACTCAGCCCAGGGGTCTGGGTGTGTCTATCTGTCTCCCTCCAGGTCCCCAATAGGGCTCCATTCAAAACTGTAGGATAGCATCTTTATGGTTTAATCAATAAAGTAATTTAATTTCAAGAATATTTTGCAAATTCAGGTGGATTAAAATTAAGCTCTTCACTTCCAATATATGCTTTTACAACGAATACCTTTAAACAGTTACAATAATGCATGTACATTTATTTTCCTTCCAGCAGGCCATAGTATTGATACATTTTTTAGCACAAGCATCTGGACAAATCAGTTTGATATACAAATGACATATAATATTTACAAAATTCCAGCTAGCTGTGCTGGCATATGTTACAAATCCACTGCCCTATTTCTCCTGACATAGCTGGCAGTACCTCCTATTATCACAGCTACTTTTGCAAAGCAGAGCCAATAGAAAATGTATCTATATGTCCAATCTACCCCACCCCCAAGGTAAGGGTATTGTAAATGTATATGTGTGTGAGTAACTGTAAGGCAACATCAAGAGAGAATTGAGTAAAGAAATATATATATATACATACACACATATATATATATATATATATATATATATATATATATATATATATATATATATATATATATATATATATATATATATATATATATATATATATATATATATATATATATATATATATATATATATATATATATATATATATATATATATATATATATCCCTACACTGTTCTTGTATGGAAAACCATGCAGCATGCTAATTACCTCATTTGCTGGTGAAAACCATGCAAATGAAGTGAATTAGCGATTCAGTAAGCTGCCAGGTCTTCGTGCAAGAACAGTGTCAGTGCAGAAATGTATTCGGTTAATAACCGTGTACATTTCTGCAAATAACAAAATGGAGGCATGACAGCCCATAAAAAAGCATGTATTGTGTTCAGTAGATATGCCAATGGCCAAATATAAGGCCATTGGCATGAAAATCTGTTTAATTTTTATAAAAGTCAAAATTTTTTTGGGCCGATCTTAACTGTTTAAGCATAGGGCAGCAAACAAACAGGCTCATGCCGGAAAAAGAAAATGTAAAAACCCAATTTCAAGGGAAATCTGCATTTTGCCATTATAGTGTATGGCATGCAGAATGAAAACAATACCAGGGAACAGTGGCTGTCAAGGGGAATGGTCCGTTTTAGTGCAGTAACTATGGACTAAGATGGTGAGGTATGCAAATGAGGGGAAATTTACTGAATCACAAAATATTCTAAGCCCAAAACCTGCACCTAACCATGTTGGTACTCTAACATAATTGCGTAGGCAAGAGGAACAACTAACATGAAAAGGGGGTATGTCATGGTTGTTGTAAGCACATTGGAGCTCCGCAGCCCATGTTTGTGCTTAGTTAAGCACAGCTAAGCAAGGGGGTGTGTCTTAAGCTGTATACCTTTGTTTACATCACCTAAACAGGTGTGCGTGGCATACACTGTGTCTTAAACAAAGAAAAAAAAAACACAAAATGGCAGCATTTTGCACATGTAAACAAGGGGGTGTGTCCGAGGCTATATAGCCATGTTTACCTTGCCTAAACAGGTGTGCACGGCACGCACCGTGACTTAAAATAAAAAAAAGCAACTGGAAAGTGGAACAAGGAAAGAAAATAAAAGAGAAATAGCAGAATACAGCCAGTTAAATGCAAATAATATAGCTGGCAGGTGAAATATATTATAGTCAGCCAATTACACAGCTAGCAGCTCTAGCACACCACTATAAACTATGCAAACACCTTTCAGTCTGGTTTTTCCTACAAACTCTCCACCACCGGTGTACACAGATGGGGGATTTTTAACTGACAAAACTAACTAAAAATGTTAAGAGGCTACTGCCGCTTTACTCCATCAATATGTGCTAGAGGCTAAGGGTGGTGAAGAGGATTATGCTGACAACCTCCCCAGACTTATGAGGAAGAGGAGAAGAGTTTTCAGCCCAGGGTAACCTACCAGGGGCTACATGATGTGGAGATAGTAGAGTGCTACAGGGTGGACAGGAACCTACTTCAGCAAATCATTGAGCTGTGCCAGTCTCACCTTACACCCAGAGCCAACAGAAGGAAACCTATCCCAGAGGATACCAAGGTATGTTTAGCCTTAAGAATACTACTAGCTACAGGTACCTTCCAGAGGCCTACTGGGGATATCATGGGGGTCTCACAGACATCGGGATCCAGGATACTCCACCAGTTCCTGGATGCCATGTGACCACATGCCACTGAGCACATTCAATTCCCCATCAAGATATGCATCTCTTCCACCATGTAGCAGACTACCCTGAGGTACTGGGTGCCATAGACTGCACACATATCCACATCAAAGCACCACTCTGTGAGCGGGGTAGAGTCTATGTAAACCACAAGGGGGTCCACTCCATCAACTGCCAGGTCATGTGCAATGCCCACGGCATTATCATGAATGAGTGTGCTGGCAGCACTGGAAGCTACCATGACTCCCACATCTGGCATGTCTCACAGCTGTACCAGGCATGTGCCAGTGGGGACATCCCATATGGCCATTTGGTAGGGGATGCTGGCTATGCACTCTAACCGTGGCTAATGACACCCATCAGAAATGCACACACAGCCACAGAAGAACACCATAATGAGGCACACGCAGAAAAAAGGATCATTATAGAGCATGTGTTTGGGATTCTCAAGTCACAGTTCCACTGCCTTGACATATCCGGTGGATCCTTGCAGTATGCTCCAGCTACATGTGCACACATGTTCATAGTATGTGCCATGCTACACAACATGATCCTGCAGAAACAGCTGCAGCAGGAACTTAACAGGGAAGGGCCACACATCCCCTCATCATTGCCAAGGTTACCACAGGCACAGAAGGACTCGGAGGAGGAACATCCTGAGCCTGCCCCTGTAGGCAGAAGGAGACATGCCCAGTATGCCCAGACTTTAGCAAAGAGGCAACACATAGCACATACACTGACAATGTAGAAACCCAGGGACTGATATCTCTCTCTGACTCACACAAACACTAAAATGGATGCCAAACATCACACTACCTATACCTTACCATGTATAGGCAGTGCACTGCATGCATCTGCCATAGTCAGCCCTCAAGCACTGTCCTCACAACTGTTTCAGGCACAAGGTAAGTCAGTTTCGTTACAATAAAGGACTGGTGTACAATGTTCTGATAGCATATCTATGGTATTGATGGAAGCATGCAAGGGGTGGCTGCATGGGATAGCAGCATACAACTGACAGCTATATACTGCAGTATATATGGTGAGTGAAATAACTGGGAGGTAATACATCACATGCATGGATGTCAAAGTGGGGGAGCCATACTCACCCCCAGCCTCACCCAGCAGGTCAGCTGTTGAAAGGCAGACAGAAATGTCTGGCAAAGGGTCTCAAATGCCAAAAGCCAGGAAATGTCCACCTACAGACTTTTACAAAGTGATATCACAGCTGGTCTGCCAGTGGCAGTATGGCTTTGAAAGTTAAGATGCCCCCAAACTAAACATGTATATGCAACAACAATTTGACCTCTGGTCTATACCGTTATTCCATATTCTCAAAGATAGGGCACACCACAATGCTAAATTGGACCAAAATGTTAAGCAAATAGCAGCACAGTCTGTGCAAATGTATATTGTGGGCAGGTGCTGCCCCCCCCCCACAGTCCCATAGAAATGCAGTAATATGTCCCAAGCTGTAAGCAGCATCCAGCTGTCACCCAGAGTGATGGCTGAATACAAACTGAAACAAGTGTCAGTAATGCTCAGTCCACTTACTGGTGCCATCCCAGGGTTGTCCCCTGCCTTGTAGCCTGGGAACATATGCTCATCAGAATGCACTACCTTACTACAGATGGCCTACATCTGCCACACCTGGCCTACAGGCCTCTGGCAAAGGCTCATGGCTTGCACACAGTGCCCTTTTAGGAAGTGTCATGGAGTTCATAACACCAATATAACATAGTCAACAAAATGCAGAGAAAGGCTATGCTGCTAAATCCTAGGAGCATACCTACCAAACTCAGAGAGACCCAGATATCTGGATAAAACCACAAAAGGGTCCAAATAGAAGGGCACATGTGAAACGCAGCTCTAAAAATGTAATAAAGTTGATAGTGTGGAAAAGTGTTGTATTACCATGGAATGTCTGAAGGGTATGAAGTCTGAAACTGCGAATTTACTGTCACTAATATCTGACCTCAACCATGACTGAGTTAAAAAACACTAGCTTGAAAACCACATCTGTATGGGTAACCTACCAGATATATGAGTCATGAATCTGCACATTTTGTGAAACCCTCTACAGTCAAGAGGTATGGCTAGGAGTCTAAACAGGGGAATGCACACACTGCAGGGAGCCCTAACCCTGGAAGAAGATGACCTGTCTGCACCCACAGAAACCTGACCCACAGCCATGAGGAACAAGAGAAGCCTGCCCTGATCACTCATTCCATACAACAACATGACAAAAATGTGGGCAGACAAGCAAAATGATGTGGGGGTATACATATATGTGAGACAGACGCACACCTCCAGTCTGGTCAAACAGTGTGAGACACCCAAGATCTCCAAGTGCGGTCAACCCTTGACATGACCAGTATGCAAACAGTTGTTAGCTACAGGCCAACATATCTGCCCAGCCCCCCAACAAACAGATATCTTACCCTCGACAAATCTATCTGGAGTCCACCTGTCAACCTGATCCTACCTGACTTGTATTACACAGCCATCTACTGGAAACCAAATCATGCCAGAACAGAAATTCCCACAGATTCCCACATCCTAGTATATCACCAAGTTGCTTGACCTTTTTCACAGCATCAGTACTCAAGTGTGTGTAGCCACACATCTCAACAGGCTGGATTGTGCAAGAATGCAAAGCGGTTGGTCCATAATATTTGCTTGTGCATCATCCAGGCTGTATTCCTGTGGTGAATCACCATGATGATCTGAGGATGTATGTCTGGAGATAAGGAAACAAGAAATTACAGTGTCAAACATCATATATGGCAGACAAAATATCTGCCCAAACAAACACTGTAACCCTAGCACCTCAGACATTAATAACAGATATAGCCACAATCACCCCCTATGTATGGCCTAAAGTTCCCTTATTTAAATAGGCTGTCTCCACATATGCACTAACAGGTGGAGATGCATGGCTGTAGCACATAAATCCTTGGACTGGAGTACAACAATCTCTGGAATGGAGTGCCACATGTACCATAGAAGAACACACTGGGCATGCTCATGCACTTAGAGAAGTGTCTGTAAGATGTGGGAAATAACAAGCCTTCTCAACCCAGTACACTGCCCATTGCCAAAATTTAGCAGTCCTGCAGATGTTAGTCATCTTAGAAGTTCCTGTCAGCAGTCCTGAGCTTTCTAACCTCTGTGGTGTATGCGATAACTGTGTAGCACTATAGTATAAACAACAAGTTAGGTAGTAGTTCTAATCTCAATCCTGATAAATATAAAAGTGTGTGTGTGTGTGTGTGTGTGTGTGTGTGTGTGTGTGTGTGTGTTCATAGGTTCATAGGTTTATACTAGGCTATCTGCCCTAAGGCATTTATAAGCCTAGCCCAAAGTTATGTGACTTACGCCACCCCTTATGTTAGAAATAATGTGCCCATTAGTCTATTGTGCCTCTGTCCAGCAGTGACACAGAGATGATTCCCGGGGTAAACCTACGATCTCCCATCCACCGGTCAAGATTTCTCTTGAACAGAGCCAGCGAGGTGCTCTGCCTCACATGGACCGGGATTTTATTCCACAGCATGGGGAGTCTCTGGGTGATAAATCTATCCCTCCAGCACGTCCTATTTATATCCGTGCTAAGGTTTAAGTCACTTGCTCTAGTGGTTCTGGTGGATTTGGATTTTTGAGGTGGAGCATGTCCATTAATTCGGGGTTGGTCATGGCCTTGTATGTCAGGCACAGGTCACCTCTGAGCAGACGGTATGCAACTGAATAGAGTTGGAGTTTCTTCAGTTTGGCAGTATATGACAGGTTTTGGAGTCCCTTTATCCTTTGGTGAGGAACTTTTGGGGTCTCTCCAATTGCTGCAGGTGTCGGGTGAGATACATCCCGAATGGGGCATTGTACTCGATCATTGGTCTGATAAGTGAAGAGTACAGGGAACAATGACCTCACTTGATCTGGATGTGAATCCTTCATGATCATGATGGGCAATGTAGAAGGTCTTTCAACCACTTTAGCAACGTGAGTGTCAAACGAGAGGCCACTGTCAACCTGGGTACCCAGGTCCCTGATAACCTCTTCTGTGCTTAGTGGGTTGCCATCTATATGGTAGCTTGGGGTTACCTTGTTTTTCCCGAAGGGTATGACTATACACTTTTTGCATTTAACTTCAGGCCATGGCTCTGGCACCAGCTATCAGTTTCCGTGAGACCCCTCTGAAGGATGTCTGTGTCCGATGTACTATCCACTATGGCACCCAGTTTGCAGTCATCCATCCGCAACTTTGTCAGCCATAGTCCTCCTATGTTTGCCTGTACTTCTGAGAAGTAGATGCCGAACAATAGGGGGCCAAGGACTGAGCCCTGTGGGACACCACTTGTAACCGACATGGCTCCAGCAACTCTAACCCTGTGGGTTCTGTCCTTTAGCCAGTTTGCAACCCATCTTGTGACATATGGGTTTACATTTAAGCTGGTAAGTTTCTCTATGATACCCGAGTGGGGTATTGTGTCGAAAGCTTTTGCAAGGTCAAGGTAGGCTGTATGGACTGCCTTTCCCTCATCAATGGCCTTGGTAACTGTTTCGAAGAAGTCAACCAAGTTCAAAAGGCAAGATCTGCCCTTGACAAAGCCAAACTGGGTTGGGTCCAAGGTCTGCAAGTCCCCTATGTCCTTGTTTATGAATTCCATTATGATCCTCTCCATAGCTTTGCAGACCAGGCTTGTTAAGCTTATGGGGTGGTAATTACCAGGGTCCTAGGCACCGCCTTTGTGGAGTGGGACCACAGTTGCCGTCGCCACTCCTTGGGCACATGTCCTGTGGTAAGGCTAAGATTAAACAGCTGCCTTATGTGCGGGTTTAGTTCTTCATTGAGTTCATGTAGCACACAGCCGGGGACACCATCTGGTCCCATTGATGCTGTGTTTTAGCTTTAGAGAGCAGCTTTCACCTGCGAATTTGAGCTGTCTGGGAGGCTACACTCTGTTGGGATAGTTATCTCTCCTTTTGGGCGGGGGGGGTGAAGTTTGCGCTGAACCTGTCTGCCAGTATGTTGGCAATGTCTGTGGGTTCAGTGATTTTTGTATCATTTTGGACTAATTCTGAGCATATCTGGGAGTTTTCACCCAGGTTTCTGACATAGCTGAAGAAGGCCTTATGATTGTCTTTTGAATCTATGGCAATTTTTTTCTCAAAGTTTGCCTTGGATGATTTTATGAGGGATCGTAGTTTCTTGCTAGTACTGATCAAAGATGCCTTCCCTTTTTGGGATTTTGCTCTATCATGTAATAGCTGTGTGTTTGTGTGTGTGTGTGTGTGTGTGTGTGTGTGTGTGTGTGTGTGTGTGTGTGTGTGTGTGTGTGTGTGTGTGTGTGTATGTATATATATATATATATATATATATATATATATATATATATATATATGTATATGTTTTGTAGCTTAAATATTTTTGATCCCATTTACACCCAGTACTCTTCTTATTGCCTTACTTTAGCAGTCCTGCAGATGTCTTTCACCTTAGATGTACCTTTTGGCAGTCCTGAGCCCTATAAGCTTTGTGGTGCGTGCGATAACTGCTTTACACTCTAGCATAAATTATTACTTAGGGAGGAGTTCTAATCTCAGTCCTGGCAAATATAAATGTGTGTGTGTGTGTGTGTGTGTGTGTGTGTGTGTGTGTGTGTGTGTGTGTGTGTGTGTGTATATATATATATATATATATATATCTCTATATATATCTATAGGGATATAAGTTGTAACATCGAAAGTAAGTTTCAGCAAAACGTACATGAGCAAACTCACTTTCGCCAAATTGCATTTTATCGAAAATGCACTTTTGCGAAAAAAAAACAAAACACCTGTGAAGACTGGTAGAGAAGGGGTGAAGGCTGCCAGCCTAGTCAAATCGAATCTGATACATAACTCTGGCATTTGTAAATATAAATATAAAATACAGGCTTGTTTCCTAAATTAAAGAATACACTGTAAAATGTGAACTTCAAGATTGTAGCAACATTGCCATCTGCTGTAAGGAAAACAAAGTCAAGCATTTCTTATTGGTCCTTTGAAATTAAAATTACTTTATGTCTATTCCTTTGAAGTTAGAATTTGGAGTTGATGAGTCTGGAGTAAGTATCCTGCCTATTGTTTTAAGGCTAAAGTTAATGACCAGAATTTACATATGGAATGTCCTTTATTGCTCTGAGTGTAAAATAATGTAAATGCAGTTTCGTGTGGCCTGGGAACCAGGAAAGTGTAAACAAATGATTTCTGTATTATTCTGTATTATAGAGCTAAATTGTTTGCTTAGATATATTTTTTGGCTTTATAATTTGCACATTCCTCACATCTGTGTTGAAACTGTTTTTCCCCACCCCTCTCCCAGTTCTTGGTTGTAGTTTAAATTTGGTGGCTTATGCAGTGTCCGCCCCACTGTAGATTTGATCTAAGACACTCCCCCAGGCCCATCTCTTTACCGCATTCTACCTAATTAACCCTTTCTGCACTTGCTTTTATTCCTTTTTAATTTAATTACATTTTTTCAAACTGTGTGTGGACTAATATTGCTACATATTCAAGTGTGCCAGCTTGCACTGCATGAGAATTGTATTTACTACTGCTTTTGCTACTTTTCTGAAAAAAAAAAAATCAGCTGCTTTTACTGTACTTGTGTTTCTTCCTACTTTATTTTGCTTTTTCGTCATCTTAAAAGTACTCAATTGTATTTATTACTGCTTGGTGTAACTTGTTCTAAGCCTTTTAGTTTCAACACTTGGGCTTCAGACCAGTTGTTTTACATTAAGAGGGTTTGTGGTCTGCACTGTAGTGGCAGAATAGGTAGCTTACATCCTTCTAAGTTGGGAACTGCTGATTGAGGGCTCAGTGTCTGTTATTCCAAAAGTGTATTAATTCTGGTTTAAGCACTTGGGCTTTCAGGACAGTTATTTTACATTAAGAGGGTTCGTGGTCTGCACTCTTGTGGGAGGAGAGGCTGGACTCTGCCCTTCTGAGCCAGGAATTTCTGGTTAAAGGCTTATAGTGCCTGCATAGTTGAACTGCTTCTTACTGAAATTGGTACACCTTGTTTGCTGTAGCATAGACTAGATCCAGGCCTGCTGAATCTAGCTTTGTTTGTATAACTTGAGCACTAATCCAGGCATTCTTTAAAGTATTCAATTGTATTTATTACTGCTTGGTAGTAACTTGATTAAAGTGTAGCTATCATTCTAAGTCTTTTGGATTAAGCACTTGGGCTTCAGACCAGTTGTTTTACATTAGGAAAGTTTGTGGCATGCACTGTGGTGGCAGGACAGGTAACTTTCATCCTTCTAAGTTGGGAAGTGCTGATTGAGAGCTCAGTATCTGTTATTCCTAAAGTGTATTAGTTCTGCTTTATGCACTTGGGCTTCAGGCCAGTTATTTTACATTAAGAAGGTTTGTGGTCTGCACTCTTGTGGGAGGAGAGGCTGGAGAGGTTTATAGTGCCTGCATATTTGAACTGTTTCTTACTGAAATTGGTACACCTTGTTTGCTGTAGCATAGAGTAGATCCAGGACTGCTGAATCTAGCTTTGTTTGTATGCTTGTTGTTTGTTTGCTTGTTATTTCCCTGGAACGCTAATTCCACCTAAAACGTGGCTTCTCAGCGCTTCTGTGAATCCCTAGTGATATCTGCATTGCTTACTGTACTTATTTCCTTGTTTTGCTTGAAAGAAAGTTACTGTTTGTCGTTTTTGCATTTAAGTTACCTGTAACACATTGCACTTAAGTTACCTGGCACTTGCTCACTAAAGCAATTATATAAGTCAGCACTAAAAATTAAAAGCACTACACCCTCACTCCCCATTGGCCCTTGTTTTCAATTATAAAGGAATTCCCAATATTATTCTAGCATGTCCAAAGGTCAGTTGTCAATCTCCTCTCCGGTCCAGCTGGTGAACCTGGGAATCTTGAGGCAATGTTACAACTGCCTCATGTACACAGACAACCCTCTCCTCCACCCAACAAATTCCAACACATGTGAGAGATGCAACCATATAGCCAAACTGGAGGCAAAGCTCTCTCAACTCAGTACTGGCATAACCAGTCAGGAGGAGAAGGAAACCACACTCACTACAATTCCTGTCTCACATAGACCTACTACAACAGCAAACCAAACACATAATCACACAAAAACATTCACAGAGGCTCTAAATAAAGATCTGCCTAAGCAGCAGAGACCTCCAAAGCAGACACCCAAGCAACCGCTACCCCAAAACAAAACACGTGCAACACATATCTCACAAAGCCAGTGTGCTGAACAGTCACAGCCCTTAAGGCTAAACAACGCACCTGATACACTTGTAATAGGTGACTCTATCGTCAGGCACACTGACGTCCTGCTCACCAGGCTGAACAAGGAGAAGGTCACGGTGAGCAGCCTGTCGGGCGCTAGGATCCGCCACATAACACAAGCACTCAGGTCACTCCAACGCAAGTACAAATATGACTCAGTCATTGTCCATGCTGGTGTGAATGACCTGAGATGTACCTCCCTGGACTACATGAAAAGAGACATAGAGGAGCTCTCTGAGCATGTAGCCCAGGCCGGTATGACCCTGACCTTCAGTATCATCTTACCCTCACCAAGAATGACGCCACAATATGAAGACAAGATGATCAATTTCAACAATTGGCTTAAGTACTGGCGTCATTCAAAGGGGATCCAATGCCTGTCAGCCTGGGATGACATGCTTGACAAGCCATGATGCTTCGCTAGGGATGGCTTGCACCTGTCACCCCTGGGCTTTTGGATATTGGCAAAGGCTCTTGCTACCCCCATAGTGCCTTTTTTAGGCAAGGCTCAAAAGACAAACCCACCTCCATAGGTATCACAAGGGATAAGAAACTAAGAGTAATGCTACTCAATGCCAGAAGTCTAAACCTCAAGATGCACACACTTGAAACTCTCCTTAGCATGGAGAACATTGATATCTGTGCAGTAACAGAAACCTGGTTCAGGGCTCCCAAGAGCACCCCAGCACTACCAGGTTATACCTCATACCATGCTTTTCGGCCCCAAAACTTGGACGAACCACAAAAGGAGGGGGAGTATCGATATTCATCAAAGATACCCACACCTCCAAGTTGGTGGCAAAGCACGAAGCATCAGAGACTATCCATGTGCAACTAACAGTGGGTAAAACTGCCTTCCAGTTTATAGCCTGCTACAGACCACCCTCCCAAACCCAGGAACCCCACTTGGCCTTCCTGAGAACACTGGAAAATATGAAGGTCTCTCCAAACACCATTATATTGGGTGACTTCAACTACCCAAACATAGACTGGGAGCATTACTCTAGCTCCAACACCCTAGCCCAAAGGTTCCTAGAATTCATAAACTCATATGCTATGGAACAACTTGTTACCACTCCCACAAGAGGGGAAAACATACTGGACCTGATCATCAACAACATGGGGACTCTATGCTGCAGACCAGAAGTGTATCCCTCACTGGTAAGATCAGACCATAAACTGATCTTACTGGATATTCACATCCTGACCCCACACCCTGCCCAGAAAACCACAGTGAAAAACTTCTCTAAAGCAAATTTTTCACTCCTCAAAACTGAGGTGGAATCCTTCAAAGCCCCCGGGCCTGTGGAAAATACATCCCAGACCGCAGAATCCTTTATAAATGCATTCTATGATCACCTTCAGGAATGCATGGATCATGCAATCCCAAATAAAACCAAGACCCAATCCTCCGAAGGCAGACGTCCTGTCTGGTGGACCCCAGCCATAAACAAACTATACAATAGAAGGAGGAAGCTACTACATGATAGAGCAAAATCCCAAAAAGGGAAGGCATCTCTGATCAGTATTAGCAAAAAACTAAGGGCACTCATAAAATCATCTAAGGCCAGCTTCGAGAGAAAAATTGCACAGGACACTAAGGATAATCACAAGGCTTTCTTTAGTTATGTTAGGAACCTGGGAGGGAATTCCCAGATATGCTCAATACTAGTCCAAAATGACAAAAAATACACCGAACCCACAGACATTGCCAACATCCTAGCTGACAGGTTCAGTGCAAACTTCTCCCCCCCTCCCCAACTGAAAGGGCAAATATCTATCCCAGCAGAGTGCTGCCCCCCCCTTACATCTCAGATGCTCAGGTAAGAGCCGCCCTCTCCAAAGCAAAAAACACAGCATCAATGGGACCAGACGGTGTCCCGGGCTGCGTCCTACATGAACTCCAAGAAGAGCTAAACCCAAACATAAAACTACTGTTCAATCTCAGCCTTACTACAGGATATGTACCCAAAGAGTGGCGTACAGCAACAGTGGTCCCTCTCCACAAAGGTGGTGCCTCAACAGACCCTGGAAACTATTGCCCCATAAGCCTGACTAGCTTGGTCTGCAAAGCTATGGAAAGGATCATCATGGACCTCATAAATAAAGATATTGGGGTCCTACAGACACTGGATCCTACCCAGTTCAGCTTTGTTAAGGGCAGATCCTGCCACTTAAACCTGGTTGACTTTTTTGAAACAGTCACCAAGGCCATTGACGAAGGGAAGGTGGTCCACACAGCCTACCTGGACCTCGCAAAAACCTTTGATACAATACCCCACTCAGGCATTATAGATAAGCTCACCAGCTTAAATATAAACCCCTATGTCACTAGATGGGTTGCAAACTGGCTCAAGGACAGAACCCACATGGTTAGAATTGCTGGAGCCATGTCAGACTCCAAACCAGTTACAAGTGGCGTCCCACAAGGCTCAGTCCTGGGACCTCTCTTGTTCGGTATATATTTCTCAGAGGTACAGGCCAACACAGAAGGACTGTGGCTGACCAAGTTCACAGATGACTGCAGCTAATTCCACCTAAAACGTGACTTCTCAGCGCTTCTGTGAATCCCTAGTGATATCTGCATTGCTTACTGTACTTATTTCCTTGTTTCACTTGAAAGAAAGTTACTGTTTGTCGTTTTGCATTTAAGTTACCTGTAACACATTGCACTTAAGTTACCTGGCACTTGCTCACTAAAGCAATTATATAAGTCAGCACTAAAATTAAAAGCACTACACCCTCACTCCCCATTGGCCCTTGTTTTCAATTATAAAGGAATTTCCAATATTATTCTAGCATGTCCAAAGGTCAGTTGTCAATCTCCTCTCCGGTCCAGCTGGTGAACCTGGGAATCTTGAGGCAATGTTACAACTGCCTCATGTACACAGACAACCCTCTCCTCCACCCAACAAATTCCAACACATGTGAGAGATGCAACCATATAGCCAAACTGGAGGCTAAGCTCTCTCAACTCAGTACTGGCATAACCAGTCAGGAGGAGAAGGAAACCACACTCACTACAATTCCAGTCTCACATAGACCTACCACAACAGCAAACCAAACACATAATCACACAAAAACATTCACAGAGGCTCTAAATAAAGATCTGCCTAAGCAGCAGAGACCTCCAAAGCAGACACCCAAGCAACCGCTACCCCAAAACAAAACACGTGCAACACATATCTCACAAAGCCAGTGTGCTGAACAGTCACAGCCCTTAAGGCTAAACAACACACCTGATACACTTGTAATAGGTGACTCTATCGTCAGGCACACTGACGTCCTGTTCACCAGGCTGAACAAGGAGAAGGTCACGGTGAGCAGCCTGTCGGGTGCTAGGATCCGCCACATAACACAAGCACTCAGGTCACTCCAACGCAAGTACAAATATGACTCAGTCATTGTCCATGCTGGTGTGAATGACCTGAGACGTACCTCCCTGGACTGCATGAAAAGAGACATAGAGGAACTCTCTGAGCATGTAGCCCAGGCCGGTATGACCCTGACCTTGAGTATCATCTTGCCCTCACCAAGAATGACGCCACAATATGAAGACAAGATGATCAATTTCAACAAATGGCTTAAGTACTGGTGTCATTCAAAGGGGATCCAATGCCTGTCAGCCTGGGATGACATGCTCGACAAGCCATGATGCTTCGCTAGGGACAGCTTGCACCTGTCACCCCTGGGCTTTTGGATATTGGCAAAGACTGTTGCTACCCCCATAGTGCCTTTTTTAGGCAAGGCTCAAAAGACAAACCCACCTCCATAGGTATCACAAGGGATAAGAAACTAAGAGTAATGCTACTCAATGCCAGAAGTCTAAACCTCAAGATGCACACACTTGAAACTCTCCTTAGCATGGAGAACATTGATATCTGTGCAGTAACAGAAACCTGGTTCAGGGCTCCCGAGAGCACCCCAGCACTACCAGGTTATACCTCATACCATGCTTTTCGGCCCCAAAACTTGGACCGAACCACAAAAGGAGGGGGAGTATCGATATTCATCAAAGATACCCACACCTCCAAGTTGGTGGCAAAGCACGAAGCATCAGAGACTATCCATGTGCAACTAACAGTGGGTAAAACTGCCTTCCAGTTTATAGCCTGCTACAGACCACCCTCCCAAACCCAGGAACCCCACTCGGCCTTCCTGAGAACACTGGAAAATATGAAGGTCTCTCCAAACACCATTATATTGGGTGACTTCAACTACCCAAACATAGACTGGGAGCATTACTCTAGCTCCAACACCCTAGCCCAAAGGTTCCTAGAATTCATAAACTCATATGCTATGGAACAACTTGTTACCACTCTCACAAGAGGGGAAAACATACTGGACCTGATCATCACCAACATGGGGACTCTATGCTGCACACCAGAAGTGTATCCCTCACTGGTAAGATCAGACCATAAACTGATCTCACTGGATATTCACATCCTGACCCCACACCCTGCCCAGAAAATCACAGTGAAAAACTTTTCTAAAGCAAATTTCACACTCCTCAAAACTGAGGTGGAATCCTTCAAAGCCCCCGGGCCTGTGGAAAATACGGCCCAGACCTCAGAATCCTTTATAAATGCATTCTAGGAACACCTTCAGGAATGCATGGATCATGCAATCCCAAATAAAACCAAGACCCAATCCTCCAAAGGCAGACGTCCTGTCTGGTGGACCCCAGCCATAAACAAACTATACAATAGAAGGAGGAAGCTACTACATTATAGAGCAAAATCCCAAAAAGGGAAGGCATCTCTGATCAGTATTAGCAAAAAACTAAGGGCACTCATAAAATCATCTAAGGCCAGCTTAGAGAGAAAAATTGCACAGGACACTAAGGATAATCACAAGGCTTTCTTTAGTTATGTTAGGAACCTGGGAGGGAATTCCCAGATATGCTCAATATTAGTCCAAAATGACAAAAAATACACCAAACCCACAGACATTGCCAACATCCTAGATGACAGGTTCAGTGCAAACTTCTCCCCCCCTCCCCACCAAAAGGGCAAATATCTATCCCAGCAGAGTGCTGCCCCCCCCCCGACATCTCAGATGCTCAGGTAAGAGCCGCCCTCTCCAAAGCAAAGAACACAGCATCAATGGGACCAGACGGTGTCCCGGGCTGTGTCCTACATGAACTCCAAGAAGAGCTAAACCCAAACATAAAACTACTGTTCAATCTCAGCCTTACTACAGGATATGTACCCAAAGAGTGGCATACAGCAACAGTGGTCCCTCTCCACAAAGGTGGTGCCTCAACGGACCTTGGAAACTATCGCCCCATAAGCCTGACTAGCTTGGTCTGCAAAGCTATGGAAAGGATCATCATGGACCTCATAAATAAAGATATTGGGGACCTACAGACACTGGATCCTACCCAGTTTGGCTTTGTTAAGGGCAGACCCTGCCTCTTAAACCTGGTCGACTTCTTTGAAACAGTCACCAAGGCCATTGACGAAGGGAAGGTGGTCCACACAGCCTACCTGGACCTCGCAAAAACCTTTGATACAATACCCCACTCAGGCATTATAGATAAGCTCACCAGCTTAAATATAAACCCCTCTGTCACTAGATGGGTTGCAAACTGGCTCAAGGACAGAACCCACATGGTTAGAATTGCTGGAGCCATGTCAGATTCCAAACCAGTTACAAGTGGCGTCCCACAAGGCTCAGTCATGGGGCCTCTCTTGTTCGGTATATATTTCTCAGAGGTACAGGACAACACAGAAGGACTGTGGCTGACCAAGTTCTCAGAAGACTGCAATCTGGAGCCATAATCGACTCTCCAGCCGACACAAGCATCCTCCAAAAAGGCCTCATAGAAACAGACAACTGGTGCCAGAGCCATGGCCTCAAGCTAAACGTCAAAATTGTATAGTCATCCCCTTTGGCAAAAACAAAGTGCCCACAGATTACCACATAGGTGGTAATCCATTAAGTACAGAAGAAGTAATTAGGGACCTGGGGACCCAAGTTGATAGCAATCTATCATTTGACAACCACGTGGCCAAAGTGGTTAGAAAAACATTTTATATAGCCCACCTAATCATGACACATCTAGATTAGGGGAGGTCATCGTGCCTCTTTACTCATCCCTCATCAGGCCCATAATCGAGTACAATGCCCCATTTGGGATGTACCTTACCAAACACCTGCAGCAACTGGAAAGACCCCAAAAGTACCTCACCAAGAGGATCAAAGGTCTCAAACAGATGCCATATGCTGCCCGGTTAAAGAAACTCCAGCTCTACTCAGTGGCATACCGTCTGCTCAGAGGCGACCTGTGCCTGACACATAAAGCCATGTCCAACCCGGAATTAAGGGACATGTTGCACCTCAAAAAATCCAAATCCCATCGAGCTACACACTTGAGAGACTTGAACCTCAGCACTGAAATAAATAGGACATGCTGGAGGGACAGATTCATAATCCAGAGGCTCCCTTCACTCTGGAATAAAATCCCAGTCCAGGTTAGGCAGAGTCCCTCATTGACTCTCTTCAAGAAGAATCTTGATGAGTGGATGGGAGATCGTAGGTTTACCCCGGGTATCACTTCTGTGTCACTGCTAGACAGAGGCACAGTATACTAACCTCAAAAAAGGGCATAGCAAAATTAATTTAAAATGGGTTGCGAAAGCCAAACATACTCTGGCTAGGCTTATAAATGCCCTAGGGCAGATAGCCTAGTATGAACTTATGAACCTATGAACCTATAATGTTTTATCAGAACTGCAGTTTCAATTTAAACAGTGAGAACCAGAGATTATTAAGCATTTAGATCTTGGATATCCAACTTATCAGCACTCTGCCTGTGTCTTAAGTAAGTTATCTTAGAAGTGTGTTTACTTGTAGAAATAGCTAGGACTATAAAGATTAGACTAAGTGTTTTTCTGTTATGTCAGAACTGTACTACTGAGTTATTTTAAGTTTCTGTGTGATCTCTGAACTCTTGAACAACACTGTGCTGTAGTAGTAGTGCCTTGATTTTTAATTATTTATTATTAAATATTTTAAAACCTTTTACCTGTGGCTGATTTGTGTAGAGATAAATTAAACTCTAGAGTACATTGCATATTTATAGAGTTTATTGTACAAGGCCACTCTAATAAGCCTTGACTAATCACACTTAGCAATTGGATACTAATATTGCACAGTAATAACTGGACACCCTTTTATGGGCCTTTGAGTAGATGATAATTATTAGCTGGTGGTGGCAATAATTACTACCATATAGTCTGGGTAAAGGGGCACAGCTGGAGAATCCGTGTCAGCCTTTCCCAGGAAAGTCTGTGAAGTTGTATAAATACTGATCTCTAAGTGTGTGTGTGTGTCAGCTATTTGGGCAGGGACATGAAGCACTGGTTGGACAGAGAGGGTACTGGAGGTTAGCTTGCCAGCTAGGCTGAGATCTGGACCCTATAGCTGTGCCAGTGGGGAGTCTTATTGGGGACCTGGAAAGCAGGGGAGCAACCAGCCCCAGACTGACTGTGATCTCTTTGTGCATTTAAGGAAAATTGTACTTTATTTGTTATCCTTTCCTCTTATATGAGACGCCATCTCTGGTGTTAGTGGTGAGGATTGAGGATCCTTGATTACTGGGCCAGGGCACGGGGGTCACATGTGGTTTGCAGTGGTGGGATCCACTTCACATTTGTGGTGGCGGTGGATATCAACATCACATATTAATTAGATGGCAAATACTAACTGGCTTCTAGTGGTGTGGGTAGAGTGAATCCTAGCTTATGTACAGTGATCTCTGAAGGTGTTTTGTACTCTAAAACAGCCATGCAGTGAATACCCAGAGTTGCCAGTAGCAGGGGAAGCCACTAGTCCAGGTACACATCCAGGAACTAGGGTTAAATGTTTTGAATGCAACCAGTGGGGCCATGTGGCATACAGGTGTCCATGGAGGCAAGGTGGGGAACCAAAGGTGAGAGAGCCAGTAAGTGGGAAAGACAAAATGCCAATAGTAGGTTGTCTTGAGACAACAGGGGTACTAAACTACCATCCTGCAGATGTTCTGATAGGGAAGGATTTGAATGAGGCAGTACCATGTACTTATGCAGTTACATGCGGTCAGGCTAGGAAACAAGCATGTGGGTCTGGTAGCCTGGGGGAGACCCAGACAGACTGCATACTTGCAGCCAGGACTGGTGAGGTGGTTACTTCAGGGAGTGATCCACACTGTAGTGAGACTGACTGTGAGCCACAGCTGCTTGTGAGTACTGATGATCCCTTGGACAGAGTGACTGCAAAGGTAGAGGTGAGTAGTAGTACCCAGGCTGACAGTGAGGCACCATTGTCAGAGGATACCAGATGTCCTGTGGAAGGGGAGCTGGGAAGGGTTACAAGGAGAGAGTTGAGACAGGCTCAGCTCTCAGACCCTATATTGCAAGGCCTGAGGCAGGTAGCTAGGTAGGCATCTGATTCTCAAGGAAAGGGGGAATCTGTATACTGGAACAAATGGTTACTATACAGAGAGTGAACCCCTGAGGGAGGGCTAGAAGGTGAGAGAATACAGCAGTTGGTAGTCCCTAGAGCTTACCATCTGGCACTTCTAGCCATAGCCCATGATATTCCCTTTTCAGATCATATGGGCATAAAACATACAAAGAGGCATATTATGCAGAACTTCTAATTTGCCTGGAATTTCCAGAGATGTAAGAGGGCACTGCAGGACATGTGAGCAGTGCCAAAAGGTAGGCAGGGCAGGAGACATGGTGAGAGCTCCTTTGATGCCTGTGATTGAGGAGCCATTTCAGAGGGTAGCTATGGATATTGTGGGTTCTCTGAGTACCCCAAGCTCCACAGGGAAAAAGTATATCCTAGTGGCAGTGGATTATGCTACACAATACCCTGAGGCAGTGGAGATTTTCAGCAGGGTGGGTTTCCCAAAAGAAATACTGTCTGACAGATGTGCCAATTTCATGTCAGACCTGCTGGCTTGTCTGTGGAAGTCCTGAGGGGTGAAGCACATTAGGACCACCCTCTACCATCCCCAGACTAATGGTCTTGTTGAGAGGTTAAACTCTACAATCAGGTCCATGCTACAGGCATTTGCAGATCAGTTTAAGAGGGAGTGGGACAAATATTTTCCCCATTTGTTGTTTGCTTACAGAAGGGTTCCCCAGGAATCCACAGGGTTGTCACACTTTGAGTTGCTGTATGGGCATAGGGTAAGGAGACCTCTAGATTTAATTTGAGATGAGTGGGAAGGTGAGTGTGAACCTCACAAGGAGTCTGTTGTGGCATACATCCTAAACCTCAGCACAAGGCTCAGGGAACTCATGGGCTTGGCCCAGGAGAACTTGGCAGAAGCCCAACAACAGAAAAATGTGTGGTATGACAGGAATGCTCGAGCTAGAGAGTATGCTGTGGGGTAGCAGGTAATGGTTCTGATTCCTGTCAGACACAACAAGCTACAAGCACCTGGGAGGGACCCTACGAGGTGGTAAGAATGGTAAGTGATGTTGACTACATGGTGGAACTGCTAGGCAGATGGCAGGGGCACAAATTGTACCATGTTAACATGATGAAACCTTACCATGATAGGGAGGCCCTTGTGCTGAGCATTTGCAGTGGATTGCAGGAGGAGTCTGAGGGAGATCTGGAGAATGATCTCCTCAATGAAGCTCATGTTGACACCTCGGTGGAAGGGGTAGCAATGTCCCAGCATCTATCTCCTACCCAGGTTTGAGAAATCTGAGCAGTGTTGCAGGAATTTGGGGACATTTTCACTGGGAAACCAGGGTGCACCCATGTGGTGCAGCACCAGGTGGATACAGGCCCCAAAGGCCTATTAGGTAGGCCCCTTATAGGGTGCCTGAAAGAGTTAGATAGACCCTGAGGGAGTAGATACAGGAGATGTTGGAACTAGGGGTGAGACAAGAGTCCAACAGTCCCTGGGCCTCCCAAGTGGTGCTGGTTGCCAAAGAAGAATGGAAGCACCAGGTTCACTGTGGACCACAGGAAATTAAATAGTCACACAGAGTCAGATGCTTACTCCATGCCTAGGACAGATGAGGCCCTAGAGCAGCTGGGTGGGGCTACATATCTTACAACCATTGATCTTACCAAGGGTTACTGGCAGGTGCCCTTGACTCCCATTGCTAGAGAAAAGTCAGACTTTGTGACTCCTTTTGGCTTGTACGAGATCACAAAGATTCCCTTTGGGATGAAGAATGCCACAGAGACTTTCCAGAGGCTGGTAGATAATATCCTAGCAGGAGCAGGAGGGTTTGTCCTTGCTTACCTAGATGATATTGCCATCTACAGCCATTCCTGGCCAGAGCACCTTCAGCATAGCAGGGAGGTGCTGGGCAGACTACAGAGGGCAGGGCTGACCATTAAGCTGAGCAAATGTCAGTTGGGTATGGCGGAGGTTTCCTACCTAGGACATAGAGTGGGGAGTGGTAAGATAAGGCCAGAACCTGCTAAAGTGGAAGCCATTCAGGCATGGCTTAAACCTGTTACTAAAAAGCAGGTGAGGGCATTCTTAGGGACAGCAGGGTACTACAGAAAGTTCGTTCCCAGTTATAGTACCATAGCTTCTCCCCTCAAAGACCTGACAAGGAAAAACTGACCAGATAAGGTAGTGTGGACACCATCATGTGAACAGGCATTCAAAAAGCTTAAAGAAGCTTTGGGAGGACCCCCTGTGTTAGCCAGTCTGGATTACAGCAAAGAAATTGTTGTGCAAGTGGATGCTTTGAACCATGGGGTGGGGGCTGTACTTAGCCAGATTTCTTCAGAGGCTGTGACTGTGATCTCTGTGTGCACTTAAGGGAAATTGTACTTTACTGTGTGTATTCATTATCCTTTCCTTATATGAGATACCCTCTCTGGTGTTAGTGGTGAGGATTGAAGCTCCTTGATTGCTGGGCCAGGGAGCGGGGGTCACAACGCCAAAAAAACTACACAAATAAAACACTACTTACATTTATGCGGGGGTCAAGCCCCCCTGCATCCCCCCATGTGGGATACCCCCCACTTTAATATTCTCACTCCGAGATCGCACTACAGTGGGGAAAAAGGAATATTCCCTTATCCCTGCTGTACCACAATCTAAGCAACAGTTTGCTTAGTTGTACAATCAACACTACATGTTGATGTACAACTAAATCTACATGCAAACTGAGTGTTGTTTTTTTTTTTTTCTTTTTTGAGAAAGTGCATTTTCCATAAAATGCACTTTCGCTAAAGTGGATTCACTCAAGTACATTTCGATTAAATGTACTTTTGATATACAGACTAGGACCCATATATATATATATATATATATATATATATATATATATATATATATATATGGATTCACTATACATTCTCGAAATACTGAAATGTCGAATTTCAGTATTTCGCGACTGAATAGTCGAAAAACCACATACACGAAAACCCACAATAACGAACACTACAATCGCAATCATTCACACACACACACACACACACACACACACACACACACACACACACACACACACACACACACACACAAACCAGGACATAATCACACACACACATACACCTACCTAACTAAACAGACAAAACAACACACCCAAACACACCTAACATACCTATAAGCAAGGAGTCAAGCCCCCCCTGCACCCGCCACATAGGGGGCTGTGCCCCCACACTCCCTTCTTATATATTCTAACTCCAAGCTCGCACTAAACACACAACAAACCCCACCGCACACACTCACACACACTAAAATCCCTACCCATTATCCTCAAACACACAACACTTACCTGAAACCCCAGATAAATCCACAAACCACACCACACGTCACGAATGTGACACCACGATAGTGGCAGATTTGACATTTAAGGATTCAGCATAGTGTAGTTTCGGTTAACTGTACTTTCCACTATTCGGTCTCGATATACTGAATTTCGACATTTCAGTACGTTGAGATTGTCTAGTGTATCTATCTATATATGCATATATATATATATATATATATATATATATATATATATATATATATATATATATATATATATATATATATATATATATATACATACATATATATGTGTGTGTGTGTGTGTGTGTGTGTGTGTTTGTAGCTTAAAGATTGTGTTCCCATTTACACCCAGTACACTTCACAGTGCCTTACTTTAGCAGTCCTGCAGATATCATTCACCCTAGAAGTGTACCTTTTGGTAACCCTGAGCCATGTAAGCTCAGTGATGCATGTGGTAACTGTGTAACATAAAAGTACAAAACCCTAGTTAGAGGTTTTAACCTCAGTTCTGGCAAATGTAAAAGTGTGTATATGGTTGTGCGTGTGTGTATGTTTGTGTGTGTGTGTGTGTGTGTGTGTGTGTGTGTGTGTGTGTGTGTGTGTGTGTGTGTGTGTGTGTGTGTGTGTGTGTGTGTGTGTGTGTGTGTGTGTGTGTGTGTGTAGGTTAAAAGTATTTTATGAATCTCTCACCCACTACATCAGTCATTGCCATAAGTTACAAGGGCTGGTGATGTTTCGCACCTTAGAAGTACCTTTGGACAACATCTACCCTATAAGCTCCATGGTGCATGTGATAAATGTGTAACACTCTAGTAGCAATACATAGATAGGTAGGGGTTCTCATCTCAGTACTGGCAAATGTGTTTGTGTGTGTGTGTGTGTGTGTGTGTGTGTGTGTGTGTGTGTGTGTGTGTGTGTGTGTGTGTGTGACAGCAGTATCCTGTGTGGGTGTTGGTATGATTGGGTATAACAGAATCCATTGGGGGGTGGGTTTTGCTAAATTATTATACTGATGACCTAGTAAATGACCCAATGTCCATATTACAAGGTCAACAGTTGTCAACCACTGTAGAGATTGGTGTAGACAATGTACAGCCCAAAAAGTGTTGTGCCATGTGCAATGACTATGTGACAGTATGGAATAGGTAACAAGATAGGCCGCCCTTCTAATACTCAGAGACCACTCTCCACTCAGGAATCATACACAAACACACTTGGCTAGGCATCAACCCTTATATCACTAGTTGTCTCGCAAACTGCCTCAGAGATAGAAACCATGGTGTGAATGCAGTGGACTCCATGTCATACTGAAGACCAAACATGAGTGGAGTCCCACAGTGTGTGTGGATCTGTCTCCTCTCATGTTTGGGATCTACACCTCTGAGGTGCAGGCCAACACAAAGGCACTCTGGCTGACAATGTTTGCACACAACTGTAAGGTGGGTTCTATCATTACCCCTATGTGATGTTGACATCATGCACAATGGCCTCTCTCATACCTATGACTGTTGTCAGAACCCTGGACATTAGCTCAATACCAGGAGATGTGCCACCATTAATTTGGAAGCACCATGGCTCACATGAAGTAATACATTGCTGTTAGTCCACTGAATAGTGACGTTGTTATAACAGAATGGGAAACACAGGTTGAGAGCAAGTTGTCTGTTGACCACAACAGTCCCACTGACATCAGAAAGTTCTTCGATGTGTTATATCTCTTGACTAAGTGTGTGTTATCCAGCAAGTAAAAGGCCATAGTCACCTTGTACCCTCCCCTCAGTAGCCCAATCAATGTATACAGTGGCCCTTTTGCCATGTGCCAAACTAGACACCTGCAGCCGCTGTAGAGACTGCAAATGTACCCCACAAAGTGAATACCAGGCCTTACACACATGCCTTGTATGGACAGACTCCAATAACTCCAAATGAATCCCCTTATCATACTGTCTACGTAGATGTGATCACTGCCTGAGTTACACAGCCTTGTCTCACCAAACTGGGTCAGGAATGCTACATCTGAAGATACCAATCTGTCCACACAACATGCCCCAGAGACCTCAACCCCACTTCCATACTCCAAAGGACATGCTTGTGTGACAGGGACACAACCTACACACTGTCCATGGTATGGAATATACATCACATACATGTGAAGCAGTGCACATCACTGGCCATCCGTCATAGAAATCTGGATGGGTGGATGGGGAATACAATACCCACCCCTGGAGATCACTCCAGTGATTATACTCATTAGCCACACTGGGGACTATTGTCAGGTGGCCTGATGCCAGGGTATTCCCTTGGGCTAGCCTTGTAGAGCCTTCATGGCCATTCACCTAGTACACATCTATGAATCTATGAACCTATGGATCTCAGTACTGGCAAGTGTGCGTGTGTGTGTGTGTGTGTGTGTGTGTGTGTGTGTGTGTGTCACACCCGCTCATTCACACTCACACACACACACACACACACACACACACACACACACACACACACACACACACACACTCACTCACACACACAGTGACACACTGTGTGTGTGTCCCAGTGTGTGATGTGTGTGTGTGTGTGTGTGGTGGTGAACCTTCACCTAGAACACACTACACCATGTAAACATTACTGCTGTTCACCTGTATAGCACTGTGGCTAAACCTACAGTAAATACCTACCAAATGTACAGAATTTCCAGAAAAATCTAGATATGTGGGCCATACTTCCTGTCTGCTGTTCATACCTCCTATGTTTGTCTGATGCATTACTGGCTTGACCAGTGTATTGGTGAACCTACTTAATGTCATACTGTGATTTGCAGATGTCATAACCTGCAGTACATGTATGTGAAAACAAGGGTGGTTACTCAAACAACTTCCCAAGCTTACAGTGGATATAGTAAGTGTATAAACCCTTTTTTAACATGCAAGGATTTTGTGACAGATCACATGAGACATTAGTTATATTGCCATAGCATTAACACCATTTTGTATGACATATAACCTGTGCACTCCAATTAAAGAACATACACATCAGGTAGGGGTAAGATATCATAAATGATATCAGTACAATAGCCAGGTTGCATGGGGGTGCAGACCTGTAAACTGATACTTTGGTAAAGAACCTGTTGATCTTATCGCAGCATTCAGTCCTCTTGGGAAGGTGTGTATTAGCATAGCACATCTTGACATGGCAATGTTTGCACAGTCTCCCTTGCAAAACACCTCCAAATCAGTCAGTTTGCAAGGCCATCTCCTGTGCACAGCGCTCGTCAGGTCACCACATAGATTGTATATTGTATTCAGGTGTGGACTCAGGATTGGCCACTGCAGACTGTTGATTGTGTTCTTGTGAAGTCATCCTTTTGTTCATTTGGATGTAAGGTGTGAGCCATTGTTGTGTGCAATGTTGGAATTCCTCCCCACCCACAGCTATGTGGCAGACACCAGAAGGATTATAGCCACAAGGGACCAGTGTTTGAAACCAGTCATTATACACTCCAAATAGGCTATAGCCCCAGTTCAAGCTTGTGAACAGCAAACCCAAAGCAGGGCACTACCATCATCCAGCTTTACTGTGTGGGTAGTGTTGTTCTGCTGTTGTGCAGTGCTATTATTGGACCAAACTAACATGACTGAATTGTGGACAAAGAGTTTAACCTTCGTCTCATAACACCTTAACACAGTTCCACACATGCTTTTTGAAAAGCTGATGTATTGTTGTCCAGATCTTACCCAGGACTGGATTTTGTTTGTTGTTAGGAACAGCTGCCATCTTCCAAACACACCCTACAGGCAAGACATGTGGAGAGCATGGAAGATTGTTGACACATGTACTACACACCCAGTACTTGCCAGAGATGTCTGAACTCATTCAGTGTTGCTGTATGGCTCCTGGCAGCTTCTCTGGACATTTTTGGTATTGTATTCTCAACATACATGTAGGGATGTCCACTTCTTTACAATGTCACTTTTGCACCATATCTTGAACACCGTTTGATGTCTATCTGCATGTGTTCCATGGCATATGCAAAGCTGTGGGCATTTTTCTGTAGCCTTCTCCAGGCTGATACCTTTCTAAAATGTGATCCCTTTGCAGCATGTTAAGCTGTATGTGAACCATGGCTTTTGCTGTAGCAGGCAACTGCGGGTCTATGTTAGGATATTCTTGGTATATCAGCTGACTCTTATTTGCAGTTAATCTAAGGGTCTGTAATTGATGGCAGGCGTGTGTCCAATATAATGTACTGCTGTGGTTTTATCAAATGCAGCTACACCACAGTATGAGCTTTACCCTGTGCACACATATACATCTAGCTTCTTGGACAATTTCACATACTTGTTCCCTTAACAGATTTGTTTGTTTCACAATTGCATTGTACAGATTTTAGGTCACATGAAAGGCTGGATGGATTTGGTCTTGTGTATTGTGCTCACATTGTCATATATCACAAATACCTGGCATTCTAACAGGTGTATACACCTTTTATATGCACTGTATAACACTAATGTATACATTATGTCCCCACTCTTTGCCCTTTATCCCCACATTTTGGCAATCTTTATCCAGATGTCCTGCAATGACAGGTTTGTGAGGTATGCTTCAGATATGTGACATCTCCATGCAAATAGGCCCCAGTGATATCCACTGTGATATTATGCAGTGAACCCCACCACAAGTGATCATGTAGATATTGGCAAATGGTTACTGAGTGTAACAGTTGTGTGCATGGTCACATGCATGACCTTAACATGCCTGGGGTAGTGGTGAGCCACAACATTAAAATCTCATACTCACCGGCTTCAGGTTACTGTACCTCAAGTAGACAAGAGGGACCTAGGTAGTAGGGAGGGAGACATATTGTCAGCAGATTCGCAATAGGCATTGGTCCAAGATTAATGCTACATTTATGCACATATACAGTATAAACTATGATATTACACAATTCGCTGTCCTTCACCATAGATGTGCACTTGTGTGCATTACTAAACCCCACCCACTAATCTATTTTGCACTGGCATATGCATCTAAAGACTCTATAGAACACAGTTGTAATGCTACCTCAGTACATTGATGTGCACCTTTTCCTTACCTGGATGCTCCTCACCTGTTGTTTGGGTGCCACCTACCTCCATGACTGATATTTCCTGTGTGGATGGTCATGTGGGGGCTACCCCAAGGTTGTCCAGGAGCTCCTCTGTTGCCATAAGTGGGGCTTGTCTGGTTGGTCCCCCACTGGTAGTGGCACTGTCCCTCACTGTGGCAGCAGCCCTTTTCTGGGCACACTGAATCAGGTCAGTCGCTCTGTGCCTGACCTGATCATAAATGTGTAAATGGTGGCCTAAGGTGTTGACTCTTTGGATTATATCATCCCATAGGGCAGTCCTCTCCTGCTGATGTTGGCAACCCCGACCGAAGAAGATATCATAGTTCTGAAGGATGGCCTCAGTTATGGCTGCAGTCTCCTATTCCAAATAGGATGGCTGGTGTTGCATGACACCTGGAAGACATAAACAGGGAAACACATCACAGGACCACAGACATTGCCCAGAGTTCTTTACAGAGACAGCACATGACTAATGAGTATTAGTAGTCACTACATAGAAACACATCATACCCCATACCCAGCATCACTGTATGAACATACATTGTACTCCTGGTCCTGTTGTATCATGTTCCCCCCAATGAGGGCCAGTACATTTCATAAACAACCATTCACGTTTGTGTAGAGTGGTGACAGTGTCCAAGTTCCTTGCAGATGGGATGTCAATGCTACTCAGACTTGACTTGCATACAGTGTGTAATGGAGCTGGAAGCATATGTCTAGGTTCTTGTAGGATGCAGACAAGAATGTTATCAGTCCCCAAGGGGACTTGCTATTGTTATGTTTAAGTAGGCAGTTTGCACCTGATCCATGATGATGAGGGTATGGATGCATGTGGCATGCATATCCACCTATACTGATGTTGAGGCAGGGAGGTGATGGTGTGTGTGTGTATATGCTGTGATTGACCTCCATTACAGGGTGGGTTGGGTTGTTGCCTCTGAGACTGCAGACATATTTGAAGATGGCCTTCTCGTTGCCCTCAGTGGATGTGTCTAATTTGTACTCATCTTCAGCCTTGCAGTAATCCACCTGTGACCTACTATGGTCATTCAGACAAAGGATGACATGCTGGCCAGTTAGTGCCTGCTCCTACCTTTCCCTGTACAGCCAATATAGCATTCCATTATGTGCTTTGTGCATTACTGCTGTCCAGCAAGGGGGGCTACTCTACTTTGGTTGAGACAGGTTGTACAAGTAAGGTATTGTTGAGGCCATGCAGCTATGTGGGTGGTCATATAACTGTTTGTAGTAAGCATGGACATGAGGTCATAACACAGTTGGACAACTCTAAAATGTCTATGTGATACTCCTGCTTATGCTAGTATCCATGTCTGTGTCAGGGCATTGCAACCTCCATTAGCTGTAGAAGTGTAACTCTGTTGGATGCACAGACAGTAAGATTACACATGTGTATGACATGTACAGCTCATTTATGTGATGTTTTGCATCTCATGTCAGGTGTTATGAGGCACCCAGGTACACCTACTCATACATGCATACATCTGCACAGGTAATAAATGCTATACATTTCTGTTGTATGTCAGTATGGCACACTATCATAACACTCTTATTGCTCAGTAATTCCTGTCAACCTGGTAGGGTAGGACATCTGGAGGATAGCGCACATACATGGTGGGCTATGGGCCAACATTAGTGACACTGTATTCATTTTGCTGTAGCACACGTACGTCATTTGATAGTTGGGTAGCCTTTGCATTCACAGTCATACCCTGGAGGATGTGCAATGCTTCTATAGCAGGCAGAGAGGGGAAAGGCTGAGAGAGTGTGAGTGAGTGCTTGGAACTTTTACTGTTGCGTGTATGGCTGGTATTGGTACTGAGCTAGTTGATATGATGGAGAGATGAAAGGTGGATATATTGTGTGTGCCACAGACCAGATGGAAGGGGGTTATGGCTGTGTGTATCATACTTGGATACACATAGTTCTAACATGGTGTGTATGTTAGGAGAAATGGTGTGGGTATTAACCTAATGGAATATTATGCCAAGAGTGTGTTTGGCATTGATAGGAGTGTTGGGTAAAGCATTGTTTATGTGGCTGGGAATTAATGGTGTAATGATGACAATTGTTAGTGCATATGCTCCACTAGTTGTGCGTGTGAGGGATAAGAGTGACGTACTTTGGAGTGGTTGGATGAAGTGGTGATAACTGTACCCAAGGGTGAGAAAGTGGTGATTGGAGCAGATTTCAATAGGCAAGTTGGTGAAGGGGAGAGATGGGGATACAGAAGTGATGGGCAGGTATGGTGTTAAGCAAAGGAATGCAGAAGGTGAGATGGTGTTGGAATTTGCAAAAGAGGTTGGACATGGCTGTGATGAATACATATCTTTACAAGACCAAGGGGCATAGGGCGACAAGCAAGAGTGGAGGAAGATGCATACAGGGGGATTATCCCCTATGCAGGTGGGCCTGTTTGAAGGGGATTGGAAACTGTAAACTGGTGACAGGAGAAAGTGTAGTTAGACAGCATGGAATATTGGCCTGTTGGATGTTGTTGGTAATCAAGAAGAGGGGGAGGAGTGTGAGGGCAGCACCATGGATCAAATGGTGGGTACTGACAAAGGGTGATTGTGAGGCTGAGTTCAGGGAAGAGGTATGACAGGCAGTGGGTGGCAGTGAAGAGTTACCACATATTTGGTTAAATATATCCAAGCTAGTAAGGGAGATGAGTAGAATGGGGCTTGGTGTGACATCTGGACAGAGGAAGAAGGACAAGGAGACCTATTGGTGTAATGAGCAAGTACAGGGGAGTATACAGAGAAAGAGGTTGTCGAAGGAGAAGTGGGATTGTCAGACAGATGGAGAAAGTAGACAGGAGTATAAGGGGATGGGGTGCATGGCAAAGAGAGTGGTGGCAAAGGCTAAGGATGGGGCATCTGTATGGTTGTATGTAATGTTGGACACCAAGGATGGAGAATAGGACCTGTACCAATTGGCTAAACAGAGGCACATAGCTAGGAAGGATGTGCAGCAAATAAGGGTGATAAAGGATAATGGGGGAAACATACTCACAAGTGAGGAGACTATATACAGCAGATGGATACAGTACTTTGATGGGCTGTTGCATTAGGAGAATGACAGAGAGAGATGAAGTTGGATGATGTGGGTATGGTGAATCAGGAAGTGCAACAGGTTATCAAGGAGGAATTAAGGATAGCTATGAAGAGATTTAAGAATGGAAAGGCTGCTGGTCTAGATGACATACCTGTGGATGCATGGAGGTGTTTCAGAGAAATGGCAATGGTCTTTTTAACCAGATTGTTTACTGTAATCTAGGAAAGTGAGAGGATGCATGATGAGTGGATGAAATGTGTTTGGGTACTGATTATGAGAATAAGGGTGGTGTGCATAGCTGTAGTAACTACAGAGGGATAACATTGATCAGTCACAGCATGAGGTAATGGTAAACGGTGGTGGGAGCTAGGTTAAGAAGGGTGGTGAGGATTACTGAACAGCAGCATGGTTTCATGCCAGGAAAGATCAGTACAGATGTGATGTTTGCTCTGAATGTTGATGGAGATGTACAGAAAAGGTCAGAAGTAGCTGCGTTGTGTCTTTGAGGACTTAGAGAGTGCACATGACAGGATGCCTAGAGAGGAGTTGTGGTATTGTATGGGGAGGTCAGGAGTGGTAGAGGAATCTGTAAGAATGCTACAGGACATGTAAAAGGCTAGTGTGACAGTGGTGAGTTCTGCATTAGGAGTGACAGGTGCATTGAAGGTGGAGGTGGGAGGACATCAGGGATCAGCTCTGAGCCCTTTCTTATTTGCAGTGGTGATGGACTGGTTGACAGACATGATCAGACAGGGGTCCCTGTTGACTGTGCTGTTTGCAGGTGACATTGTGGTCTGTAGTGAGAGTAGGGAACAGGTTGAGGAGACCCTGAAGAGATGGAGTTATGGTCAAGAGAGATGGGAATGATGGTCAGCAGGACTAAGACAGAATATATGTGTGTGAATGGAAGGGAGGATAGACGAATGATGAGGATGCAGGGAGTACAGTTTGCAAAGGTGGATGAGTTTAAATACTTGGAAACAACAGTTCAGAGTAATGGAGTGTGGGGTGAGAGGTGAAGAAGAGAGTACAGGCAGAATGCGGGTGCTAGAGGGGAGTGTCAGGAGTGATTTGTGACTGACAGGTACCATGAAGAGTGACAGGGAAGGTCTGCAAGAAGGTAGTGAGACCAGCTATGTTATATGGGTTGTAGACAGTGGCACTGAAAAAAAGGCAGGAGTCAGAGCTGGAATTAGCAGAGTTAATGACATTAAGATTTGCACTGTGTGTGACAAGGGTGGACAGGATTAGGAACATGCATGTTAGGGGGTCAGCCCAGGCTGGACTGGTTGGGGACAAAGCCAGAGAGTGGCAGTATTATGCTGGTTTGGACATGTGATAAGTAGATATGCTGAGTATATTTGTGAAATGATGGGGCTGCCAGGTAAGAGAAAAATAAGAATGCCTAAGATAAGGTGTATGGATGTGGTGATAGTGGACATGCAGGTGGTTGGTGTGACAGAACAGGATGCAGAGGACAGGAAGACATGGAAACAGATGATCTGCTGTGGCAATCCCTAACGGGAACAGCCAAAAGAAAGAGTAGGAGATGTAATGTTGTAATGTCGGTGTTCACAGATTGCCAATTATTTGCCAGACAGAACTCAACTTGGAGTAAATGAGTATAAATCTGAGGCACACATACAGTCATGTGCATAACACTGGACAGTTGAATGGTGTGAGTTCAGTATATCACATGCAGTTCAACACACACATCTGTGACAGTATTTCACTATGCAAATACCCTGTATGAGTCCCTCACATTTCTGAGACAAGTATGTATATCATATTTGTATTCACAATTACTATATGGATATCTATGACATCCCAGTAGCTGGCCTAGCAGTGTCACAGTCAGTATTGTTCGGCACACACTCCAGTAGTAGTCATATGTGAGCCATCCTTTCCTGGGGTGGCTCAGGGGCCTGAGCTGTAATCTATGTCACTGCAGACAGATGCAGATGCTATGGCCATAGGTTATAATCAGCAGTATATCAGTACAGCAAGTCTTGTTGAGACATATTTGTTGAACTTCATATTTACCACTATTACATACCCCCTACTACATTCCATTACATGCTTACTTGTTTGACCAACCTTTTGTTTTTGTCAAGGTGTGGATGGATAGATGGCTAGTTGGCTGCCTGGCTAGCTGGCTGTATCTGGATCTGGATGTGGATGTGGATCCCAATGTATATATTCATGTCTCTCATTCTGTCTTTCTCTCTGTCTCTGTTTCTCTGTCTCTCCCAAATGTAGGGTATAGATCTGTTTTGCATAGGCAGCAGCTAGCCTTTTGCAGGTAATGCTCATGAGCAGCTGATGGGCTGTGCACCAATTGCAGTCTCCCACTTGTTAACTGCATGCAGAATAGCTGTGGTATTATTCGTATAGCCAATAGCATGGGAACACACTCCTATAATTGAGTACTTCATGTGGGCGTTGGCCCTTTTCCTTGCGTATGAGGTGAACTTCATGGAGTGTAAACAACAGCATCACAGAAGTTGTTTGGAAATACCTCTTACAACAAACACTGTGGAGACAGCCCAACAAACATGGGGAGAATGTTCCAGTCATAGGGACAGAATGTAAGCATTGCAGTTATAAAGTTGAATTAATGCTAGTATGACAGGGTTTATGTGGACATGGCTTTTCTACATGAGTTTAAGTCTGACAGTGTTATGTGGTTGACATAACTCACAACTGTAGGACTATCCACAGACTGCCAGAGTTTGGACACTTATGTTTGGTGTGTTAATCACACATGTTTAGTCTTTGGAAAATCAGTAGCATACTCTGAGGCTTGCATTCAGTAAATGGTAACATCCATCTGTGTTTCTGACTTCATATCCATCAGAACATATATGTTACAACAAACCCTGTTACACCAGCTACTTTTTTAGTTTATGACAGCAATATGTCAATACTCCCCCTGTGTTTGGCCCTCTGTCCCCCAAGTATGTCAAGCATTATCCTGATGTAATGAAGTCAGAGAGGTGGATAGGTATGATATATCTTTATTTAGTGACTTCATTCCTGATATTGTCCCAGTGATGTATCAGACTGCCAGTTATGTGTGAGAGGCCTTATACATGAGGGCAAAGCCTGGGCATTCTGTGTGACTGTACATTTGGGAGGCCTGTGTATTTCTGGCATTTGTTGACAGACTGTCAGGATTGTGTAGCAGTGTAGTGTGATTATGTTATTTTTCCTGTGTAGGGAGGGGGTAGATGTATGTCTTATGGCCCCTTTTCTATCTGACTTTACATGCTGCCCCAGTTTCTGGTGCTCTACCAGCTGTATATGTTTGTAGGGGCAGACTGAGGCATGTCCCATACCATGGTCAGGCAGCATACTACACATGCTAATGGTTTTCTTCACACAGTCATTAAACTCTACTGTTAATTTAGCTTACCTGTATGTCACTGTGACTGTGGTGAAACTGGCTGTGGATATGCACTTTCACACTGGTGTCTGTTGTTCAGTGCTGTTACATCCCTGTAGTGTCTGATATATTTGCAAATACATGTGTAGTTCCCCATAGCAGATGTGGGTTAGTGTTGAGTCAGTCTGACTGTAGGGTGGACATTGTTTGGTGACATGCTTAGCAGCTCAGTGTAGTTTCCCTGCTGTGGTGTTATGTCCAGACATTTTTCAGATGTACTGTTGGCTGGCCCCATATGTGTTGTGTATTTCTGACACATCAGTGGGATGACGTGAAGATGTATGTGACTAACTAGTGTGGAGTGATGTGGTTTTGGACGAGGGATATTTCAGTCAATTTGTGTTACTACAAACAGGAGGGTGTCACTGCATCAACTGTGTAACCTTATCTACTCCAGTATTTGTGATATGTCCCCAGTTTCATGGGTCTCCCCCCACTTTGTCTGACTTGATCCAGATCTGTTGCACTAAATGGTTCTAAGCATACCTCCTGACTGGACAGGTTGTTTCAGACTGTCCAGGTTTATTTCCCATATTTCTGGTCTGTTGCACAGTATCATTATTTTCATTTCTGTGGTAAAACACTGTGATGGTGTGGGGATTTCTATTATATGATGACATACATCTCCGTTTCAAAACTGACATCCTTCTGAACATGTATGCTGACACAAACCCTGTTACTGTAGCAACATTCTACATTTATAACTGCAGGACGTACATTGTGTGCCTAGTCTTGGGCCATTGCCCCCACCCCCATTTTGCAGCCATTGTCCAGAACTGTTGCACTAAGAGGTGAAGAGATATGGTGCTGGGTATGAGTCAACTACATTTTATGAGCATACACACGCACACACACACACACACACACACACACACACACACACACACACACACACACACAAATATACACACACACACACAGATATATATATATATATATATATATTTATTAGAAAGAGAGAGAGTTTTACATATATATATATATATATATATATATATATATATATATATATATATATATATATATATATATATATATATATATATATATATATATATATATATATATATATATCTTCCCTTTTTGATATCTAGACATATAGTTATATTACGATATATATGTATATAGTATATATGTGTTTCATATATCTGATGTATACACTTTTCACATTTATCTATCACTGTACACATCTATATTTGTATATTTATATATACTAAACATGACTGATTCCACAGTGTTTTCTCCCTATTATTATATACCTGTACTGAATGAAATGTTTGAAAAGGCATTCATTATTACAGGTCACATGGAGTAGTGGTACATTGCTCTGACTACAGTGTACAGGGTCCTAGGTCCATGTCTTGGCAAGGCTGATTATTTTGTTGCTGGGCAGAACAGTCGTTGATGGAGACAGGATGATTAAGGCAGTTTTAAGCAGTTGTAAGTGGGTTTGTGCAGGTTTGTGCAATGGTAAGCAATGCCAACACACTTAAATGGAAAACTGCTTAATCTGTGTAGGCATAGCTTAGCATTGCGCAAACCCACTTACTGCTGTTTAATACTGCTTAAAACAGGTTACTCCAGCTTACTCCCATGCTAATTTCTTTAAAAGAAAATAAAAAGGGGTGACAGGAAAGTGGTAAAAAAAAGGGGTACACAGAGGGAAAAACAATATGACAGATGGCTACGGATCTGCAGGATGGGTGTAGGGAAGGTCCATAGCTGTCCATTTCTGATACAGCAACATCTGTGGATTTATGCACATTTTGGAGTTGATTTTAGACACTCAAACCCCTGAGAGAGGGGTGAGGACAACAGTAATGTGTTGTTAAGCCAATTAGACCAGATAAAAATGTGTCCAGTGGACACGTGTGCAAAATAGACAGCTATGTATGGGGCAAATTTTTTTTGGGGGGGGACAGATTGCCTTTTTTTTTTTTTATAAGTTTAGAGTGGGATGTTGGGGAAGGATAGTAGGAAAATTTGGGGAGGTAAGTTGGGTAGGAAGACAGACAAGACAGACAAGACAGCAGACAGGGGTGGTCTATAACACATGTGGGAGTAAACATCTTGGGCAGGCAGGGTGGTTGGAATCGGATGCCCATGAGCCCTCATATGGATACAGTGGGACTGAGGGCCCCAACCATGGGCAGTCACCACTGGACCATTACGGCCTGAAGGTGACTGCACTGGGGGCTCAGCAGGAGGGGCAGGCTGACCTTCAAGATGCACCACACAGCCCTCAATCTGGCATAGCTGATCTCTGAACTCATTTCAGAGAACACTATGCACCAATCCTCAGACCTGTGTATGGGTGACAGTGTCCTGTCCACGCCCCCTCCTGGGGGGGTGGGCCCCATTCCCTGAGGTGGTTCCACCCGAAGGTGGTGCAGGACTAGCAGACAAGGAGGTCCCGGGTTGGGTCCCAGACATGCTGGGGCCTGGTGCCATGGCCAGTTGAGGTGGTACAGGCAGATCTGCTCGGAGACAACCTGACATGTGACAACCTGGCAAGCCTTACTGAACAAGGACTTTGGGACTTGATTAAAGATGAGCTGGAGCAGGTCATGGACAGACAGATTCACCCAGCCAAGATCTCTTCAACAGGTTCAAGACATGTTGTCCCAGTTGGTGCCAACCACCACCCCACCATAGGTCCCTACCCTCTTAACATTGGGGTCCTCCACTGCAACACCATCTACAGTGGAAACATTGGTGGCTCTGTGGACTGGGGACTCTTGCTGGTACCACTCCATGTCACCCATTCTTAACTTATCCTTTCTCCTACACCACTCATCTATTTCCCACCCACACTACCCTGTTATATAAAAAAATATTTAAAAAAAAAACTGGAGTTTATCCACCACCAAAAACATAGTGCCCCTCCTCTCCCACCTTCTCTACCACAGCCGTCTTGATGTGTTCCTACTGTGTCTTACCCTTTTCAGTCTTTCCTGTGTCCCCTTTTCCATTCCTTAAAGTAACCAACAGGGTGTCCACATAAGGATACCTGTATATAAACCATTTTAAACCCTTTCATTTTTAAAAAATATTAATAATAAAAACTGAGCAGTCTACCACCTGCCTTTCAAGTGTGACTGCTAAAATCTGTGTCTGTCTGCAATATCCAAATACATATAAAGTAATATGAATCCCACAGCCTTCACATAGTATTCCATATGTACTTAGCACTTAACTTTAGGTACTTATGCTATTGCCATAAGTAGACATGTTTTCCATAACATCTTCGCTTTTCCTTATTCAGCACAAATAACCTGTGCTAAGCTTATTTACACATATGCTTTGCAGCTCTTTTTGGAAATAACAGCTATATAGGTGTGAAGTCCCGGACTATGAATATCAGCTTAGGTCTCTGATCATAACCCGTTTGTTATGTGGTTAGGACATGGATGCAAAGAAAGTTGCCCTGTGTATGTAACAAAGTTTGGCTGTTGAGGTAAGTCTTATCATCCATGCTAAGAACACATAACAAGTCAGGTATGATGGGAGACCTGATCATCATTCTTTGTAGTGTCTGAAGCACTATGAGTTCAATATACTCTCAGTTAAAGAAAGCAGGAATAGAAACATGAAGTGTTTTGAAGCTCTGAAATCCATGAAACACTTAGCACTGCCATACAGACAGTGAAGAGAACCAAAATAGCAGTTTGAAGAATGAGTAACTTTAAAAGCTGTTAAAAACTTTACTCTGTTACACTTTTATTTTTGTCTGTGACAGCAAACTTAATGAATACTAAGTCGCGAAAAGCTATGACAATGCATCAGGTGCACAGGGCTAGAACTTAATGCTGAGTGGTCCAAGGACACTTTTCAGTCACAACCCAAGCCATAGAAATGACGCAGTGCAAAATAAACATAGTTAGACTTATAGAAGTATTGACTAATGTTACATTTTCAATGGTGATAACAGAGTTTTAATTGGAATATATCAAAGTAGCATACTTGATACGTGCAACACATTACCCCAATTAATACATTATGTACACTCAAGGTAATAACATTCTTGAATTAGGTAAATGACAGCACAATTAGATTGTCAGATGCATAATATTTTGACATAGGAAAAATATATGAAAATATTATATATCCCTCAAGTATGAAAGTAAAATCACATTACCAGCAAGGAGGTGGTTAGCACCACTGTCCTTTACAATGTTAATAATTGCAGCCAATATCTCTGAAGCATTTACAGGCATACTCATCTTTGAATGATTTTCAGCTGTGAAGCTAGCTAATTCATCCAGGTTTCTAATTATCTCTGGGCAATGTTGTTACAGATTCTGAAGAAGTCCTTTTAAGACAAAAGTGCTAAATCTGGCTAATAAACTTTGAAATTCCTATGGAGATTTACAATGGTGATTTTTATTTTGTGGCTAATTTGAAGGGATGGTACGGTCTGCATAATAGTGTTATGTCTGTACTACTAAGACTACAGTTGTACTTTTTGTTGAATAGTTTGTTTTTAATGGTGGACAGTCTCCAAAATTGAGAACTTGTAATTAAGGGTGTTAAGATCAACTCTGGTTGATATTATAAGCAATGTAGCATTCTTTATTGTCTTGCACTGATGGTCTCTATCTGTTATTGTTGGTGGTTTCCAGCAGTATGGTATTAGTGAGCCTGCAGTAAGTAGTTGTAATCCCGATTTAATCTTAGGAATAAGAACATTAATAACAATAGCGCGTCTAGCATCAGGAGTTTGGAAATTTGACACTGAAATGGTAGCTGGTTGGGAAAGAACTTTATTGATGAGTCTTAACATAAACTGTATACAAGAGAGAAGGATCCAACATTACTCCTCAATATCTTTGTAAACTAGTATTAGGCAACGTGTTGTGACTAGGGTCTGAAATAACAAGGATGGAAGCATGCTTAATCTTTAAAGCTGTGTCAAACAGCATAGCAGCAGTCTTTTTGGTATTTACAATGAGTTTTTTTAGTTATCCAATTGCAGAATAGCTCAAAATCAGACTTTAGCCTTGATAATATTTTATTGGCTGATTTACCATGCTTAGTAATGATGAAGACGATCAGGTCCTAAGGGAGGTTGTTAATGAATAATGAGAAAAGCAGTGGTCTTAAAACTAGTCCTTCAGAGACACCATAGCAGATTTTCTTAGTTACTGTGGAATTGTTAGGAGCATATATAAGTGAAAGTTCTGTTAGGTAATCCAGTCATTTCTTTTATATAACTGGATTAGGTTCATAGGTTCATAGGTAGATACTAGGCTATCTGCCCTAGGGTATTTATAAGCCTAGCCAGAGTGTATTTGGCTTCCGCCTCCCTATTAGATTAGCCTACTGTGCCTCTGTAAAGTAGGTCACAGAAGGTACCCTTTTAAGATTAGTTTACTGTGCCTCTGTCTAGCAGGGACACAGGAGAGATCCCAGGGGTGAATTTGCGATTTCTCATCCACGCGTCCAAATTTCGCTTGAAGAGGGTCAGCGAGGGGCTATGTCTAACATGAATTGGGATTCTATTCCAGAGTGAGGGGAGCCAGCATGTTCTATTTATTTTTGTGCTGAGGCTTAGGTCCCTGGAGCGTGTAGCTCTAAGGGACTTGGATTTTTTGAGGTGGAACATGTCCATTAATTCTGGGTTTGACATGGCTTTGTATGTCAGGCATAGATCGCCTCTGAGTAGGCGGTAAGCAACTGAGTAGAGCTGGAGTTTCTTTAGTCGAGCTGCATAGGACATCTGTTTGTAGCCCATGATCCTCTTGGTGAGGTACGTTTGGGGTCTCTCCAGTTGTACCAGTTGGAAAACACTGGAACCACCACAATGCTTAAAATCAAACAATTCTTATTTAATTGAGTAAAAACAAGCGCTTTCACGCACAGTAATCGTGCGCTTCATCAGGTTACAAAATTTAAAACTTAAAACATTCCTTATATACAAAAAGTCAAAATATTAACAAACAATCAATCAAGCAGTTTAGGTCAAATCATTGAGTCAGCTTATTAGCTAGATAGGAAATACTGCCCATAAAAGGTAGAGCAGGAAACCATCAAAATGTTAACAAACAGTCAATCAGGCAATTAAGTCAAATCATTAAGACAGCTTATTAACTAGATAGGAAATACTGCCCATAAAAGGTAGAACAGGAAACCATACTGATATATCCATTTTCATTCAAAGTATATTATATGTATAAGGAAACTTTAAATGTTATATTTAAAGTCTATTGACAAGCACTATTTTCCTAAATGTAACTACTTGTCATGACTATTATAAACTAATAACATTAAAGCAAGATAAGTGCTACATATGTCAACAATGAATCTTCTACTAGATATGTATAAGGAAATCTAACAACCATTTATAAAGCAGATAGGCAAGTAGAAGAAAAAAGGAAAAAACAAGTGAAAAACAGAAGAAAAAAGGGAAGAAAAATAAAATAATATGTGGAAAAAAGAACAGAAGGTAAAAGAAAAAATAATATAATAATGCCAACAGGCAAAAAGAAGAGAGAACAACAAAGGGGGGAGGGGGGGGGAGGAGGGGAAGGAAAAACAGTGAAGGGAAAGGTGGAGGTGTGATTTGAAGGGAATGGGGGGGAGGGGGGAAAAGGGGAAGGGAAATAAAAGGATAAGGGAAAAAGGATGGAAAAGAAACGAAAGGAAAGGTGTGCAGGGGAAAAAACAAGTGAAAAGGGGGATATGAAAGAATGAGTAGAAAAAAGATAAAATAAAAAAGAGAAACCAGTAAATTATAGCAATGCAGGCCTAATATTAATGGTTGAATTTAGCCCTGGTGCCTTATGAGCTCTAAGTTTAAGGATCCATTTCAGCTCACTTAATTCAAGGGCTCCTGGGGAATCTCCCTCTCTTCTATTCAAATGCTGTATCTGTAATACCCTAAATCTGAATCCATGATTCGGATATAGTTGGCAGTGTTTAGCCAAGGCATTATTAATATTAGCTTTTCTTATATCATAGATATGATTATAGACTCGATCTTTGAGTCTACGTGTGGTCATTCCCACATAATATGCCTCGCAACTATCACAATCAGCTAGATATACAACATTTGCTGTATCACATGTTGCATATAAGTTGGATTCAAATAATAAACCTAGTTCAGCATGTTCAAACTTCCGCTCAGTTGAAATAAATTTACAGGTAGAGCATTTCCTACAAGGGAAGGTTCCCTGCTTAAACCTTGCTCTAATGTCTACTGGTTCAGTCTTAGTATTCTCTCTACATAATAATCTCTTTAAATTAAAACAGTTATTGTATCTAAAATTAGGTCTCTCCCCTACAATTCTCAACAGTTCACCATCCATAGTGAGTAACTTCCAGTTACTAAGGATAATGTCCCTAATATATTTAATGTCATTCGTATATTTGATATCAAAATAAACTTGACTTTTAATTTTAGGCCTAATAATAAGTCCTGCATATCTACTTAAAGTCCCACTTTTTTGAGGCCTTTCCCCATTCAGGTTAGTTTCATGTCTAAAACTAAATACCAACTCAGGGGGATAACCCCTATCCAGAAAGCATCTAACCTGAAAGTCCAAGAGACATTCTTTAACACCATCGATATCACAAAGTCTCTCTATTCTTGTCAGTTGATTTCTAACAACGTTGGGGAATATATGTCTAGGATGCATACTCCCATAATGGAGTATGCCATTCCTCCAACATGGTTTCCTGAATAAGGAGGTGGTAATCTCACATAGTGCATTTTATAAATAGTAATGTCAAGATAATTTACTTCCATAAAGGAGTGCTCATAGGTAAAGCTCAGAAAAGATGTGGTTGAGTTCATATATTCTATAAACTCATTCAATAATTCGATACCTCCATTCCAAAAAAGGAGGATATCAACAAAACGTCTATATAAAATGACGTTAGCTCTAAATTACGCGTCATTAAAATAAACGTCTTTTCCCATATGTAGACCGCCAAATTGGCATAGGCATTGGCACAGGGGGTGCCCATGGCCACCCCCCATGTTTGCCTAAACATCCTATCTTGAAATAAGAAGACGTTATTATTCAAGATAAGATCTAAAAGACTACAAATAGTCAGTTGCTCCGTATTGTCTAGACCACTCATTTCAACCAAGCAATCCCTAACTGCATCTATCCCAAATTCATTGGGAATACTGGTGAATAGATTTTTTATGTCCAAAACAACCATCAGGGTGTCAGACCTCAAACTATCCAGTAAAGCCGTGCTCTTCAGATCATCTAGTAAATCAAATGAATTCTTTAATATGGTAGGAATAGAACCTATCAGGGGGCCCAGTTTGGACTGTACATAGTGGGATGCATGTTCAGTGACCCACAGCCTCCCCGATACAATGGGTCGTAAGGGTGGAGGAAAGGTCCCTTTATGTAATTTGGGAAGGCCTTTAATAAGGGGGATTAAAGGAGCTTCTATCATCAGATAGTCATATAAAGTTTTGTCAATACATCTCGTCATTAAAAGGTCGTAAAATGTATCATGGACATTTCTTATTATAGAGTTTACCTTAATTTTGTCTAGTTCCATATAGGCTAAATCATCATTTAGCATCTCCATCATTAAATCATGATAGAAAACAGCATCCATAGCTACAAATCCCCCACCTTTATCGGCGGGTCTGAACACTAAATTAACATCATTTCTCAACGACTCTAGTGCTTGTTTCTGTGCACCATCCATATTCACAAATAAATTCTTATGTGCTTTCCCCTTATAATAAAGGTACATATCATGCTCACATGCTCTTAAAAAGCAGTCAACTTGACTTGGTAAATGTGGTATAAAAGTACTTTTTCTCTTGTTCATAGTATTTTTATAATTTACAGTTTCTTCACTAGAGTCCTTAAACAAACATTTTAAAGCTACCTTCCTAGCAAATTTTCGTAACATAATCAGTGTATCAGATAAACTACTGCCTTGGGAGGGTATGAAGGAGAGGCCCCTATTTAAAACAGAACATTCAATGTCCGAAAAAGTTTTTGACGATAAGTTAAAAAATAAAGTATTTAATTCCTCTTTCTCCTTGGTTCGCGAATCTCGCCCAATAGTTTACGCTTCCCTCTTCCTCTGCTGGTTGAGCGCTCCTGTGTCCGAACCCTGTAGGGTAGAGGAAAATTTAAAGTAGTCACTACCCCCGGAATTAGGTTCACAGCCTGTCCATTATCCTTTGGTCTCGCACCCGCAGTTATTACATCTTTGAGACCTTCCTGATTGCAGGGAATAGTGGAGGTAGATGAAGTAATAGCCCCTGCCGTATTTGTGGGACTAAGATCATTGCTGGAAGCAGTATCAACCAATTTGTCAGTCTGCTTGGTCGTACTGGGTGTGCTAAGCTGAGCGTCAATTGTCCGCTCATAATTATCTTCCATGGAAGCCACAGTATTTACTCTCGGCCACATAAAAATGCGGCCGAGTTGGAAATCATCACAGTCTCTTTTAAGTTTCTTTAATTTTACTTGCTCTAACTTGTTGCTGTAAAGCATAAGCTGCCTCAGCATATTATTAAGTCTCAGTATACAAAAATCACTTTTAAACAACGAAGTTAAGGTTTTGTGCTCACCTTCCACTCTGCCGATGAGTTCCTCTTCTATGGGTTTAAAATAATCAATCAATAGACGAATGTATTTGTTGCCAAGCTCAATATTTAACAACTGCCATCTTCGTAGCAGTTCTGGATGTGCATCCCCATAGCTCGGCATGCAGAGGACGCGCATGCCTCGTGGAATTACCTTAAAGTGGAGGCATGCCTCAAGATGTTTCCTCTGCCAAATCAATCGATGTAATTTGTAGAGATTATTCTCTAAAGTTCTAAGTTGCCCATAAAATTCTTGCAGATTATCCGTTTCTGATATTTCAGTAGATGGAGCAGTTCCTTGAGCAGCAAAGTTCAATAAGGAATTCTCCTGCTTGTAAAAGATGTCATTCCAGTTTTCAGCTCTCCCTGTGGTCAACGGATTGTAGTCCAGTTCTATGTTCGGCATCTCCATGGTGTGTTGATCGACCAGGAACACAATAATAAGAAATATCACTATTAGCACCAAACCCAGTACGACCATCCAAAGGTTCTCAGTGGAAAAGAACAAAGGTAACAGTTGGAAAACACTGGAACCACCACAATGCTTAAAATCAAACAATTCTTATTTAATTGAGTAAAAACAAGCGCTTTCACGCACAGGTCTCTCCAGTTGCTGCAGGTGTCGGGTAAGGTACATCCCAAAAGGGGCATTGTATTCAGTTATGGGCCTGATGAGTGACGAGTAGAGGGGCACAATGACTTCTCTTGATCTAGATGCGAACCCTTTCGTGATAAGGTGGGCTATATAGAAGGTCTTTCAAAGGAGAGATCACTATCTACGTTGGTCCCCAAATCTCTAATTACTTCTTCCGTACTTAATGGATTACCACCTATGTGGTAATTTGTGGGCACCTTGTTTTTCCCAAAGGGGATGACTATGCACTTTTTAGCATTTAGCTTGAGGCCGTGGCTCTGGCACCAAGCACCCGTCTCTGTGAGACCCTTTTGGAGGATGCTTGTGTCAGCTGGAGATTCGATTATGGCCCCCAGTTTGCAGTCATCTGCGAACTTTGTCAGCCATAATCCCCCCGTGTTAGCCTGAACCTCAGAGAAGTGTATATACTGAACAAGAGAGGCCCCAGAACTGAGCCCTGTTGGATGCCACTTGTAACTGGTTTGGATTCGGACATGGCACCTGTGATTCTGACCATGTGGGTTCTATCTCTGAGCCAGTTTGCAACCCATCTTGTGATATAAGGGTTGATATTTAAGCTGGTAAGCTTATTTATGATGCCCAAGTGGGGTATTGTGTCGAAGGCTTTTGTGAGGTCCAGGTAGGCTGTGTGGACTACCTTGCCCTCATCTATGGCTTTGGTAACTGTTTCAAAGAAATCAACTAGGTTTAAGAGGCAAGATCTGCCCTTAACAAAGCCGAATTGGGTAGGGTCCAGTGTCTGGAGGCTCCCAGTGTCTTTGTTTATGAGTTCCATGATAATACGCTCCATAGCATTACAGACCAGACTAGTCAGGCTTATGGGGTGATAGTTTCCGGGGTCCGTTGTGGCACCACCTTTGTGGAGTGGGACCACTGTAGCTGTATGCCATTCTTTGGGTACATATCCTGTAGTAAGGCTAAGTTTTAACAGTGACTTAATGTGAGGGTTCAGTTCTTCTTGGAGCTCATGTAAGACACAGCCTGGGATACCGTCCGGTCCCATAGATGCTGTGTTTTTTGCTTTGGAGAGGGCAGCTTTCACCTGTGCATCTGTGATGTCAGGGAGGTTACATTCAGTTGGGAATAGGCATTTGCTCCTTTGGGGGGGAAGGGGGGAGAAGTTTGCGCTGAATCTGTCTGCCAGGATGTTGGCTATGTCTGTAGGTTCAGTATATTTTGTACCGTTATGCAACAAATCAGAGCATATCTGGGAGTTTCTGCCCATGTTCCTGACATAACTAAAGAAGGCCTTGTGATTATCTTTAGTGTCTAGGGCAATTTTTCTTTCGAAACTGGCCTTTGATGATTTTATGAGGGATCAAAGTTTCTTGCTAATATTGATCAGAGATGCCTTCTCTTTTTGGGATTTTGCTCTGTCATGTAGTAGCTTCCTCCTTCTGTTGTATAGCTTATTTATGGCCGGGGTCCACCAGACCGGTCTCCTGTTTTTGGAGGAGTGAGTCTTGGTTTTATTTGGGATAGCACGATCCATGCATTCCTGCAGGTGCTCATAGGATGCATTTGTAAAGGATTCTGCAGATTGGGCTGTATTATCCTCTGGCCCAGGGGCTTTGAAGGATTCCACCTCAGTCTTGAGAAGTGCAAAGTTGGCTTTTGAGAAATTCTTTACAGTGATTTCCTTGGCTGGGTGTGGGGATGGGATATGGATGTCCAGGGAAATTTGTTTATGGTCTGTTCTTACCAATGAGGGGTTTACCTCTGGTGTGGAACATAGAGTCCCCATGTTGGTGATGACCAGGTCCAATATGTTGTTCCCTCTTGTGGGAGTGATGACCAGTTGTTCCATTGCGTTAGAGTTTATAAATTCAAGGAACCGTTGGGCGAGGGTGCTTGGGCTTGAGTAGTTTTCCCAGTCAATGTTTGGGTAGTTGAAGTCACCCAATAACATAGTGTTTGGACAGACCTTCATATTCTCCAGTGTTCTCAGGAATGCCAAGTGGGGTTCCTGTAATAGGGAGAGTGTTCTGTAGCAGGCTACAAACTGAAAGGCAGTTTTGCACGCTGTTAGTTGCACATGGATGGTTTCCGATGCTTCGTGCAGTGCCACTAACCTGGAGGTGTAGGTATCTTTGATGAAAATAGATACTCCCCCTCCTTTTGTGCTTCGGTCCGAGTTTTGGGGCCTAAACGCATGGTCTGAGTTATAACCTGGTAGTGCTGGGGTGCTCTCAGGAGCCTTGAACCAGGTTTCTGTTACTGCACGGACATCGATTTTCTCCATACTGAGGAGAGTCTCGAGTGCGTGCATTTTGAGGTTTAGACTTCTGGCATTGAGTAGCATTACCTTTAGTTTTTTTATTTTTGGGTTGTCTATGGAGGTGGGTTTTTCCTTTGAGCCTTGCCTAAAAAAGGCACTATGGGAGTGGCAAGAGCCTTGGCCAGTATACGAAAGCCTAAGGGTGACAGGTGCAAGCCGTCCCTAGCAAAGCAACGTGGCTTGTCGAACATGTCATCCCAGGCTGACAGACACTGGATCCCCTTTGAATGACACCAATACTTTAGCCAATTGTTGAAACTGATCATTTTGTCTTTATACTGTGGCATCATTCTTGGTGAGAGCAAGATGCTACTCAAGGTCAGGGTCATACCAGCCTGGGCTACATGGTCAGAGAGCTCCTCTATGTCTCTTTTCATGTAGTCCAGGGAGGTACGTCTCAGGTCATTCACACCAGCATGGACAATGACAGAGTCATACTTGTACTTGCTTTGGAATGACCTGAGTGCTTGCGTTATGTAGCGGATCCTGGCACCCGACAGGCAGCTTACAGTGACCTTCTCCTTGTTCAGTCTGGTGAGCGGGACATCAGTGTGCCGGACAATAGAGTCCCCTATAACAAGTGTATTTGGTGTGTTGTTTGGCCTTAAGGGCTGTGACTGTGAGGCACACTGATTTTGTGAGATATGTGATTTGTGGGTATTGTTGTGGGGTGGCTGTTGCTTGGATATCTGCTTAGGAGGCCTTTGCTGCTTAGGCAGATTTTTATTTAGAGCCTCCGAGTATGTTTTTGTGTGTTTATGTGTTGGGTATGCAGATGCAATAGGTCTGTGTGAGACTGGATTTGTGGTGTGGGTGGTTACCTTTTCCTCCTGACTGTCTGTGCCAGTCTTGGGTTGAGAGAGCTCTGCCTCCAGTTTGGCTGTGTAACTGCAACTCTCACATGTATTAGAGTTTGTTGGAAGGAGGAGAGGGTTGTCTGTGTACATAAGGCAATTGTAACATTGCCTCAAAATTCCCAGATTCACCAGCTGGACTGGAGAGTAACCTTGAAACTGACCCTTGGACATACCAGATTATTATAGGGAACTGTTTTTTTACTGATCAGATTAGGGAAGGGAACTGATTTTTCACTTGATCAGGAAGGACCAATCGGGAGTCTAATACTTATGAGAAGTCAAGGAGGGTGTAGTGCTTTAGTTAGTTAGTGTTTCCTTATAAGAGCTGAGCAAGTGCAGGGCTTTAGAAAGAGAATAGAGTGATTACTTTGAGAGTTTGAACAGCAATCTATTAGCTTTCTTAACTTAGCTATTACTGCTGTATCTCTATCACTTCTACCTCTCTTACTTTAACTGTTCTCACTTTTCTATTCATCTTATGTTGTTGTTGTTGTGTCTTTCGGCTTTTCCCGGTTAGGGGTCGCCACAGCGGAACTCAGGTCCGCTAATGATTGGCAGTAGATTTTTACGTGCCGAGTTGCCGGCCCTGACGCACAACCTTCAACGAAGGTACGCCCATTCACGCATGTCTCCACACAGAAGACGCTCTAGCTGAGAATCGAACGGGACAACGTCTTACTGTGAAGCGACAACGCTACCGCAGCATCACCACCGCAGTTTTATGTTATTGTACAAATATTTGGTTTGTTAGATCTGCTATATAAATATTATTTGTCAGATTTTCTACTCTTTCTCATAAATGTAAACCACTGTTATTTGTATAATGTACATTGGTTTTCCTCCATTATGATGTAATCCAGACTGAGCCTGTAATTGGTCATTGTTTGTTCAGTGTTCCACCCTGGCAAATAAATTTAAATAAATAAATAGACCAGAAAGCAATATACTACCTCTGTGGAAAAGCTGCATTCTGAAAGCCTATTTATCAAGAGAGCTTGACTAACAGTTTCAAAAGCTCTTTTTATATAAAAAAAAAAAAAAAAACATTACTCCATTAGTAAACTCTGGTCCATATTGTTATGTATTGTGCCTGTGAGCCTGTAAAGCAAATTTAGGGTACTCTAATTGGGACAGAGTCCACGCTGATGATTTGTTAATATATCATATTCAGATATGTATTCTAGTATCTAATTGTAAAGACTTTTTTCAAGTTTTTTCTAGTAAGTAGATGTTGGCTGTAACCTGGACATCTGAAGAATGTGAAGCAAACTGAGACTGAGGGAGACGCACAACCAGTGCAAGCTTGAAGCTTAAATGGACATATTTTGTGGTAAAGGATGGATTGAAAATGAATGTGGCAAGTTGGTTTAGTAACTAACACCCCAATCAAAGAATTTCTGGGTGCAAAGAGTAAAAAAATGGGTTGAAAGTAAAATCAAATTCAGGAGCTCTTGTACATCGTTCTTAATATAACCTTTAAAGTAGAAATGGGAATATTCTTAACATTTGTGAAGGGTCTTGGCAGGAGTTATAGTTGGTGTAACAGTGAAATATAAACTAATGTAGGTTGAGGAGGATGGGATATATTTTACTTATAGCATTGGGCAGAGTAGATGGAAGTTTACATGAAGATTTTTGAAAGATATTACTGTTAGAGATGAATTTTACACAGTGCCATGATTGTTTGGCCTGCCATTGGTGGTTAGATTGTTATTTCCTTAAGTGTTCAGCTTTAATACTTTTTCAGAATTTTTGCAAGATGCAAAGTATGTAAGCTAGAGAATTAATAGGAAGGAACTGGTTAGTGTATTACTTGTTGCTACTGTAATGAATTATATACTATGGTTGAACTACTAAGGTAGGAAAAGCATTGTGGAGATGTAAGTGAGGGGAAAGGACTGCAGTAGGGGGTGGGTGAGAATGAGGGTTGAGAGCAGTGCATAGCCTGTTGGGGGAGTCTGTGTTGAGCAGGTGTTCCCCACATCAAAAATTTGACAAAAATAGATCAGTGAGCCAGCCTGTTGAGAATACTGGGAACTTCCTTTAAAAACTAATTTTGGTATGCACTTGGTGTTTATTTGCTAGATATTCTGGTAATTATGTATTCTTTAGTCCATGGGACTAGCTAGCAACTGATCCACCACTACTAAAAAGGGGTTTGACAAAGGATGTTTTTCTGTGTGGTAGCCAAAATTCCATTTAAAGATGGTGCCTTCATCACCTGGTACATGATTTTGCCCACCAGTCAGATGGAAACCCATCCTGCAACCTTCATAGGTTCATAGGTTCATAGGTAGGTACTAGGCTATCGGCCCTAGGGCCCATACAAGCCTAGCCAAAAAATGTACCCTGGCTTTCGCCACCCAAGAAAATTATTTTCCTGTGCCCCTGTCGAGCAGAGCCACAGAAGTAACAGCACTGTAGAAACTCCATAATGGAGGAAAGATGCTTATTTACTTAGTGTCATGCAGTGCAATTAGAGAAAGTTGTAGTGGAGTGTAGTTATAATATAGTATTTTGCCTTGATGAGGAAAAGGACTTTAACAAGGTTTTAATATTACTTCCATTTCAAGACCATAAGGAGAGTTCTTATATAAATACATTTTTTATTAAAATAGATCTTATATAAATACAGCATTCTGTTTGCAGAGGCATATAATTACAGCCATTTTAAAGTAAGACTATAGCTTCATTTTATATTTTTTCATTTTGCACCCAGCTTTAGTAAAAGCAGTTTGAGTGGAAAGCCAATAACCTTCAAGCCAAAAATACTGATAATGGTTACATGTGCAGAACTCAAAGATTCCCATGAGAAAATTACAGGATGTGCAGAACTCACAGATTTCCAAAATAACATTTTGTTGTGTGTCAGAAAGACATTATAGAGACAGAGACAGAGAGTTAGGAGACATTCACAAATTAGGCACCTGAAATAAATCTTATTTAGATGGTGCAAAGCTTGGGAACCAAGGTTAAAGAAAAACTGAAAGAGGAATTTTATAGAGTTTGGTATTACATGTATATATATATATATATATATATATATATATATATATATATATATATATATACTTTCAAGACACAAGTTCAGTTTGAGGTTTCAATCATCAGTATTCAGTCCAATTACAGCAGTTCAGTTCAGTCTTGGTTCAGTATTTGCTCAGATCCTTTCTTACTAGGATTCAGACAGTTTCAGTTATATGACTTTATATATGGTGCTACGGGTTCCCTTCAGAATTTCAAATCTTAAAACTTCGAAACCCATATGATCGAAGACCATATGTTCGAAGTTTTAAAACTTTGAAATTCTGAATGGGGATCGGAATACAGCGTGGCCTGGGAGATTTCCCTTGTCCTCTCTGTAATGTGATCTAGGAGTTGGTATATTTAAGTTGTGGGGGATGTGGGAGGTGCAGGGCTGCTTGCCCTCCCTGCTATACACAGTTTATTGTTTGTGTTTTGCAGGTCTACTGCACATTTAAAAAACATTCAAATGTTCGATCATATGGTGTCGGCCATATGGAATTCGAACATTTGAACGTTCGATCATGTGAAGTAGACTACAGTTTGGTACAATTCAACATTTTAATGAATAACCTTGTTTGACAATCTAATATTGCAGTTTATTACAATAAACACTACTAATCAAACTACAAGAAGTTCATTGTGACTTTTATTCTGAAAAGTGTACTAAAGACTGAAGCAGTGAGATCTGGCACTTTTTTGTCAGATTCTGGTACTGACTCTTTTTAGCTTCCCTGAAAATGCATTGATATTTTACATTTTCTATGGAATGGTGCTAAAGCTAGAGTTATGATAGGGACCAAATTATCACACCCATTAAAATTAAAGAGTGTCACATGTCACTGCTATCCCTTGTCACCTCATCTATATGCTACTGATCTAGACAATTAGGGACCAAGTGATACACAAGTGCCAACTTTGTTGACTTGATTAAAGACTTTGCTATTTACATCCAATCTTTTGGTTTGCTTGAGTAATAAAGTACTACATTTATTTTATTTTTATTTTATTTTTTATTTATTTATTTAACATTTGTTGACCGGGAATGTCCGACTAGGTTCCACAGAGCCTGTTTTCAGCGGAGGCCCGGGGAGATATCTAATTTATTTACCTGCTTGGCACACATTAGAAATGTCCTTTGTAACAGTATTAGAATGTCAAAAATATATGGTTTTACATTTTTGCTTCCGTTCTTCTGCAACCTTGGAAGGCAATTATCCATACTTAAGGAGTCAAATAACCTTAAACTACTTATGGATAGAATAAATGCAAGTAAGATAGTTTTATGGGAAACTTTGGAAGACTTGCACAGATCTATTTGATAAGGCCTAATTTTATTTTTTCAATGAATGCAGGCACTCCAGATGTCCATACTTTCACTACTACTTTATGTGGTACAGATATTCTCCACCGATTCTGCAGGGAGCTCCTTTAAACAGCTGCCAAGTGTGACATTATCACTGTTGAGGTAAGGGGATAAAATCAGGGAATAAAATAAGTGTACTGATGATGGACAATAGAGCGGTAAGAGTACATGATTATGAAAATCATTTTAGAGACTGTAGGGTTAGCTTTCTAATATTTCCAGGCTAATTCTCTGTCTTTTCTTAAGATTAATTACCTCACTGTTAAACCAGGGGGCTGACTTTCCTTGCAGCCTGTTTTCAGTCAAGAGTTAAAGCATATCTTGGATATGTCACCAAATTATAGAAAGTGGAAAAGGCAGAGGTTGGGTCAGAATGCTAGTAAAGAACACTCAAGTCTATGTGCTGAAGCTCGTTCGTAGAAACTCATTATGCAGTACTGAGAAGTTCCTCATAGCAGTAATCATTAGAAGGACCTTGAGTGCTGTGAATGACCATGTTGAAATAAAGGGTTATGGTCACTCATGTAATTAGGAGCAATATTAAAGGTCTGGTATATTCTTTAATAGGACATCAAGAGAAGTTGTAACAGTGGGCTATGGGTTAAAACTGGTACCTTTATTCACTAACTGTGACAAGTTTAAAAAGGAAGCTAGGCTAAATAACTGTCCCTTTAACTTCCCTTTCATTTCATGTTGAGGTCAGCTGTGATGATCAGTTTTCTGTATTTTGCTGATTGTGTTAAATTACTAAGAATAGCATTTATTAGGGTAAGTGCTGATGATTATGAAAATATAGATTACTGAGATACAGATTTTGTTGTACGCATTCTTAGAGACCTCAGTTAAGACCCAGTTTAGATAAATATCAGGGTGGAATTATTCTTGACAATAAGCTTAGATGTTGGGGCTAATATTGCAATAATCCATGCCTGGGTGTGAGTAATGTTGGATTTACCCACGGTTGGTGTGGTTTGGTCACGAGGGCGAAGCCCGAGTGGCCAAACAAAGCCATCCGTGGGTAAATCCAGCATTACCCACATCCAGAAATGGGTTATTGCTATTATACAATGGCATTATTTAAGAAAAAAATAATTACTTTTCTTAAATAATGGCATTGTATAATGCCTCCTTGCTGCCCTTCCACAGCTGTCTGGTATTCTGCGGCAGTTCTAATGTAATGCGCATGTGCATGCCTATGCAGTACATCAGAGCTGTGGGCAAAAGCAACGGAGAAAGCAAGATCTCCGTTACTTTTAAAAAACTGTTTTTGTTTTGCTATGTTAAATGAGTTTACCATAGCGAGACAGCTTTAAAAAAGGCAACGGAGAATATCCGTTGCTTTTTTAAAGCTGTCTGGCTGTGTTAAACCCATTTAACATAGCGAGACAGTTTAGAAAAAAGCAACGGAGAAAGCAAGATCTCTGTTGCTTTTTAAAAACTGTTTCTCTTATGTTAAATGAGTTTAACATAGCGAGACAGCTTTAAAAAAAGCAACGAATCTTCATTGCTTTTTTAAAGCTGTCTCGCTATGTTAAACTCGTTTAACATAGCGAGACAGTGTGAAGCAACGGAGATCTTGCGTTCTCCGTTGCTGTAAAAAAAAAGAGTTATAGTAATGGAAAAAGTCCGGGCGACCGAACCTTTTTCCATTACTATAACTCTGATTTACAACGTGCATGCTGACTAATCAGCGTGCACGTTTTTGAATATTTAATGGGGGTTCATTATATAATGTGCTTTTTATCATCAGCAGAATCCTTCCACCTTATCTATTGTCAAGTCCGTTATTCATGAAACATTTGTAATTATTAAGTATTGAAGGGGCAACAGATAAGTCTTTCCTTAGCATTGATTCAGTAATTCCTATTATACCAGGGTTAGGCAAAGAGGTCCATGCTGGTATGTTTGCCCATTTGTTGTTGAATCTACAGACATTCATGTTGACAATGTATACATTTCTGTGACATCAACTGAAGATTGTGTTGTGAGATAAGAGATCAAGACTGTGTGAAATATCATTAGGTTGTACTAGAATAAGGGTGCTAAGAAAAGATGATAGCTCTGTTATATTGAATATACTGTGGACTGGCAAAATTGTTGTGAGCAGTTTGATAGTGTAACTTTAAGGCTGTTTGGCAAGAGTATGGTTGTAAATGTGTACAGAATGCCAACAAACTGAAATATCAACATTTAAAGACCAACTGGTTAGGTTAATGGTCTTGTAGTAGAAAGTGGAATTGTTGAGGCCCAAGTAAAAGGGATGAGCACAATCTGAGATAAAAGCTAATATGACTAGCAGAGCTGTAAGTCTTAATTGAAGCATTGTGTCTGTAAAGGTAATAGCATTAAGCTAAAGAAAGAATGAATTGTACTGCTTAAGAATAAGAAGTCCTGTATTGTGTAGGTCTTGTAGCAGGAAGGAATATGTCTGGTTGGCTGGATGCAAAGTACGTAAGCTAGAGAACTTGGAGTTAATGGGAATGAACTGGTTACTTGTTGGTACTGTTATGAATTATATACTGTGGTTGAACTACTAAGGTAGGGAAGGAATTGTAGAGATTTAAGTGGGTGGTGCCTGTATTAATGAAAGAACTGAGGTAAGGGCTGGGTGGGAATAAGGGTGGGGAGCAATGCAGAGCCTGTTGGGGGAGGATAGAATAAATGCAAGTAAGATAGTTTTATGGGAAACTTTGGAAGACCTGCACAGATCTATTTGATAAGGCCTAATTTTTTTTAATGAACACAGGCACTGCAAATGTTCATACTTTCGCTGCTACTTTATGTGGTACAGATACTCTCCACAGATCCTCCAGGTCCTTTAAACAGCTGCAGAGTGTGGCATTATCACTGTTGAGGTAAGGGGATAAAATCAGTGTGGCTTGATATTGATTGTGGACCATGAGGCTCTAAGAATACATGATTATGAAAATTATTTTAGATACTGTCATTTATTGCTCTTCATTCTTACTTAAGGAAATTAAGCCTAAGCAATATGTCCTACATGGATAGACTCAAAGTCCTGTCACTATACTCAGTATCCTACAGACTGTGAGGCAATGACCTGCGTATGACATACAAGGCATCCCCTGACCCAATACTGTTGGATTTACTGCATATCATCAAGCCAAATGGCATCCTGAATACTCAGTATAGGGCTCTAAACCTCTTCTGCAACTTTAACAGAATGGTTTGGTGGGACAGGTATGTCTTGTAGATAATGCTGCTCTGGAACAGTCTTCCCTTTCACATAAAACAAGTGCAACTTGGATCTATGGATGGGAAACAGAAAACGTACCCCAGGACTGCCCCCTGTACTACTAATGGACACAATCAGCTCCTAAATTCTTTATCTAGTATACAGGTTCTCTCAAATTATCTATGACATGATCCCAGTTATTCTCACTAAGGGTTATATATAATTATTGACCATGGGATGAGTAAGGCCAATATAACACCAAATGGACTAGATTAATTTAAGCAGCAAAATGGAAAATGGCTAGGCTTAGTGACCAGCAAGGGCAGCTAATCTAGTACTTACATATGAACCTATGTGGCTGGTTAGAAAGCAATGAATAACTTCTTATAAGTGCTTTGCATTACTAGAATAATGCAGGAAAAACATATTTTACATTCCTTAAGGTTGGTCATTGGAGATGCAGTATACTTTTTTCACATAATAATGTTTCCCAGGAGACATACCTTAGGTACAGGCAGCTGCAGATTTTTTTTTGACATGTAGATAGTATATAATGGCTGGTTCATGATAGACTTACATAAATCCAATAAAAAGGTCAGAATCTGTATAAATGAGTTCAAGGAATGAAAAAATGAAACAAAATACCAAAAACATTTCTGAACTCAACACCAATAATAATATAACTCAGCAAAGCTTTCAAGTATTCATCCTTTATCAATGCATATAACTTTCTGAAAGTAGCAATCCATTTAAAAAGATGTCACATGTACCAACAACCAATCACACTTCAATAACAATTAAACAATTTAACGATCTCCTTATACGTATAAACCACTTGATACATAGAAAACAATTAATTAATTACTTTAAACTCATCTAAAATGCAGCATAAGTAAAATATAGGATGCATTTCTCAGAAATAATGGTCATAAACCTTTCATCGTTGACTTTAACCTCCTCAGATCTTTCTTAATTGACAAAAGGGCTACAGCTTATTCCAACTACTAATGACTCTGTACCTGATGCAGTGATGAATTTAAAAATGTTCACTAGAAACCTGTAACTAAAAATGTTATTTAACAACGACAATCTTCAGCCACATGTATGTAAATGTACTAGTATTTTTTTACTTATGGGAAAAACTGTTATTACAGTGTTCCAAAATGTTTGCAAGAAACAAATTAGGCAATTTTATAACCCAAAAGATAAAAAAAAAAAAAATACAGATTCTTTGCAAGCACTGCATAATAATGTCAATAGATAGTAAACAAGCAGATAAGGATGGTGGGATAGTTGTAATGAATAACACTGATTACTTGAATGGTATGTATGAAATCATGAATGATGATACAGTACTTGAAGTTATTGACAGAAAACAAATGACATGATTTTTAAAATAAATAGTTATATATATGACTTACAAGTACATGAAGATATTACTTATGACATCTGTGACGACCCACCACTAGACCAGTAATCAATTAGTCTCAGTCCTCACCACTGGCACCAGTGGGGGATGTTCACTGAGAGGATATCAAGTACACGCACACAGTATTTCCAGATGCAACTCTCTGCATCAAGTGCAATTTCCCTTGAGAGCACACAGAGACCACAGTCAGTCTGGGGCTGTGTTTTCCCTCTTTCTCCAGATCCCCAATAAGACTCCCCACTGGCACAGCTATAGAGTTGAGATTTTCACTGAGTTGCCAAGCCAAGACCTCCAGCACCCTCTCTGTCCAACCAGTGCTTCGTATCACTACACACTCTATAAGGTTTGATTTACACTCACACATACACACACACACACACACACACACACAAACCTGGGAAAGGCTGGCACTGGTTTACTAGCTATGCCCCCTTTTGCTCAAACTATAAGGTAGTTATCACTGCCACCAGCCAACTCTTATCAGCTACTTTAAGGCCCTTAACATAGGGTGTCCAATCTTACCATGTAATATTAATATTAATACAAATGGTAGTTTGACCAAGATCAAAGCTATTAGAAGTGGGCCACACAGTGTCATCAAATAAATATGCAAGGACTCTCAGAACTTAAATATCTCTAGACAGATCAACCACAATGAAAGGTTTAAATATAAACACTATGGAAATGCACAGACTTAGATAAATAAACCGTTGGAAGAAAAACAGAATAATCACAAAGCAAAACCAATGGAGTAACACACTGGCTGAAGTAGAAATGTGTTTATTACAAAACAAATAAAACTGAGTTTCCAAAGAAATAAAACTTGGTAAGCACTTTCACTACTGCTTCATCAGACCATAGACACAGAGAGAATGAGCCACTGCAATATATACATAGTTCAAATACCCTTAAGCCAATCATGTTAACAGCTAAAGAGCTTCTAAAATAATAAAGAGACGTTGGTTTTGTTTTGTGAAAGGTTTAAATATATTTAATAATAAATAATAAAAGAACAAGAAAATACTCAGTATATATTCACATGACATCAGAGTTCAAAATCACAGGAAATATTTAGAACCATATTGCAGGACAGTCTCAAATAAATAAAGAAAATATCTAAACTAAGCTTCACTATATTCCTGACTATATCTAGGAGAATTATACTATTCCTTAGTAGCTTATTTCGTCAGAGCAAGGCAGATGTATTGTGAATGATTCCTCATGTTGTCAGGTCCAAGACAGTATACAGAATGCACTGTCTATCTAAGAGACTTTTAGATTAATATATCAAATATTACTGCTGGGATAGCTTGCATAATGACATAATTTCTTGTCATCTGACTCTATCCCAGGTGAATTCTACTTCTTCCAGTAGAACACACTGTGGCTACATTTCAAACAGCACACTGCAAATACCATTTTCAACACAATCTTCTGTACAAGCAGTTTGATATACACATGACATACAGTTCTAATACATTTGTAACACAAACATCGTATATAAATCATTTCAATATTCACCAATGATATATAATTCTTTACACAGTTCCAGCTAGCTGGGCTGGCAGAATCTCCTTACCTCCCAACATGTATACATATTTAACCAAAAACACAGATACCACTGCCGTGAATTAGGAACCAAACAAGAAGGAAGCCAATTAAGTAAACTACACCTCCAAACAGTTTTAAAATGCAGATTTTATTAAAAAAAACACTCATTCTGTAAAATGTGCAAAACTCTGTAAAATAATAAATAAGCACTTTCATCCAGGTTACCCCCAAGACTATATCAGATAATTAAAAAACAATGCACACCATTGTATCAGGCTTTTTATAGTTTATCTGGTTGTGTGTATTTGGTGTGTGCTCTTTAAGATGGTGTGCACTGTTTTTTAATTATGTGATGCAGTCTTGGGGGTAACCAGGGCAAAAGTGCTTATTTATTTTTTTTACAGAGTTTTGCACATTTTAAAGAACAAACCGGTTTATTAATAAAATTTACATTTTAAAACTGTTTGGAGTTGCAGTTTACTTCACTGCCTTCCTTCATGAATACATATTTCTATGTACCCCACCCCATTATCCCTGTTCTTTATGGACTCTCTAAAATCCATAAAAATAGAACATGCTCCCTCCAATGAGACTTGTTTGGATAATATATTAAATCCTTTTTCCGAAAAAATTAAAAGTTTTACATGAGACACTTCATATTTTCTTAAAAAGTTCTATTTATGATATGAGCACAATTACATATCTGACTGCATTCTAGTAACTTTAGATATTAACTTACTTTTTACAGTGATACTGAATTCATATGGTATTGAAGATGTAAGAGAACTTCTCAGTGAGAATATCGACTTTAGTAATTGGAAAATTGAAATTATTTGTCATGTTCTTGATTTAGTCCTATGTCATAATGTATTCTTATTTGAAGAAGTTTATCGTCAAATATCCGGGGTGGTGATGGGCACCATGGTTGCCAACATTTATGCCAACATTGCAGCTGATTGATGGGAAAATACATGTTTTCCATTGTGCATCAATGTATAATGTGAATATATCATTGTACAAACATTTTGTGGACAATATATTTATGATTTATAAAGGAGATGTCAGTACCCTTTTGGCGTTCCTGAATTATCTTGATAAGACAACAAATGTTTTGAAATTTAAAACAATATATTCAGAGCAATACATTAATTTTTTAGATGTAAAAATCTATAAATATGATGTTGAAGTAGGTACTAGTATATATATAAAAAGGAAACACATGCAAATTGTCAATTAAATAGGCACAACATGCACCTGAAACACATTTTAAATGTGTAGTAAAAAGCCAGTTGCCGACACGAGACATTTGAATATAAAACCCGAGACATGTTTATTGCAAATGTCAGAAATTAAATATGAATTTTAGAATAACTCTTATGACCCTGTTCTACTTGATGAGATATCCTGGGAGGTCTTCTCTGAACGAGGCAATAAAGCAAGACCTTATTTTATTCCCCCTGTGAATCCTTTATTTAATCCTAATAATAGTAATAACAATAATAGTATAAATGGAAATAGAAAAACATATAAGATACTTGACTAATTATAGTAGTAGAGCAGAGGGCATTATGAACATTGTTAGAAATAATTGGGATATTCTTTACACACAGCCAGGAATAGATAGGGTGATAAGTGATACTCCATAATTTGCCTTTAAATACTGCCAGAATTTGAAGCAGAAACTTTCTTATCAGTAAGTGAAACAAGCTAAAGGGTTAGTTTTAACTAATAAGAAAGGAACACTCCCATGTTACAAATTTTCATTTTGCAAATATATTGATGCAGATCTGGACTTCATGCACCCTAATACAGTTCAGTAAAAACTTCAATCCTCTGTTCCTCCATCAGTAAAATAGGACATCCTCAGTACTTGTCCCCATCCCCTTATCTCTAGGGAGCAAGTCATCACTGACTTTCATCAGAAGTGACCGGAGGTGATAAACGGGTGAAATTTTCATTAAATGTAAAGGCCAGCAAGTTTACAATGTCTTCTGCTTGAATATAAGCACTGTCTTCTGGTTTTGCAAAAATCTTTTTTTTTTTTTTTTTCTCTTCAAATGAAGAGCCGGCGGTGTGATATGCTGGTTTGTAGGACTGGCACAAGGTAGTGGTTGAGTCAGCTATGCTTCTGCCTCAAAGTCCCACTGCCAGCATTACAACATGAAGATGAGGCAGCTAGGAACATAACAGATACCATTATTTTTTAATGTGGTAAAACCAGAAGTTCTTGGTTGTCCACATTGATAGCTTTCAATACCTCAATGGACTTTCATATAACCTAGACAATACATTTACCATTTCCTGCAGAACCCCAAACCTTTGACATGCCTCACAGAATTGTCATATTAATCTCATTACACACCTAACCTTAAAACTGCCAAGGAAAACTCCTTGCCTCCATATGCCTGACCGTTGGTTTAAAACCAGGGCTCTTGTTGCAGCTAGCACCTTCTGCTGCATGCTAATAAATAGGGATTTGTGAAATGATGCATAACTTTGCCATATACTTAACAAGAAGAAATATCAACACCATATAAAACCAATTTAATAATAAAACTGGGCAAAAAGTTTGCACCTCACGTACGTCTTTTCCTGGCTTCAACACCATGCTTGCCAAAAAGGTGCTTCCAGAGAGAATGAATCCTTCTCTTCCCAGCATCTCATTTGAAAACTGAATTACACAATACATAATTTTTTCCTTAAAGACCTTCTAGAATTTCCAGGAAATATTTCTTCTAAAGTCCTAAAATACTATTGACTTTACTCACTGATACTATTGCCACAACTAGCCTCTCCCTCCTCACCCACCCACCCCCACCTCTCTGACCTAGAAAGTTTCTCGCAGCAATGAGAAAATAGCTCCATTATCCTTTCTTGGAATACTCCTAATGACTTTTCTCATTCTACAATAATCTCACCTCTTTCAGTCTGTCTTCTTATCTTCTCAGCTCACCACATGGCTTATGTGGTTCATCCATTTGTTATAAAGAGTTAAATCACAACTGATTGCTTAGTATTTTTATCTGGAATAATATTTTCATCTTCTTTCTCACCCTTTCCAAACTGTCTAGCTCTCTTTCCACAGGTTTTTCTAATGTGGAGTCCTTTCTCATTTTTTCTTCTTCCTTTACCCTTTTTAACTTTCCCCCAAACCTGAATTTGAGTACATCCTATTTAAATGAAACTGAGTTGACTACCCCTGCCCTGACATCTGTTAAACTCGGCCCCCCCAACCCACTGTAAACATTCCTTACTTCTCATTTACCTGTGCTACAACCTTCAAACTCCCTGAGGATCAGAAACACTAGACCAAGATCAGAAAGCAAGGCGGTCAGTACTTTCCACCTTGCAGGCTATTCCCATTATCAGAACATTAGGTAATACATTAAAATTTTATGTTCTTTTTCGCTCTCTACATCTCCTCAGTCACTGGGTTTATGGAACTTATCTTAGCTTCCCCAGGCTCTATCTTGCCTGTATCTAGTGGCAGTGAGGAGATTGAGGAGAATGATAGTCACATTACTGCTTGGTGGTTCTCTTTTTTGTATGCCCTAACCTTTCCCTCTGTGTGAAGATGTGCATTTGGGATGTGCTGGTATATAGTCATACCTCAGCAGTGACTTAGACAATGTTCTTCACCTATTCCCCCTTAACACCGTGCAGAGCTGGGACATGGTCAAAAGGGGACCTGGGCAGGTTAATGGACCAGGCCCCCCCATCTGTATCAATATCCCATTACCCTGCCTCTCCCTAATTTCTATAAAACACTGTTCAAACCTGTCAATGTGTATAGTATTCTCTTTTTTTACTTTGACAGTGATCACAAAGGGTTAGGTTTTATTTAAAACTGTTATTTCAAATTTTACATCAAAGATGCCAGTCATTTGTTAAACTAAAGAGTGTCACAATGAAAACAGCATAGCAATAGTAAACTTCTCCCTTGAAACTGCATCTGGCATTCCATTAAACTTCAAGCCACATGCTGTTGGATCTGAGTCAAACATATTGTAAAGTTTGAAACAGTATCTATGTGAAGAATGCAGGAATTCAAAATAAAATGTGCAATGCATTTAACAGTTTGGGACAGCCAACTGGAAGCCCAGGATAATTGGATGCTGAAGCGATATGGAGAGAGTCACACAATAGACAGATGAAGGTGGAGGGAATCAGACTCTGTTCTACATAAGCAGCTCATAGCCTTACTCATCTGCACTAAGTACCAGACAGACCGTGCACAACACACTGCATTTCACACCAGTGTGCCTTCCCAAAAAAAAAAGGGGCGTTATTAAAAATGTATTCCTAGTTAAGATATTAACAATAAATTCATAAACTCATAGACATTAGGCTGTCCAATTTATTTACAACCAATTAATAAACAAACTGACAACAGTCAACAAAACAAGGAAACCAAGGATATTACCCAAAGGGTACGGCTCATATGACAATGCTACTGCCTACTTAAACGGATTACTTCCTTTACATTATAACTGCAGTGGGTAGCAGGAACCAAGTATTTACACATTACACACACATAAAACCATCAGTTACAACTACTTGCATGACTGTATACCTCAGAGATTTGTTTGATAACAAGTGAATGAATACATTTGTGAATAACTGACTAGAAGTTTATCTTAGATGGTTGTCAAAACCATACAGTGGAACCAATTATACCCCCACCCCCGCCCGCTCAACATCTTAAGTCAGAAATCAGATACAAAGATCAAACAATCAGGAACAAGGTTTTAATGTTTTGCTTATATATTTAGAAAGTTGCTAAAAGAAAAATCTTTGCATTAATAAGTATTTTCTGAAGGACACAAAGACTGAATCTTTGATTGCAGTCCACAACAATTTATGAAGTCATTTCACCAGAGCATGCTCCTTAGCAAGCTGAAGAAAAGGGATAGGGATTTGGGGCAAAAAGCAAGAATAACTATGAAACTCTAAATAATGAATGGTGTTACTGTAATCCCCAGTCATTTACCTGAAACAGCATCTCAAGGGTAATGGATGTTTACCTTAAGGAAATGGAAGGAAGTAATTGAAATTCATTTTACAGGAAGGAGAACTGAAGGTTTTTACCTTGAATAAATAGAAGTAGCAATGGAGGTTCGCCCTGCTGGATGCAGACATGGAGTTTTTTTTTCAAGCAGAGGTAACACACAGACACAGACACACACACACACACACACACACACACACACACACACACACACACACACACACACACACACACACACACACACACACACACACACACACACACACACACACACACACACACACACACACACACACACACACAAACATACACTAAGAAGCACACATGCTGACATTCATATACACATTAACAATCACATGTACACACGCACACACACACTAAGAAGCACACATGCTGACAGGTATACACATATGCATACATGCACACACACACATGCATACATGCACACACACATGCATACATGCACACACACACTCATCCACGTGCACACACACACACACACACACACACACACACACACACACACACACACACACACACACACAGACACACAGACACAGACACACACACACACACACACACACACACACACACACACACACACACACACACACACACACACAGAAGCACACCCACATGCACAAATACACACATATCACATCACTACCTGATCTGTAATAGCCCAATTAAATGCATGTGGTACAAATGGATTTACCCCAGCACAGCTGAATTCTCTTGGCATTGCAGTTACTCCCACAGCATTGAAAAAGACCTGTGCCGATTCTCACTTCTTTTTCATTTGGTCAACTTCAACCACTGAAAGAGACAAAGAGAATTGCATTTGCTTCTCTTCCATTGGCTCACTTAGTTGCACAGAGAAGCAGAGCATTTTTTTTTTGTCAAGGCCAGAGTAGCAGAGTACATATTTCTTTCTTTCTTCCTTTTTTTTTTTTTTGTTTGCCAGACCGAGCCCCCTAGCTAGCACCAGGACCTAGGTAGCTGGCTAGGTCACTTTGTGCTGGATCTGGCCCTGTGACCATGCCGCCTGTGCATCTCCAGCCTCTACCAGGGATCGGCAAAAAGGTGCCTGCAAGTACACACCCCTTCCAGCAAGGACATATCCATCCCTCCCTGCCAACACCTGAGGTGCCTGTGATGCTAATTGAACTCAGGTTCGTTAAGTCATAGTAAGGGTTTTATCTCTCTACAGCATGATGCTAGCTGAAAAGGTAAAACTGAATGCAGACTTTTCTTCCCTCCTTTAGGATACCTAGTAAAGGTCCTTACCTACTGATGCCTGACCTTAATGTGTTGCAGCAAATGGAGACTTGCTGTCAGTCTCTTCCAAGCCACCTTAACAATGAAACATGATGCTTAATACATGTTGTTTCTTTCATTACCACAAATGGGTTATATTTAGTTTGCCTCATGCAGTTCTCCAGTGTACCATTTTTAAAGCTTTATTTTCAGGCCCATAATTAAACCTCTTTTTAAAGAAGGAAGAAAATATACTGAAGCCAGCATGTATCTCTAGAACATTGTATCACATACCCACATTCCAACTATCAAGATCTGATAGCACCTTTATTTTTTAAGTGAGATATGTACTTTCAGTTTTTAACATATTGCTCCAGAGATATAAAACACACAAAAGCAGTACTCTGTGTCATTCTGTATTCTGTGATTTTTTTATTTTGTCTTATAGTACAACACAAAAACTTTAACACCAAAAAATAAAAAATTATAAGCGCTATTGCTTTGAAGAATATCTAATATGTGCAATTAACCACAATACATATTAGGATTGCCTGTCTAAGGAATAGTTGTGTGTTACATATTAAATCATTATTTGAAGAATGGAGTCTCGAAAGCCAGAATTGCACTTCCCCCAGTTCTGGAAAGGAACCCATGTCATAGTAACAGCTACAGCCCTCAGTCTCTCCTAATCTGACCTTATATCATTGCATTCCAGTGATACTTTGTGCAACTATATCCCTTGTATTTCCTAAGAGTGGTGTTCCACAGGGATCAGTCCTGGGACAGCTACTCCTTGGATTCTATTTCTCCAAAGTACAAGTGAAAACTAAAGGTCTATGGCTGGCAAAGTTTGCTGATGACTGCAAACTGAGAGCAGTTATAGAATCTCCAAATGATGTCAACATCCTACAAGAGGGTCTTATACAAACAAATGACTGGTGCCAAAATCATGGCCTTAAACTCAATGCAAAAAAATGTATTATCATCTCTTTTGGTAAGAGCGATGCTCCTACTAACTACCACATCAATAGCAACACCCTAGGTATGCACTCAGTGGTGAGAGACTTGGGCACACAGATTGACAGCAGTCTTACCTTTGATCACCATGTCTCCACAGTGGTAAGAAGGGCATTCTGTATTGCTCATCCCATAAGTAAGGGCATTGCCTCCAGAAAAAAAAGAACTTATAACCTCCGTGTACTCTTCCCTCATCAGACCAATATTTGAGTACAACACTGCTTTTGGTATGTACCTTTACAACACCTGCAACAAATGAAAAAATCACAAAAGTTCCTCACAAGGAAAATTCAAGATCTTCAGCATCTGTCCTATGTGGATCGTCTGAAATCACTGTCACTTTATTCTGTTTCATACAGACTACTCAGAGGCAGCCTCTGCCTTGCATATAAGGCAATCTCTGACCCTGCTTTATTGGAAATGCTGCATATCCACAAGTCAAATGGTACATGGGTTACTCATTCTAAAGAACTTAACCTGTTATGTGACATTCATAGAACCTGCTGGAGGGACAGAGTTTTCTCCCAGAGGTTACCAGACCTTTGGAACAGACTCTGACTTCATGTCATACACCGCACCTCATGGGCCCTCTTCAAACGCAATCTGGACAGTTGGATGGGTAACCATAAATTCATCCTGGGGGTTCCACTTATGTCCCTCTTGGACATGGGCATTAGGTGCTGTTTGTGGAAATAAGGGTAGAACTTGGCTAGCCTTGCAAGGGCCATAGGGCTATTAGCCTAGTAATTTCATATGATCCTATGATCCTATAGCATCCCCTGCATACGTCTATCGTGTTCCAGCTTCTATTTATAAGTGTTGTTGGTGGGGTCTGCCATTTATGGAGCAATTTAAAATAAATAAATGCTGGCCTTCTGATATCGTGGAAGACATTGGTATGCATATCTAGACTTCTAACTACTTAAAATTAGATTCTCAAATTTGTTAGTCATTTTTTGTAAAAGGTAGATCGCAACTCTCTTATTTTAAAAGAAATAAAACAGCACTAAGAGAAATAAAGTCAGGAAAAGCAGGAGGCTCAGGTGAGGTCACAACAAATATGATCAAGATGTTGGGTGACTTTTTAAAGAAATTACCCCTGAGGGTACTCATAGTAGGATGGAGAGAAAGGCGTATCCAAGATGACTGGAAAATAAGCATATTAGTTCCAGAGTACAAGAACAAAGGGGGCATTCAAAACTGTGGGTAGTGCAGAGGTAAAAAACTCCCATCACACTGCATGAAAGTTCTGGAAGGAGTGATTGATAAATGAATATGCAGAGTACTAGAAAGTATGATGTGAGATGAGCCATCTGGATTCACACTAGGATGCAGTACAACTGACATGATGTTTGCAGTGAGATAGATAGAGGAGAAAAAACTAGAGATGAGGAAAGAATCCAACTAGCATTCCTAGACTTGGGCAGTATTAGGTGGTTCGAACTTCCAGAAATATTGGTAGAATTAGTGCAGGCTATGTACAAGGACCAAGAGACTGAAGTACGAACAGTGTTTGCTCTCACAAAGGGGTTCCCAGTGTGAGTGGGTGAAGATCAGGTTTCGGCTCTGAGCCCACTGCTGTTCATATTGGTGATAGACTACATTAGTAAATAGGCTGGAGGGAACAGATCAATAAAGTTGCTGTATGCAGATGATGTGGCATTACAAGCAGACTCTGAGCAAGAACTTCAACAAAGGATAAGGGAATGGAATGTAAAATTGAAGGCACATGGGATGAAACAAGTACAGATAAGACAGTGGTAATGGCAGTAAATTGGAGAAATCAGAAGAAACTGAGAACTGAAATAGAAGGGAAGATAGTGGAACAGGTTAATAACTTCAAGTATCTGGGAGGGGTGGTTGAGAAGAAGGGAAGTCTGAATGAAGAGGTCAAAGCTAGAATCAGAGGGGCTGCAGCCAAGTGGCATAGAGTGTCAGGCATAGTGTATAAAAAAGAATGCCAAAGTAACTCAAAAGTAAGGTGTACAAGACAGTGGTGCAACCAGTACTACTGTATGGTACAGAAACCTAGGCAGTAAAGGTAGAGCAGATGAGGAAGCTGCAGGTGATAGAGAAGAAATGTCTGAGAAGAGTGGTAGGACGCACACTGTTGGACAGATGAAGAAATGAGGACTTAAGAGCAGAAGCCAAAGTACCTCCAACTGAAGAAAAGATAAAAGAGAACAGATCACAGTAGTTTGGGCACATGTGTAGAAAAGCAGAAGACAATCTGGTGAGGAAGATTTGGGACAGACAGGAAGAAGGTAAAAGAAAATAAGGGAATCCAACAAAGAGGTGGATGGATTGTGTGAGAGAAGATATGTGACAGGAGGCAACAGTTAACACGACATTCCAATGCCATGTAGAAAATGGGAAAAAGGAGAATGATGAGGATGATGATGATGAGGAGGAAGAAGGCAAGAGGAAAAGAGGACATCTACCAAAGGGATGGATAGACTGTCTGAGAGAGTACCTACAACAGTCGGGCATGACTGCCAGGAAAGTAATGACAGTGGTACTGAATCAACAGAGAGAGAGCAAGAGACATGATGACAGTTGACATGACACTCTGACCTCATGTATAAAATAAGAAAACGGGGAGATGATGACGATGATCTTTTTAAGTGAAATCTCAGAATCCCATCATGACCCTTTTGTGCCAGCTAGAAAATTCTGGCAAAGTAAAAACTAGTCAGAAATTTGAGAAAGTTGCCTTAAACTGCAAATACTTCCAATCAGGTAATTCTGTTTTGTTATCAGTCTGTTAACGCAGCTCATACACTTTCAACTTTTGTGTTCCATTTTTGCATAAATCTGACTAAATCTGCATAAGTTTTCACATTCATTGTGGTCAGTATATCAGCGAGCATTTCCCACCAGAATTATAAATATTTATTCTGCCCAGAATACCCTCTCCTCCTGAATCTTTCACTTTAGAGTCATATTTTGCAGATATTCCCTCTCACAATCAAATGGGACCTAAATCAAAGGTTCTGTCCTGCTTGTCTCCCACCTCTTTGATCTATTATCGTGATTGTCTAGAGACAGACTAATTTAGAAGATGCTCTACTTATTAAACTCTGTTGCAGAAATACTGCAAGGATGTAAACTTGTAATTTTGTGAATTCCAAACATCCCTTGTTAGTCAGAGACTGCAAATTCCTCCTCAATACCATAGGGGATTGTGAGCTCCATAAAAAAGCTAGGATGTTTCTTAACTTTACAATGAAAGCTGATAGGCCTACAACAGGGAGGTTGTTCAAGGCAAATAACAACTTCAGTAATATAATTTTATAATGGCCATTTCTAGCCAAAATTGAACATTTTTATTTATTTGTGTATTTGCTTTCCTGCAGATCTGAATACAATGTTTGAAAATTATTTTTTCTGTTAATTTATTCTGTGAGAGAGTAGGAGAGGACAATATCCATGTACTTCATCCTGGATACACATTCAGCATTTTTCCTTGTAAGTTAAGTGTCACGTGTTTAAATCCACTTACTGAGATTTCTCTAAATTCACTAGAAGACCATGTAACATGGAAAATGTATCTAGTGCTGTGTACACTGCTGTTCTTAGTTCCTTAGGTTCACAGTTGGTTACTGGGCTATTGACCCGAAGGTCTTGATAAGCCTAGCTGTGTGTGCCCAATATAATACTGTAGAAACACAATATAAAGGATCTGCCCTAAACATGAGATTTTAGTTAGCAATGACTGCCCATATCTAGGAGGGTCATAGGTGAAATCCCCAGCTGGAATTTATGGTTTGCCATCCAGTCATCCAAGCTACACTTAAATAGGGTCATAGAGGGCTTTGTTTGACGTCAACTGGTAACCTATTCCAGAGGAGTGGCAACCTCTGAGAGACATATCTGTCTCTCCAGCAGGTCCTATTTATATCGCAGGCCAGGTTAAGGTCCCTGGAGTAGGTGACCCTTGTCCCATTTGACTTGTGGATGTGCAGCATTTCCATTAGTTTTGGATTTGAGATTACTCTGTAGGCCAGGCACAAGTCTCCTCTAAGTAGTCTGTACACTACTGAGTACAGTGACACTGACTTCAGTCTGTCAATGCATGACGTCCTGGAGACTAAGTTTTCTTGGTTAGAAATCTCTGAGATCTCTCATGTTGCTGCAGGTGCCTGGTAAGTTACATACCAAAGGGAGTATTGTACTCCATTATTGGCCAGATGAGGGTCGAGTACAGGGGTGTTATAACCTCTTTCACTCTTGAAACAATGCCTTTGCAAATGAGGTGTGTGACATAGAATGCCTTCCTTACTACAGTAAACACATGGTGGTTAAAGTTTAGGCTACAGTCAACTTGCTTTCCCAAGTCTCTCACTACTGAGTTGTTACTTAGGGTATTATTATTTATATGATAGTCTTCAAGGATATAGTTTTTATTGAAAGGGAGGATAGTGCATTTTTTTGCACTGAGTTTGAGTCCATGGTTTTGGCATCAATCATTGGTTTGTGTAAGTCCCTCTTGAAATATTTTGACATCATTTGGGTATTCAATGATTGCAACTAATTTGCAGTCATCAGCAAACTTAGTCAGCCACAGACTCTCTGTTTTGATGTGAACTTCTGAGATGCATATTCCAAACAACAAGGGGCCCAGCACTGACCCCTGTGGAACCCCATGGGTGACAGGTCTGTTGGTTGAAGTAAGGTCCCCAACTTTGACTGAGTGTGATCTGTTGGTGAGCCAGTTAGCAACCCACCTAACAATATAAGGATTGATATTCAGCTGGGAGAGGTTATCAATGATGCCCAAATATGGGATTGTGCTGAAGGCCTTGGCTAAGTCAGGGTAGGCTGTCTACACAGATCTCCCTTCATCTATGGTTCTGGTGACATTTTTGAAGAAGTCTACCAAGCTTAATAGGCATGACATGCCTTTGACAAAACCAAACTGCTTCGGTCCAAGGGTGTGGAGATCACCCATATTCTTATTTATAAGGTCCATGATGATTTGTTCCATGGCCTTACAGATAAGGCTGGTTAACTTATGGGTCTGTAGATCCCAGTGTCTGTTGCTGTATTACCTTTATGAAGGGGATGACGGTTGCTGTTTTCCATTTAGCAGGGACAAAACCAGTAGTCAGGCTGTGGTTGAAGAGAGTATCTAACAGAGTTTTAACTCATGTTTTAGACCATTTAAAAGGCAACCTGGGATGTCATCTGGTTCCATAGAGGCTATGTTTTGGGCCTTGGAGAGAGCATTAATGATTTGCTCTTTGGATATGCAAGTTGGGAAGATGTAGTGGGAATGCTTTGTGGAATGTTTGGAGGGGACAGGGGTGTGAGATTTTCACCAAACCTGTCAGCTAACAGGTTAGCTATTTTCACAGTATCAGTGTGTGTGATGCCATCCACAGTTAGATCAGCACACATCAGGGTCCTACCTCTTAAGTTACGGATATAGCTGAAGAATGCCTTATGGTTATCTTTAGCCATGATTGTTAATTTTTTTTCGAGGTTGCCCTTAGAGGATTTTTCAAGTTGTCTTATTTGTTTGCTCGAGCAGAGAAGGGTGTTCTTCCAGTGCTGGGACCTCTTTTTTATTTATTCTTAACAGCAACTTCTTCCTCTTGTTGTATAACTTATTAATGCTAGATGTCCACCAGGAAGGCTTGTTTTTTCTTAAGGATCTTGTTTTGATCCTATAAGGTACAGTTAGGGTGCTTTGGGGGTTGAAATTCACAATATGCAGTCATTTGCACACCAAATTAATTTATGCTACATATCTAGGGATAATGAAATAATCACATACTGCAAAATCCTTCCTCAGATATGCTGCAAAGATCTTTACTGCAAAAAGAAAAAAAACAAATGCTGTCTGCACAGAAGCAAATTTATATATCCCACCAGTTGCCACAGGAAAAATGATGAATTGCTTCATTTTCTTGTTCTTAATCCTTGAACCAGTAACTTAGGCGGTACTATCCCTTTTTGTCTAATAAAAAGCTTGAACCTTTTCTACCAATGATACAATTCAACATTTGACATCATACTGAGTGCTTCATTTTCTTGTTCTTAATCCTTGAACCAGTAACTTAGGCGGTACTATCCCTTTTTGTCTAATAGAAAGCTTGAACCTTTTCTACCAATGATACAATTCAACATTTGACATCATACTGAGTGCTTCATTTTCTTGTTCTTAATCCTTGCACCAGTAACTTAGGCGGTACTATCCCTTTTTGTCTAATAAAAAGCTTGAACCTTTTCTACCAATGATACAATTCAACAGTTGACATCATACTGAGTGCTTCATTTTCTTGTTCTTAATCCTTGAACCAGTAACTTAGGCGGTACTATCCCTTTTTGTCTAATAGAAAGCTAGAACCTTTTCTACCAATGATACAATTCAGCAGTTGACATCATACTGAGTGCCTTCTTTGCTCTTTTTAATTCTTCTCAAAATATTTAGTTTTTTAATCTGCCCTGCCTTCACAGGCATTCTCCATTACCCAGATTTCCTATTAATTCCTTGTAACGCCTTTCTTCTTTCTCTGTTTAATTCTCCTTAAGAATTAGGTTTTCTATATAATCATATCTTCCCATCAAGCATCATAAGATGTATCAGATTCTGTCCTCTAATATGAACTAATTGCTGCTACCAAATATTCCATATCTTAAGTGTTGTGTAAAACTGAGATCTTGACCCCAGACACCTGAATATTTTCTATATATCCCACTATCCATTTCAGTCTGACAGGATTAAGGGCTAACAAAGATTTTGACAGTATCTCTGTAGTTACAGTTGACTGTTTTAGCAAACAATTATGTGATCCAGCCTGCTTGCTTTCTTCCTAATAGCCACATAATAAGCTATGTCTTGTTCTGCTTGATAAAGAACTTCCACATCTAATAACAACTGCTCCTTGAAAAACATACTTACAAAATAACAGGATTGTGGGTGTCTAGTCCTACCACAGGGGATAATCTCAAACACATGGTCTAAGACCATGTTAAAATTACACCTAAGAATTAAAGGTATCCCCTTTACCTTTCCACCCTGTATATCTGCATCCATTTCTTTAAAAACAGCCAAGTGACCTATCTTAGGACCATAATTGTACACTTCTGTAAGTAAACTAGCAGAATAAACACTGTGCAGACTGACCATCTACCCAACCAGTTCTTAACGTCTGTCATTAATGACCATCTAGTATGCCAGGCCTTATAGTCTTTCATTAACTGTCATTGTAGATTCCAAGATTACTGCTTCTGTTTTCATTGCCCTAACCACAACCTCATCCATGCTATCTTTCTCACTGTTTCATAAATCCTAGTACATTAGATACTTTCAGTTTTTTCCTTTATCATACTTCTTCATGGTTGTTGTGATGTGTGTTTGTGTATGTGTGTGTGTGTGTGTGTGTGTGTGTGTGTGTGTGTGTGTGTGTGTGTGTGTGTGTCTGCGTATGTATGAACTGGAAATGACTTAGACTGCAAAGTGATTTTAGTTGCTTTGCTACTCGTGATCTGTGTGACTTGTTTTGGAATTCCATTTAATATTACAAACATACTAGTAAAACAATGAAGCTGTGAAATAAATAGCACTTTATTTGTAACAAATGCAGCAAAAAATAGGTGGCAGAAGTAAGTCATGTGAAGGGTACTTGGCTAGCTAATTGTGGGTGCTCCCAGAGGTAAGTCATGTGAAGGGTGCTTGGCTAGCTAATTGTAGGTGCTCCCAGAGGTAAGTCATGTGAAGGGTGCTTGGCTAGCTAATTGTGAGTGCTCCCAGAGGTACGTCATGTGAAGGGTGCTTGGCTAGCTAATTTTGGGTGCTCCCAGAGGTACGTCATGTGAAGGGTGCTTGGCTAGCTAATTGTGGGTGTTCCCAGAGGTAAGTCATGTGAAGGGTGCTTGCCTAGCTAACTGTGGGTGCTCCCAGAGGTAGGTCATGTGAAGGGTGCTTGGCTAGCTAATTGTGGGTATTCCCAGAGGTAAGTCATGTGAAGGGTGCTTGGCTAGCTAACTGTGGGTGCTCCCAGAGGTAGGTCATGTGAAGGGTGCTTGGCTAGCTAATTTTGGGTGCTCCCAATGGTAAGTCATGTGAAGGGTGCTTGGCTAGTTAATTGTGAGTGCTCCCAGAGGTAACTCATGTGAAGGGTGTTTTGCTAGCTAATTCTGCGTGCTTCCAGAGGTAAGTCACATGAAGAGTGCTTGGCTACCTAATTTTGGGTGCTCCCAGAGGTAAGTCATGTGAAGGGTGCTTGCCTAGCTAACTGTGGGTGCTCCCAGAGGTAGGTCATGTGAAGGGTGCTTGGCTAGCTAATTGTGGGTGCTCCCAAAGGTAACTCATGTGAAGAGTGTTTTGCTAGCTAATTGTGCGTGTTTCCAGAGGTAAGTCATGTGAAGGGTGCTTGCCTAGCTAACTGTGGGTGCTCCCAGAGGTAGGTCATGTGAAGGGTGCTTGGCTAGCTAATTGTGGGTGCTCCCAGATGTAAGTTATGTGAAGGGTGTTTTGCTAGCTAATTGTGCGTGTTTCCAGAGGTAAGTCATGTGAAGGGTGCTTGCCTAACTAACTGTGGGTGTTCTCAGAGGTAGGTCATGTGAAGGGTGCTTGGCTAGTTAATTGTGAGTGCTGCCAGAGGTAAGTCATGTGAGGGGTGTTTTGCTAGCTAATTGTGCGTGCTTCCAGAGGTAAGTCATGTGAAGGGTGCTTGGCTAGCTAATTGTGGGTGCTGCACATCACATTATTATCATACTTGCATTGTAAAGCCTTTAGTGGCTTCTGGTACCTAATAAGAGCTTGTTACTTACACAGTGAGGCGTTTGTGTCATGGCTCCTGCTTACTTCAATGAGCTCTTGTTGCTACATCATCTGACTCGGCTTCTCTGCTCAGGCAGAAGGGATCTGCTAGTAGTTCCAAGGATGCAGTTACGGCTATCAGTTTAACATACTATTTCATGCCTGACTAGACTACAGAAGAATGCTGCCTTAACAGAACTGGGAGTCCACTTCACTGTCTAAGTTTCAGAGAGTCATGAAGATATACCACTGTCATAAGCCTACCTTTTGATAATCCGGCCTCCTAAGTGAAGGCCATATTGTATATATTGTGTCTACTATGTTTATTATTATTATCAATTTTTTTTTTTACCTTTTTACTTTTATGTTGTGAAATGCTTAGAAAATAAGCATTGTAATAAATATTCATTTGATTTTTGTAAAGCAGACTGTATACAAATTGTACTGTGGACTGGGGTCAAGGATAGCTGTCACTTGCTTCTGATGTTTATATGTGTAAATGTATGCATAACGTAGCATTCGTGTGTGTTGTGTGTGTGTGTGTGTGTGTGTGTGTGTGTGTGTGTGTGTGTGTGTGTGTGTGTGTGTGTGTGTGTGTGTGTGTATACATAGTTTTAATCATAAATGTGTAATACTGGTGTTGGCTGATTATCTGTGTGCCAGCTTTTCATGCATGCCCTACCTATTGTGTGTCAACTTTTATACTTCTGTAACTAACACACACACACACACACACACACACACACACACACACACACACACACACACACACACACAAATGCTACGTTATGCTTCAGCACACATCAAGTGAAGAATAAGAAAGTTCTAAGAAAAAATCCTGAAAATGAAAATGCTTAAAGAAAAACATCCCATCCCTAATATGTTATATTTTCCCAGACTACTTTTATTTTCCCTACACAGGCTTTTATCATAACTAATATTTATGATACAGACTTCTTTATGAAATATCTCTACCTTCCCCAGATAGAACCCAGCATTACATTACCCCTGCTATCAGTATCACTAAATAATTACTTCTCCAGGGAAGGGATTCAGCACTGAGCACTGCTTGCCAGTTTTGGGCTAACATCTTAGTGCAAACCAGTCCAGCCAAGTCCATCGTGTTATAGTGACATATTATTTTGTCTCAGAAAATTGCTTGATGAGTCCCAGTCCCTTCTCTGTGCAGTATCAAGGTAATCTGTAGTAATATAACCCTGCAGGAGAGGACCAATTTACACTTTAACAGCTGAGGCATTTGGAGATAAACAATTCGATACAAAGCTGTCTTACAAATAACTCAGATCCATGACTGCCTCTGCCACAGAGTGCAGGAAACAGTGATGATAAAACGTAAAGGCCATCACAGTTTATAACAGATTCCTTTCTTTTTTAGATTTGATACAACATAATATCTAAAATGATTAAATGTTCTGAATTGCAGGCAAAGAAAAGACAAAGAATGTGAACAAAAGCTGCATAAGGGTCACTGAACTTTGAAATGAAAACGCAAATACCATTTTTCTTTGCATGACGTTTGTCCCTTCCATGCTGCCCACAGAAAAATCACCCCTCCTTTGTTTGTTTATTTTTGGATATTAATAACAACTTGAGGACATACTGTAAACCATTTCTACTGTCTGTTGATTCTGACATCCAGTGCTTCATTATAATCCTTGAAGATCATTACAACTGAGCAGAATCCTTCAGTGAGTCTCAAGCTGTTGAGAGAAGGTGCCTTTCTTGGAATTGCCAGTGGATACCTGTTATGATCTATGATGGGAGAAGCACAACTTTAAATATGATAAATACAAATTATTTTTATTCATTTGTTAGATGGATAAACCCCAGAGGACACAGCCTTACTAAGTGATGGTTTACTGCAGGAGTTTGAGGGAATCAGTATAGGATAAAGTCTAAAAGCAGCTTATAACTTTTATCTTATGTTCTAATTGCCACTTATTAATACCACTTTAAAAGCAGAGTAAGAAGGGCACTGTTGATATAAAGCAATACAGCATTGCACATGCTGTGTTTTTAAACTGCAAATGCAAATTCTTATAACAAGCTAAGTTATACCTTCTGCACTATATTTCACTGGTATGTGATGAAATAGACCACAATAACTGACGCTGAAAGACAATCAGTTCCTGTACTAACACACCCACATCTAAGTGCTGAAAAATTAGCTGAAAGTCAAACATTAACACATCCAAGTGATTTCTCTTCTGGAGCTCTAATCCTGGTTATTTTATATAGCTTGGTGAGTCCTGTGATACCTTTATACTTCTTACTTTATTTTCTTAGGTAAAAAATTCATTGCGATAGCATAGATCAAGAGTATGTTTTAATTTTCTTTGCAATATTTCAAAATGTATGAATGCATTGTTTGCTTAGTCTGGTGAAAGCCATAACTGAACTGATCTTAAGGAGAAAATTGCAAAGACTGCCAGAAGGCTTTCAGAATTTCTGCATGTTAGAAATTTGTGCAGTGTTTCTTGATATTTTAGGCATATAATTTTCTACTAAAAAGCAGTACTTTGAGTAAGAAGATGCACAAAACTATATTGTTTATGAAACTTAGCTTTCATGGAAAGCAAGTAGCTCTTTAAGGTGCATGGTACTGAGAGGCAGCATTCAGTATCTGATCATTTCAAGATTGAAAAATTGTGTACATTGTAAGGTTTAGTGTAGAGTTCTGAATATGTTTTCTAATGTAAATGTCACTATATTTAAGGCAGTTAGCACTACATTTACTTTCTACATTAAGTTAAGAACATAATATTCTGGCCACTTGCTTGACATGAAACACAAAGCAAACAAATGACAGCAGCATGATTTCACAACATTTATCATTTCAGATTAATAGCTCAAAAAGAAATAAAGTCCATTTACAACAACCATATGTCATATCATAGTTTAAAATGATCTCATGCTGTAGTTTAACAAAAATTTTATTTGCAATGTTAATGTACAGTGGAGGTACAGAGTATAATTTCTCTGAGATAGAGCTTCACAGAGATAAATCAGCTATTAGTAACATGCACACAGTTAATGACAGCAGACAAAATGTTATTTTCCAGTTTGACAAATTAGTAAAATCTTGCAGTAAGAGTATTAAACTACTTGTCTGTCACAGTACTGAACATATGCTGTAGACACACAGCATCATCTAGTGCATTAGCTAAGCATCATCCTGTTAACCGGTCTAGAGTGAAACTTAATACTAGTGCATGATACAGATTAGCACCTAGTTTGAAAAGAGCTCTGGGACAGTAGAAAGCTTTGAAAAAAAATGTTAAGTTCAGGAGATGAATGAGAATTAAAAGCGTGCTGTTATTTAGTCTTCTCGGTCAAATGGACAGAAACAACATACACACACACACACACACACACACACACACACACACACACACACACACACACAGTGCCATGATTGCCAGGCGCTTTGCTCTGAGCTCATGGATTCATGACTTAGCTAACACTGCACTATGATGACAATTAGTTCAGCTGCAGAAAGAAAATATATGAATATGTGATAGGACATTGGTCATTTAACATGCAAGGTCATTGTTTATAGTGTCCATCTGTTAACTATTGGAAAATTAAGGATGAATAAGACTTTATTATAGCACGTGCTCGGTTTGGCATCCAAAACAATATTTATTCCTTTGTTAGCCAGGTAAACAGGCTTATTTTTTTAAAGTAGTTAACAGGTTTGTATGTTAAAGAATAATTGTGGATCCAGCAAAACATATCATATTTGAAAATAGGCACTTTTATATTTTACTTGACATATTGCATGTAGTAAGGTGAAGAACTATTGCTTGCTTCAATCTATGGTGGACAGCATGGGTTTTTTATTATTATTTTTTTTGGCTTTATCATTCAATTCACAGAGGTATACCTTGAAAACGTAAAGTAAGCAATTATTGGAGAACATTATTATAATTGTAATTCAATATTTTATTATGTATACAGACTAAAAGAAAATCTTTCACAAGTAAGAAAACATCAGGAGATCCAGGAAACGATCTCCAGTGCTAGGTCAAAGAGTTGTGTGAATCTGGAAGTTACAAGGCAGCTTGAAAGTTTTGGCTTTTACGAGAAATGGAACAGTTACATGTGTTTATTGTCAGATTTACCTATAATGCTTATACAAGGAGTATCTGATGTTAAAAAGTATCAAATGCTGTAGATAAGTTTGCACAAATAGTGTTAATAGTGCAGAACAAATGTAAGGCAGGTTGTACTTTATTCAGCTATGGCTCTATATTACTGTGGGCACGTATGTCTCTCATAATTAAACATTTTGCCAGATTTTCATATGCGAAAGAAAAGGAGTAAGAGTCTGTAATCTGTAGAAGAGTTTTTGTAGATGCAGTTGTGTAGTATCAGAGAGGAACGTTTGTACAGAAGTTATGACAGGATACAGGTCCCCTGTAACATTTCCAAAAACAGGGGTGTAACCAGTTTGCATATACAGATTGCATTGTTGCTTCCACCTTGTTTAAAATGTATACCTCTCAAAATGCTGCCCCTTACACACTGAAAGAATGATGGCTGTTTTTCAACTGTTGCCTCCTAGAGCAATTAAAATAGGTTATTTTTTAAACGGCTAGGCTTATTTGAAAAATAAGGTGTATACAGATCTTTATTACAGACATTAGTTTAAGCAGTTATGTACATCTTTTGGCCTCTGTAAGCAATTGTTTCTGATAACTGCACAGAAGAATGCGTACTCAGTTGTGTACACCGAGTATGCCTTGCTACCAGGGTTGCCAGACGTCTCTATTTGGGTGGGACTGTCCCGAGATCAGCAGCCTGATCCCGAGTCCCGGCCTGCCAGTTTAAATCCCAGCCAGCCTCCGCTTTGTTTTTTTTTTTTGATTGTCCCGTATACCTGGCATACGGGCCAATCAAAAATTGCTAAACACTGAGCTTCTTGTGTTCCGCATTAAACACGAGAAGCTCCGTGTTTAGCGATTTTTGATTGGCCCATATGCCGGTATATGGGCCAATCAAAAATCGCTAAACACGGAGCTACTTGTGTTGAATGCAGAACTGCAATGCATTAAACACGAGAAGCTCCATGTTTAGTGCAGAGCTACTGAGTGAGCTCAGTTCTTTAATGTGGAACTCTGTTCCGCATTAAAGACCTTTTTTTTTTTTTTTTTTGGTCTTCAGTTGCCGTGAGAGACCTTCTTTTTTTTTTTTTTTGTCCCTGGAAATCTGGCAACCCTGCTTGCTACACTCTTGCTCCAAAAATCAAAGTCAAGTCAAAGTAAACTTTATTGTCATTTAAAACTACACACATGTAGCCTAAATGAAATTTTGTGCATCAGCTCAGTTCTTGACAACATTACCAAGGAAAGTGAAACAACACATGCAAGCAGAGGAATAAACATAGCTAACAAATACAATATTACTCACACACACAAGAAAGAGCAGAGACATTTACCAACACTCATATATGAAAATAATACCCTCCCCTGAGTTAAATTAACTACCCTATTTAAAGTAATGCAAAACACAATACAGACTGAACAATGCCTAAGTTATTTGTCTAATATTGCACTTGAGTGGGTTAAATAAAACTGACTATGGATATAATAAATAAATATTGCACTTACTTGGAATATATGTAAGTAAATATTGCACAAATAAATAAAAATTGACTTATTATGTGTCCAGACCCTTGGGACTAGTGCCTGATATCAGAAGTCTAATCACTGTAGGGTAGAAACTGTCACTGAATCTTGTAGTCCTGCAACAGAGGCTGTAGTATCTCCTGCCCAATGCCAGATGCTTAAGCAGTCCATGCACAGGATGCATGTTGTCCTGTATTATTTTGGCGGCCTTTTGGATACTTCTGGCAGAATAAAGATATATTGATGGAAGACTAGAACCTGTTACCTTCTTGGCAACCCTCACCACTCTTTGTAGCGCCTTCTTTTCTGTAACTGTGCAGCTTCCAAACCACACTAAGAAGTTGCAGGTGAGGATGCTCTCTATTGCAGAGAGAATATGAAGAGGAAGCTTAGCTTTTTTCAGCTTTCCTAAAAAGTGGAGGCATTGGAGTACTTTCTTGACCAATTGGCTGGTGTTTCCCAACAACAAGAGATCCTCTGATAGGTTGGGTCTATAGTACGTTGTCGAAAGGCAGTTTCAATGAACACATTTTCATTGACATGTAAACATCAAACTACCAAAACTCTGAATGGCTACTTCAGTGACTTTTTTCCCAGGGGAAAAATCGCTTGGCCATCATCAGAAATTTGCCCTTTCCTCCACTGTAGTGCGATCTCGGAGTTGGTTTATTTAGTTAGGGGGTGTAGGGAGGGTCTGACAGTTTGTTTTGTTTTTGGTTGGCCAAGTGATTTCTTTTTCCCCTGGGAAAAAATTCGCTGAAGTGGCCATTCGGAGTTTTGGTAGTTCGATATTTACGTGTCAATGAAAAGGCATTCGATGAAAATGACTTTCGACAATGTAATATAGGTCTGATAAGTTCATAGGTGTTTACTAGGCTAATGACTACAAGGGCCTTTTTAAGTCTAGCCATGCATCCCAAATCTTTGACAAGTTCTGATACCATTGATAAGTATAAGCAGGGGCTTGGGAGATGAAACATTTACAAGCTAGGGCCTGGGAGATAAACAATTTACAGGTTGCCTGTGTCCATTAGAGACATATGTGCCAAACCAGGGATGCATTTTCTGTTCCCCATCCAATTGTCCAGGTTGCACTTGAATTGGGTTAAGGAGGAACTCTGCTTCACATGGATGGGCAGCCTGTCCCAGAGACGAGGTAATCTCTGGGATACATACCTATCTCTCCAGCAGGTCCTATGTATATCACAGGCAAAGCTTAAATATTTAGAATGGGTAATTCTGGTGCTGTTTTCTTTTTTGCGGACATGCAGGAGGTCCATCAGAGTGGGGTCTGAAAATGCCCTGTATGTCAGGCATAGATCTCCCCTCAAAAGACTGTAGGAGACAGAATACAGGAATAGAGCCTTGAGGTGGTCTGCTTAGGACACTTTACTCAAGCCCTGTATTCTTTTAGTGTGGAACTTCTGTGGACATTCCAATTGTTGGATATGCCTGATTAGGTACATATCAAAAGGGCATTGTACTCAATGATAGGTCTGATGAATGCCAAATACAGTGGAACAATGACTTCCTAGGACTTAGACACTATACCTTTAGTTATAAGTTCTGCAGCATAGAATGATTTCCTCACTACTGTGGACACATGATGGTCAAAGCTAGATTACTGTCTATGTGTGTCCTTAAGTCCATGACTACTGGGCCATCTCTAAGGGGTATGTTGTCAATATGATACTTACCAGGGGTGGATGACTTCCCAAAGGATACTATTATGCATTTATTGCCATTTAGTTTTAGTCTATACCTCTGACACCAATTGTTTGTCTGTGTCAACCTCTCCTGGAGAATATTTGTGTCAGTGAGGGATTCAATGACAGCTCCTAATTTGCAATCATCTGCCAGTTTAGTGAGCCAGAGACCACTGACATTGGCCTTGACTTCAGAGAACTAAATGCGAAAAATCTGCAGTCCAAGGACTGATCCCTGAGGGACTCCATTTGTGAGTGGCCTCTTTGTAGAGGTGGATTTACAATTCTAACTTCCTGGGTTCTGTCTGTGAGTCAGTTCACTATCCACTGGGTGACATATGAGTTTGTACCTAACCTCTTGAGTTTGTCAACAATGCCCAAGTGGAGCATTATGTCAAATACCTTGGCCAGGCCAAGGTAGGCAGTGTGAACAATTTTGCCCTCGTCCATTGCTTTGGTGACCTTCTCAAAGAGGTCCATTAGGTTGAATACTCATCATCTGCCCTCGACAAAACCGAACTGGGTAGGGTCCAGTGTCTGGAGGTTTACTATATCACTATTGCTCATTTCTATGATAATTCTTTCCATGGCTTTACATACAAGACTAGTGAGACTTATGGGTCTGTAGTTTCCAGGGTTTGTAGATGGTCCACCTTTGTGCAGAGGGATGACTGTTCTTCATTCATGAGGGATGAAGCCTTTTTGGATGTCATAGCTAAATAGCAATTCCAGAGGCCCTGATAGGTTGTGTTTCATGCTATTTAGAAGGCATCCTGTGATATTGTCTGGGACCATTGATGCAGTGTTCATGGCCTTAGAGAGAGAGCATTAAGGACCTATTCCCTAGTTAAAGGTTCATAGGTTGGTACTAGGCTATCAGCCCTAGGGCCTATACAAGCCAAGCTATAACAATTCCCTGGCTATTTCTTCCCACAATATTTACTTCCCTGGACCCCTGTCTAGCAGGGCGACTGATGTGATCCCCGGCGTGAATTTCCTATCTCCCATCCAGTCGTCAAGGTTCCTTTTGAAGAGGGCCAAAGAGGCGCTCTGCTTGACATGTATGGGCAGTCTATTCCAGAGTCTGGGGAGTCACTGGGTCAGGAACCCATCCATCCAGCATGTTTTGTTCATTGTAATGATAAGGTTTAGATCCCTGGAGTGTGTGGCTCTGAGGGATTGGGATTTCTTTAAGTGTAGCATGTCCAACAGCTCTGGGTTTGACATGGCCTTGTATGATAAGCAGAGATCGTCTCTGAGTAGACGATATGCGACAAAGTATAGCTGGAGTTTTTGCTGGAGTTTTTGATAGCAGGAGGAATTATATCTGATGGCATTTCCTGAGGGAAAGTTGAGGGGGTAAGAGGGGTCAAGTTGTAGTTGAATTTATCAGCCAGGAGGTTTGCTATATGTTCTGGCTCAGTATAAATTACTCCATTTACAATGAGCTCTGCACACAATTGTGTACTGCCTTTGAGGTTTTGGACATAACTAAAAATGCCTTGTTGTTGTCATTGGCCTGGGAGGCCAAATTCACCTCAACTTTGGCTTTAGTAGACTTTATTTGCCCTCTGAAATGTTTGTTTAGTTTGATGGGAGGCTTTTATCCTGCTGGGTTCTGTACCTCCTAATTTTTGCAATGATTTTCTTCCTCCTGTTATATAGCCTATTGATTTTGTGATTCCACCAGGGGGGCTTGTTTTTTGAGTTAGTTCTGTACTTCTTCCTGGTGGATACAGCTGCCTCTATGCAGCTATTAACATGCTTGTACAGGGTTTCTGTGAACAATTCTGCATAGGCAGCAGTGTTCTCAGAGTTGATGGAGACTTGAAATTTTGCCAGGTTATTCCTTAATAGCAGGAGGTTAGCCTTAGAGTAGTTCCTGAATAATCAAGGTTTAGATGGGGGTCCAGGTATTATTTTTACTTCAAAGGAGACCATTTGGTGGTCTGTCTTTACCACAGAATATATTACAGTAGAGGGTGTGCAGCACTGTCCCATATTAATGAGGACCAGAATCAATATGGCTGCACCCCTGGTTGGTGTATATCTCTTCTTGGTTCAGGTTTTACAAAATAAATACATTTCTTGTCTGAAAAATTTGGTGAAATGTATAGTTTCCTGTTAATAGTGGGGAGTGGTAAGTAAAGTGAATATGGTATTGGGTTTGGATGGTCAGTGTTGTGTGGTCAATGTGTTAAATATAAGTTGTGGTATGGGGTATGGGTCATAGAGTGGGACCTATATAGCTGGCAAGTGAATAGTGATTAATGAGCAATATGTACACCCAGCAATTTTTACTCCTCTCTCTCCACACTCTCACCCTTGATCCTGAGCCACTGGGTTTGTTCTCCTTTTTTTTCTGAACTTCTTTTTATCTCTTGGTCTTGGTTAGGCTTCAGGTCAAACAACTCAAGGTTTCTCCCAACTGTGCCACCACATGCCTGCACATGCCTGCTTGTAACATGGGAACTTATTAAACTGGTTAAATGAGTTTGGTTTTTTAAATGAATTCCTCTTGCAAATGGCATAACTATCTTATAGAGAGAGCATTGTACTAGAGACAATGACAAACACATGCTTGTTTAACTCTGTGGTAAACAATCACAAATGGGCTTGATTTAAAGACTTATCAGGGGTGTATGAAACATGAAAAAACAAATTACAACACTTGTGATTTTAAGAAGTTAAACATATAACTTGCAGAAACTATACTTAGGAATGGATAGATGCATTGACTGTAACCACGTAAACAAGAAAGAGAGAATAGTAAAAATTCTCTTGAAATTGTGAAGCTATAAAGTATAATAGAGTAGAGAGCAGAACATACAGCAGTTCAGGTTAACACTCTTTTACTTTGGCCATAGTATTAGCAGCCTGTTTTCCATAAAGAGCTATTGATTTTGCAGAATCCTAAGTTATCACATGATGTTTCCCACCTTGAATGAATTATCACAAAATGATTTCAGGTAAATCCCACAATACGTTCTTAATATTTGAAAGACAAGCAGATTAGATATAGATTTTTTAATCTGAAAATGTATGTGTTATATAAACAGACATCTTTCTAATCCTATAAAGTCTTTCCGTTGGCTAGTGCTCTGAAACGTGGGTCTGAAGCTGTTCATAAGGCAGGTTATAAATATTTAGTTATGTCAGAGATCTCATACATACTGTGGAATTTAAAGAGTAAGGACTCGGAACTAATCCCTGCAGAGCACCTATTATAGTAGATGCTAAGATAGCGATGACATGGCCATCTCAGCAAATGAGACAAGAGCAATCACTGATGATGTCTGAAATCATGCACAGCTCTGGTCATTTAACTACAAGGCTTTGAGTTTATTGAACAAGGTAGACTGGTTCTCAAAGCCATTTACTTTTAATGATCCTAAAACATGAGATTTGTTGGGAATATCAGTTAGTAAAAAGACAAATGTATTCCTTAACTTTTGTCAGTGCAGTGTTGTACCAAGACATGACTGAAATCATGCACCCACTTCAAAACTTTACTAAAAGCGCACCTAAAAACATGCTAGCTATGCCCTTGCAACTCCCACTCTAATATCACCCACCCCATCCAACCACTACCTTTCTTTCCACTCCACTAACTACCTTGATTATAGCAAGCTCAGATGCTCATAAGCCTAGTACTTATTATACAGCAGGAACTTCTTACTGTAACATTTGTTAATGTCTGTTATGTACTTCACAGATAAAGATTCTAGTTGTCTACTGATGTACTATGTTCTTCATCTATAAATATGTTGTAAGTAATTGCTATGTAAATTGTTAATTGCTATGTAATCCAATGTAACTACTGTCTGTTTATTTTAACTGTAGAGCTTTTCTCCCCGGGCCTCCACTGAAAATGGATCTATGTCCAGTCGGACACTCCCGGTCAACACATATAAATAAATAAATAAATATGTGACATATACCTGACAAAGTGCCACATATTTACACCTGTGTAATCAGTTAAAGAGTAGACAGCTCACCCAAATACTTTTGATGTGGTTCTGAGCACAGAAATTTGTCATTATTTCTCTATGGCGCTCATAGGCTTTTGTGCAAGGAAGTCACAGTAACTCTGTGTGCATATATTGCTGATAGGCACAAGATATGAGAGTAGTGACAGAGCTAAATACAATTTCAGTGAATATGATATATTTTAATGGAAGACTGACAGCAGATGCTGAAGTGCAAAGCCTGCACACTATTATTTCTCATGTCATTGCTTTGTAGTCCATGATATCAATCTTAAGTGAAAAATATTACATTTTGTGCATGTGTGCATCTGTTTATCTGTTCATCTATCTGTGGGTGTGCATCTATGCATGATTATACATAGGCACAGACAACAGAAGACTTCACAGCATTGAGTAGGTAGCTTTCATACATAGAAAAGAACACATACAAAGTCATGTACATAAATAACTTGATAGTTTAATATACAGAATAATAAACTAGGTAGGCAGATTAGATATAGGTATAGGTATAACTATAGCTATAGATATAGATATTTGTACACAAACACAATCACATGGCTTCCTGTGACAATTTTGAGGATAGATATAGATATCTGTACAATTTGTACACAAACACAACCACATGGATTTCTGTCACAATTCTGAGGACCACAGCCGTGAGTATTTTGTTTTTCAAAATCTATTTTTTAGGGTGTTTCACCCTTCTGCTCTATGTAGATAGTTTATCCCCTCACAAAAACTTTTAGGTATAATTGTGTTTGTTGGTGCAGTGCCATGCAGAAGTCAGACAAAACCTACATTGATTCTCAGCTCTAGGACTTGCTATTTTGATTCCCAAAGTTATGATTAGTATTCTAACTTATCCGCATGGCATCAGCTTAGAAGTTATGATGAATTCAGTGTTATGTCCTACATAAGGAATAATTCCTGCAGTTCATGCTCAATTTAAATAAAAAAGTAGATTGCTATTGAATGTGAGGTAAAGAAAACAGTACATCAAATTCAGATGGAAATGCATGATTAGCTTTGAGATATGTTTTCTGCAGTGACTTACATAAGGCTTAAAATAATTGCTCATGTTACATCTCATGTGCCTCTGTTACTTTTCCAGTACTGGTATTGTAGAACAGTATAAGGAAGATGCTGTTCTCTTAAGTGTGCCACTCCATGGCTGAAACATTAAACCGAGGTCCCAACTGCCTGAGCTGGTGATAAGTTAGGTGGATGGAAAAGATGCCATGACATTTATCAAAAATAGTAGGGGGTTTATATTTTTATTGCAACAAATAAAGATATATACACAACAAATTAACTTTTCCAAGCATATACCAACTTAACTTGCACCAAAAACTGAACAAAATAAGTTATTTTCATGCACATTTTGTCAAAGTCTAAACTTTTGTTATATAAAATGTTTACAAATCTTATACTCCATATGTACCATAAAATATATATCCAAATCAGTGTCTCTTAAATTGAAACTAATCTATACCATACACTAAAATATATGTCCAAATCAACGTCTCTTAAATTGAAATTGATCTATACCATACACTAGCATAACAAATTAAATCACTGTTGACATCACTGACACACCCCGGTTTGAGTCTCTTTAGTATGATGCTTTTCCTGAAAAGAAATCTTAGTCCCGCATTCCATAAATACAGTCTTAATAGTTTCAATTTACCATAATAAGAACATCTTTCAGACATTTGTTTATATAAAAATATGCATTTACTGGCAATTTCTTATGTCCCAGTGTGAAAATTCTGCATAAATCTCACATCATTAGAATCTCTTATGTAAACTTTTAGCAGAGCTATTATCAAGTTGTTCCCATCCAGGTTTAAAAAGTTAATTTTCATTTCTGTCTCAACCCAATTTGACTTTTCTTCCAAAACATAGCAAAATGTACTTTCCATTTCCTCGACTTGGTAACAAAGCTTTCATTTCACCATTATATAATCCCATACACTTAAGATTTTCATTTCTTTTTCCATCAATCTAATACTGCTCCATAATAATCTGTCTGAAACATATAAAATTATCGATATTTTTTTTAAAAGTGCAGAAAACATGAAAATAACTAATGACTAACTGAATAATTTCTAATACCTTAACTTTTCTATTCCCTGCACACACTCCCCTCTTAATTAGGTTTAGCCTAGAACCCAATATCCCAGAGAAAAAAATATCCATTACTTGAAATTCAAAGTTCACCAGAGGTAAATATAATCTTGCTAAATAACTCCCTAACTGTATAGAAGTCTTTAATAAATGCACTTTTCTGAAACTCATGGACAAAATTTTCCATTTTTATCTTAATTTGCATTTCTTCTAAAACATTACTCCAAGCTCCATCTGATGTAGACACCAGAAGAGAGACTCAAAATATTCTTAAAGATTCCATATCAATGGAAATCCCTTACAAGATTCCATTAACACCGAATCCTACACTCTTTTTTTTCAAAATTAATTTTAAACTTAATTGTGATAATATAATGTAACACTTCTCAAAATGAATTTAAATCTTTGTCAACAGAGTCTGCATATATCAATGCATCCTCACATCATCTGCATAAATTAAGAAAGAAGAAAAATGTATAAATATTCCTTCTTCCCTTGTTTAACATGATACATTACTTGACTCATATATATTCCAAATAATATTGTGTTAAAGAGCACCTCTGATGTATCCCTCACCATAAAGAAATATCTTTTTCTACAACTCCATTCACAGTAGGTTTAATATATGGAGTTCTATGAACCACTACCCCCAAACAATATTCCCAATCTTTAATCCATTAACTGTATATCTTAATATTTCATGACGTACCAAATTGTGTGCTTTTGCAATATCCAATCGACATAACATCCTCTACTCACCTTTCAGCTGAAATCATTTCATATATTCTTTAACTGTCCATAACATTATTATAGTCCCAATTTACCGTTACTCCTTGCAGTTCATATGGTAGTTAACCACCTGTAATCTCAATCTGTGCTGCATTCTGCATACTAGCAATTTATAATCACCATTTAATAGTCCTCCAAACAATCCACTTTTACTGTTTCTCTTCGTTACCAAACTAAAGTTAAATATGGCATATATCACTGCTTCCTAAACTCTGCTTTAACTATTTAAAAATAAATTATTCATTATACACTTTTTAATAAAAATTCCATCTTCTCCAGGTGAAGTTTACATACGCTATGAAGAGCCAGTTGAACGTATAATACTGTTAAAAGGTTTCTCTAATTCAGCATCATTTTTATGCTAAGATTGCTATGGTATCTGAAAATAATTTGCCATATGTAACATCTTAACCTTATGTAAAAAGTATGTCTCTACCTACCATAATATTTCATTGATTCAAAAACCATTTTTCCACTTTTATTAAGTATACAAGACATTACTGATTATACCTGTATGCCTTCTTCAGTTCCAGCATTTTTATATATAGGTTCATAGGTTGGTACTAGGCTATCGGCCCTATGGCCTATACAAGCCTAGCCATAACAATTCCCTGGCTATTTCTTCCTACACTATTTACTTCCCTGGACCCCTGTCTAGCAGGGCGACTGACGTGATCCCTGGGGTGAATTTCCTTTCTCCCATCCAGTCATCAAGGTTCCTTTTGAAGAGGGCCAAAGAGGTGCTCTGCTTGAATAAATTAATTATTTTGCTATACTATGTAGTAATGTATCATGTATGGTATGCCTACTGTATTTTGCTAATTTTCTTCCATTTCAGATAATGACAATCTCAATACTATGCAGCTTTTATTTGCTATACATTAATAAGGGATTGACCAGTTTTAACCAGATTTAGCCTTCCTACTTGTCACAAAGTCACATTGGGAATGTTTTTCATTTAATCCAATTATTCCTGTGTGATTTTTAAGGTATAGTTATTGTTAGTCTGTTAATACTGCTTACAATGCCAGAGTTTTGTTCACTTGGAACACTTTTCCACCTTTTTTTCTAGTAAGATTAGGACATTTCCAGGTGTTCTGAACATTCTGCTTACCCCAAACTTAAGTTACAGTTGTTTTTTCTAACTGGTAGTGTTTTTAAGTTATGTTGCATAGCAGGACCTGCTACTTTACATGACTGTGCTACTTTGTGCTACATGATATTGTACACTGCAAGTTGTAAAACCACTAAAAATTCTGTCATGCAATCAATAATGCCTAACATGGCAAATGTTGTGTAAATAATGCATGACCAGAGCTGCTCTGAGGCCTAATGCCTCAGAGTTTAACTTATCCAGTGTAGACCAGGCGGCCTTGCAGCTCCAAGACCAGTCTGGCATGTCCTAGGTTTATTTACTTTGCTGATACATCAAAAGAGATTGTAATCAGTAACCAGGTCCATTCCAAATCCAAAATCATCACTCAAAAGATGTGAAGTTTACAGTTTGCTAGTAGCAATTTCATTCATGCTGATGGATTGCCTGCTACAGTCAGTGTTGTCCCTTGTCTGTCTCTATCTCTCTCATTCACTCTCTCTTATGTTCTCACACAAGAACAAATGCAAAAGGGCACACACACACACACACACACACACACACACACACACACACACACACACACACACACACACACACACCCTCAAACACACTTTTATTTTTTGTTTTATTTAGCATTTATTTTAATATGACAGTTGCTAAACATCAAAGCACTGCTTAGTGAGCATAAAAATGGTGGCCATTTGCATTTTAACTGTCTGGTCTTCACTGCAGCAGTATTGAACATTGCCTGTATATTAATGCCCTTCTGCTGAGCATTCATTCTCCAATCGGGGTGTATTTTCTAGCACAGAATATCATCTCATCGGGTCTACTTCACCCTGTTGAAGGCCGACAATATCGAAGCTGATATTGTCAGAACCAAAATGTCGAAAGCGAAAGTCATTGCGCGTGTATATTGAAATCTCCATAAGGGGAGATTTCCATTTACTGCAATGCAGTGTGATCTCGGAGTTGGTGTATTTAAGTAGCGGAGGTGTGGGGGGTGCAGGGGGCTTGCCCCCCTGCATAGAGCAATTTGTGTTGTGTTTGGGTGTTTTTTTTTTTTGTGTGTGTGCTCGATGTTTGGGGGTTTCAACATTTTCGTGTCGATTATTACACTGTCAACAGTTTGAGTTTTCGACAGCGTAATATAGACGCATCTCATTAAATCAAAAACTGTCATAACATTCAAATAACAATGGATGAATGTGAATACAGTTTTGTGTCTTGCAAGCCAGTACAGTTGGCTATATAATAAACTGTAAAATATTTGCGTGGATCATTAACAGTTGAAGAAGTTGGGATGATATAACATACCATCATAAAATGCATTCTATATTTCTAGTAGACTAACCTTCTGGGCACCCTTGCTGTTTTATGTAGTAATATGAGTTGCGAGTAGTAACATTTCCTTGTCTGTGTTATCTCTCATATAATTGTTTCCATAGTTTATTTCTTTCAACCTAGAAAGTTGTGGAAATCTCACTGAGATCTCTCTTGTCTGCCTTATTAGCAGACTATGGTAGTTTTTGTTTCTTTCTTCTTTTCTGCTGCCATAATTTTAAGTCACCAGTACCCCTTATTATTACTACCCTTACAATATATTTTAATTTACCTGTGTTTTTTGACCAAAATAATTGTTTCTGTAAAGGAATGTTGCCCTGCAAGGCATTGGGCAGTGTTTGGATTTCACTACTTAACTTCCCGTGTTTCTCTGCTCTGTCCTCCACTTAGTGGTGCTCCTTCTCAAGACTTATTTTCAAAACTGAATACTTAGGACAGGATATTGCAACCTGTCATCAATATGTAAACTATACTAAATGGAGCAGAATTCTTAGTAGAACACAGGTTTTCATTACAATAGATTATTTCTGAAAATGCAGTCCACTCTTGCAGGGATGAACTCCCACTCCATTCCTCCTTGCTACTCTCAGTATCTCTATGCTCCCATCTCCTACACCAATTTCCCACCCATACCCTCTTATTCCACATTTAAAGCATTCACAGCTCTACCCACTGAGCCTAAACAACCAATCAGAAAGGACTATTACTCTTATCACTGCTATATTAGCCAGCTAAACTACTCCCATTTGTCAGATCTCCCACCTCATAATCCAGTCATATCATCCCTGATTATGGTAACACAACTCATTAACTTTCATCACCAACTCTCACTTAACTCATCTTCCATAGTGACACTGGAACACACCCATAACAATACAAACTATCACTTTCCCATCTCCAACATTACACTAACTCCCCCTCTATTGACTTCTTTAAAATCAGTTACTCAAAGTGTAAGCTATAGACCAAGTCTGGAAAACCTGACTACAAAATAAATCACTGGCAGCTTAACAACAGTTCAGCTACTTCAGAAATCAAACTAAGCAAAGCATAAAACAGGATAAGAAAGTCTATTACATCAAGTTTCAAGATGTACACCACTCTAATCTGAATCCATTCTGGGCCTCCATAAACAAACATCTAAACCCAAGAAAATCTAGGCAACTTACTCCAAGCACTTCAGACCACTATACAGGCATTGCCTCTAAATTTAACCTATACTTTACTAAAACAGTTACCTCATTACTAAAAAATAAACATACAACTAGTCTCCAAACTGCTCGTCAAATAAATAACTAAAGCAACTTTCTGTCTCGCTGCAATTTCTACTTCTGCTGTGATAAAGTCCACAAATAAACTCAAACCTTCTACCATGGCCCCTGACCAACTGCTTTTAGAATATGACACACTTGCTGCCGATGGTCTAGCATGTCGTGTCTCTCTTGATAAATGGTTCAATCAAACAGAAGTATTTTCCATCCCTCTTGAAAAAAAAAATCATTCATCATACCACGGCACAAAGGAGGCTCTTCTACAAACCTCTCAAATTAGAGATGTGCAGCAATACTGTTTTCTCTGTCCAAAATCTTGAAAAGATGTGTACATTCACAATTCATTAATAATATTATAGCAAATAGTCTTCTCTCGCTCCCTGTCTCTGTACAACACAGCACAGTTTTAGGGCTAAATGCAGTATGACCACTGCCCCGCTCAGCTTTACAACAGAAATGCAGGCAACTTGGTCTCTATACTCTTTCTTGATCTAACACTGTCTGCCACAAACCCTTCTACATAAACTCCCCTGTTTTGGTCTTCTTGTAGTTTTACTCCACTAGTTCCAAAGCTATCTAGAAGAACAAGAAGAGGCAGTGAAATTGCATAATAATTTCTCCTCATTCTTACCTGTTTCAGTAGGTGTTCCACAAGGATCTATACTTGGTCCTTCACAGAATCCTTTTCATATAACCATACAACTGTTCTCTTTTCATTATATTGTTTAATTTCTTATTTTAATTTGTTCTTGTTATGTTATTAAATATCGAATATTAATATCATTATAACAAATGATAATAATTACTTAAATCATCTTTCCACTTAAAAGTAAAATTTATATTATGCTACTAATTTCTGCTTTAAGCAAAACTGTCACTATATCCATGAAGCATGTGCAAATCTCAGCTCAACATGATCTTTCCAAACCTTTTTAAAATAAGGTTTCCAATCATATTTTGTACAACTATGCTCAACAATTTTAAACCTATATTGCTTTTGCATATCATTGCAATCTAAATTTTTTGTGTTCAAACATGACAATGAAAGTTTATGATCCAATACAAATTACAGTATTCTTCCAGTACCTTCTTAAAGATTACTACCTGAAATTTTCTTTGTCTTACCCTGCCTCCTACAGACTTCATAACTTATATTTATGACTCTCCACTAATTTCCTTTCTTCTTCCTCAATGAAAAGGGCATTATATTTATTTCCATTAAACTCAATGTCTCTGTTATTTCCTTAAATTCTTCCTTCTACATTAAAATGTTCTTCTTGCTGTAGCCCTGTCTTTTGCATTATTTTCTTTGTTTCTGCAGCTCCATTTTCCAGTTTGTGCTCCAATTCTTGTGCTTTATCTACCAGACCTTTACCTTACTCTCATACTTCTATGTTCCCTTTCACTTTGTTCACTATCCTCCATTTCCTATAATTTAATGTACAAGTTTTGCTCATGTGCCCATATTTTGTATATTGCAGTTCTGTATAATATGTGACATATCACCAGGAAATATTTTTTGGGCTGTCCCCAGTATTTTAAATTCCCCTTCTTGCCATCATTAGATATATGCTGCATTTTGCCATCTTCTACATTCAGATATACCAAACTTCCCAAATACCTGTCTACAATTTTCTTTCGTTTAGTACTTTTTTCTCATGCACTTTATGACATACTTTTGAAAATATATTTCCAGTTTATTTTCATCTATTTTAATAGTTCTAAACTGTGCCAACATTTTTCTTTTAACTTGCATGTTTAAGTTCTAGCAAATATATTAATTCCAGGGACTTGTAAAATATTTTTTTACATTCATTTTGCTAATAAAAAAGTTTCAAAAGTCACTTTACAAAACAATTCAACCCTTATATGTATTAAGGGTCTAATGTCTGTTACTTTAAATCCTAGTGGTGAAATAATGTTATCAAAAATAAAGTACCTGTCAATGGATTTTCCTTTATTTTTGTTGTTTAATTCTTGACTGTGGTCTTCTAATGGATGGCTTATGTTCCACATTCTCCTGCTAAATATTTTCTCCTTTGTTTTGTACCTGCTGTGGTCTGCTACTGCACCCACTACTGCTTATACCATGTTTTAAATGCCAAACTTTATTATTCATTTTTTTCTCTGCTTGTTCTTTTTTCATATTCTTTGCAGCTCTCATACACATCATACCCTTAAGGCTAGCTATTGCACCAGTTGAATATGCTCCCTCTTTAGCTATGTTATTCTCCTTCAGTTCTTTAAATATTACTGAAATGCATTGCTACCATACCGGTCTTGCTGAGGCTGTACACTGTTTGTTAAAACTGGATGATAAGCACACATTTATTTATTTATTTAACATTTGTTAACTGGGAAAGTCCAACTTGGAATGAAGCCAATTTTCAGCGGAGGCCAGGGGGGGAAATGCTCCAGACGCATGTCTTCATTCATGAAGTTCTTTTGTTCATTTTTCCCATTATAGATGGTGAAATGGCAGACATGGTTACATCTAGGAATAGAGCATCATTATTTGACAGCCATTTCTTGCTTAACACATTCTAACTGCAGATATTTATGCTGATCACTGAAGCCTTGCAATGAAGCTCCTTACTGTGAGGAAGTGGCAATGGACAATGAATGTTTTCAAAGAATGCATGAATCAATTGCATTAGCTACCTGATGCTAGTTGCGATAAAAAAGTAATACTGATATTTAACTCATTCCTTCCATTATATTTGTACCTTAAACCCCTACTGGGTGTATCTCGAACCTTTAAAAAATAAAGTTATGACCTTACAGTTCAAATATATATTCATATCTCTGGAACCATGAGTTTTACTAGAAAACTATAAATGACAAACCATTCAGGATAAATTAGTCTTTACACTGGTGGCATGCATTCAATTTGATGCTTTAAGCTGGATTTTATAAGTCAACATAAAGACAGTGAATATTAATTTTGCAATGTTGTAAAAACAGCTTAAGATATCTCAGCATCTATTAAAGCAAGACACGTACTGCTAGCAGGATTTTCTTCATACAGCTGTAAACTTTCATATGAGGCTGTGCAGTTATGTTTGTGTTATCTGAGCTTTCATATGAGGCTGTGCAATTATGTCTGTGTTATTTGAATGTTGAGATATTTAGAGAAATATGAAAATTATTACAATACAAATAACCACACCAAACACATAAAGACATTTAACGACCTTTATTAAACTCTATTATACAATGAACTTTATAACACAAAAACAACATTAGTTATCTTCCTCAGCAACGATGATCTCAGGGCAGTGTCACCACTCACCCTGGATGAATTTGCCTCAGGGCAGCGTACCTACTCATCCTGATACCTCTTCCACCAGGACAGCTTACCTACTCACTCACATAAGGAGGCAGCGTACCTACTCACCTCACCTCCGTACCAAACCATTAACTAATAACCCCCTTCTTTAGAGGGGGAACAGAAGAGGACAATCCTGTTCCTCTTCTCCGCAACCAGCCTGATCCCAAGCTGTTCCCCCTCCTAAACCCTAACCGCAATCATATCCTCTAAAAAGAGCTTCAAATGCAAATTAAAATGATCCAATCATACGTCATTAAGTTGTACTCCAACCATTCGGTACCAAGACTCATCTCCATCCCCAAAATCTCTGTGATCAATGGTATGCATCCCCAAAATTCTTAACTGCCTAGCCAGCCTTTGATTAACAAACCTTCTGACCCTTTCAATCACCCTATAACTATACGCAGCCTTCCAACACAAAAGAGGAACCAACTCTGACCACACAATTTTCATACCCGGGTACAACAACTGTAATCTCATCAAATCCTGCAGAATAATGTCCACTAATTGTTTTTTAGAAACAATGCCCAAGTCATTGCCCCCAAATGAATAACTAGTATACAAAGACAACCCACCTTCAGTTTAGCCCTCTCAAATTCATGCAACAACCCATCCCACTTAAGACCCCTAACACCATGCCAAGACACTTACCACCCTAAATGTGATAAACCCAAATTTTCCCCATCATCCCTAACTAAAGCACGCTTCTCTGCCCAATGGATATACCCCAAGATGATAATGTGCTTCCCTAAAAGAAAAGAAGAGAAAATTAATAATCAGACCACAACTTATCTAATATAAGGTAAAAATGCATTTGAAGACCACCTCCCCAATCTTTTAATCAATTCAATGGAACTGCCCTCTCTAGCTAAATCTGAGGCCCTACCTATCCTGAACGAGTGAGCTGCAAACCTTTCCACCGGAAATCCCATGCAATGTAAAACCTTCCTCACCAAAGTTATGAATCTGCTACTCGACACCACCTTCCCATCCATTGAACAAAAAAATTAACTGATCCACACTCCCCTTTTGCCTCCTCATAAATTCTTTAGCCCACATTACTGAACAAAGGCAAGGATTCCTGTCAGTTTTAAGCACCACCAAACAATCCCTACCCAATTGATCTGTCTTACTCCTCCTTAATGCAATAGTAACCTCACCCTCCCCTATGATAATATCCTTCCAACATAACAAGCCTAACAACGCCGAAATATGGAAAGCGCCAAACTATAACCATGTGCATAATGCACCCCACATAAAGTAATCTGAAGACCCCCTTTGTAACAAACCTAACCCTTTCAACAAAACTTCCAATATAACCCTATAAAGCGGCCATCGAATATCCCTATGTTCCACCACCACTCTCCCCCCGCCCCTCAACATATGCCCTAATGTCCTGCAACCCCGCTACCTTAGCAGAAATGCTAATTGCAGCCAAATCCACCTTAACTGTCTGCTAAGCCTTGCCTAGCCCCCAAGCACAAGCTACCTATCGCAGTAATACTTCCTCTGACCATATCCCTTCCTCTTCTGGCAGTTGCAAAATAAACTGATTAAAATCAGAAAGAGCCCTACCATATGCCTTCCTTATAGAAGGGGCCCAGGAATGCCATACCAACTGCCTGGCTACATCGACCCAAGATTCCACACCTCCTCTGGCAGGGTTTCTAGCACCTCTTCCACCCATGTAACCAACCCTCGAAACCTGTGAAACTGAAATTGGGACAAGCTATCAGCAATCTCATTCCTTACGCCAGGCACATGCACTCATGTAAAAAAATTAAATTATTAAGAGGCTCTGAAAAACCAATTTATGTAATACCAACAATAACAAACCTGACTTAGCCATCTTCTTTTGCAATACCCTCACTACAGCCATATTGTCAGAGTGAAAAACTACATGTTTGCCCTCAATTGCTCCTTCCACACCACAGATGCTGCCCATATAGGCATCAACTCTAGAAAGGCCACATCCCACTTCCATATCTCCTTCCAATTCCGCGGCCATTCAGCCGCAAACAACCGACCTCCGAAATAGGACCCCATGCCAGCACCCCCAGCTGCATCCATAAACAACTGAAGTTCCTCCTGCCCCACCCAGTCTGACTGCCAAAAAGATATCACATTAAATTGTTGCAAAAACCCATTCCACAACACCAAGTCCTCCCGCACCAGTTGCATCACCCTAACCCAATGGTGTTTGCTCTGACCCCCTTTCAGCAAATACGCCACTGACCTGCAAAAAGCTCACCCTGGGTGCACCGCTCAACAAGCAAAATTCAAAAGCCCAAGCAACTCTATAACTGAACGAATCTGAATCTTATCCTTACCAAACACCGAACATATCACCGACCTAAGCCTCTCTATTTTATTTTCGGGTAAACAAAACAGTCCCCGCTCTGCATCAACTGTTGATCCCAGAAATTCTAATGCTCTTGCGGGACCCTCCATCTTATGCTGAGCCCCTAACTCCTCACACATAATCGTAAACTCCCACAACCCCTCCTGTGCTCCTACCCTTCCTTTGCCCACCAACAGAAAATCATCTAAATAATGCACTGCCTTTTGAGTTCCCACTCTCTGCTGCCAAATTCAGTGCAATACTGTACTGAACTTCTCAAACATTGCACATGCCACTGAACAGCCCATAGGCATAGCTTTATCGAAGTAGTATTTATCACCTACCTGCATCCCCAGTAGTGGCCAATCATCACTCCTAATAGGCAACAAACGAAAAGCTGACTCAGTGTCAGCCTTAACCAACCATGGCTCCCTAAATTCCCTAATCACCTTCACTGCATCTTCTAAGGAAGCATAATGCACCCTGAATTCCCTTCCGGATACGACAAGTGATGTATCATTTTGAATTCCCCCACTCGCTTCTTCGGCACCAACCCCAAAGGCGACACCCTGTAAGTACTAAAAGGCGGACTGTCAAAAGGACCCAATAACCACCCTGCTCGACACTCTTTCTCCACTAAAACCTCCAAGATGTCCCTCTTTACCTTGAACAGATCGTAGATTCTTGCAACCACCCCCCAAGGTTAATAGGAAACCCCCTTGAAATCCTTGCATTATCTCCTCTTTGATGGCCAGACCTGAAAACCGACGAAGCATACCCCGGAGAACCTCCACCTTAATGGAGAACGGTGCCCCTTCCTCTATTGCCTCTAAAGAACCCAAGTCCAAATCCCTGGGAACCATGGAAATTATACCATGGACTGGTTGAAAGCCTTGTGAGAAGCCTTGCCCACCAAATCCACCCTCACAACCCAAGTGGACAGATTTTGCCGACTACTGCCAATGGCCGAATGACTCCCTCCACATCTTGAACAAATGTGTGCAAATTTGCACCCCACCCATGAACAGGAGCCACTATTAAATGACCAACACACACCCGCTGCTTCCGCCCCACTCACCCTTCTGTTAAAGCCACCGTAACTGTCCATCATCGTAGCCAACCATAGATCTGGATGACGCACCTCCCAACGAAGTGACTGATCCATAGCCTTCCATTTGCAGAAATGCTAATCATACCAAAGCCACGCATTACCCGGCCTTAACTGTTGAGCCTCATGAATGGTAAGGAAACAGCCAAAGACCTGTCCTTCTCCAGCTGCACTTCCATAAAATAAATAAAGCCAACCACCCAATTATCCCATGTCCTAGGGCGAAGTTTACCTACCCTGTGCCTTCCCAGTGCCACTAAAGCTGCCAACAAGTCCTTGCTATTAGAGGACTCTGCTTTCACTAGCTGTAGGACCCCTTCTGCATCGATCAGCTCAAAAAATCCACATACTCTCCTTCACAAATTTTTTCTTTAACCAAGCCTGGAATGAGCGGAGTCAGGAAAACCGCTCCTGTCCCCTGTCCCAAAGATTGGGTAGCCAACCAGTCCCCAGGCCACAGTCAAAAGTCAGAGCCTACCTCCGAGCCCATGACCGAACTGTCCCCAGAACCAACAGCCACACCCGTCGCATCTCTAACCTGGTACCTGGCGCCCTGTGCTAGTTGCTTCTGAGCCTCTTCTATCCCTTGCACACCACCCCTGAGGTCCCCAACTGACAAATCTTCATCATACTTCCCCCCAAAACAATCCTCAACCCTTAGTTCCCCAGACAATACTGCGGTAGTAAAACCATTAACTGCACCTTCGTCTTGCAACATACTGGGAACCGGTGTATCCACTGCTACCACTTGCTGCGATGCCTGTTGCTTTTTCCCTCAAGCTGGGCTTCTCACTGGTGTGCCCTGCCTCTTCCGACCTGGGGTCTGTTCAGGTTCCTGCACCACCTCAGATGTTGCTGCCTCCTGGAACAGCTCCTCTGCCGGGCCACAATAGCTTGCCATCTCTGCCTTAGTTCTGGTAATTTAGCCATCTGTAAAAAGAGAAACACAATATTAAAACTGTTCCACAAACCCGACTGCCCTACTCCCCCCAACCCCTAGTGTTGCCTTGCCCCCCGTACCTTAAAGTATGCCCCTGCCTAGCACACACTTCAACTTTCAGCTGCACCCAATCAGCCACACCTCCTACAGCTTGCAACCCCTTCCTAACCCTAGAATATCACCTATCAATATCCCTCCCCATATATATCCATCTATATGCTTAAAACCTGAGGTTTGGCCAGCTAAGATCTAGCTGTATTCAACTGGACGTATAAGAGAATTTAAGTACCTTTTATCTGCACTTTTTTCAAATAATATAGCATTTTAATTGATTTATTTGTGTTGCATTGAATATTAACTGAACTGGAAGTTTTGACTGTGTTTTTTCAGTTAGTGTTTGCTAGATTTTATTGCCTGTTAGAATTCCTGCATAGACAGTAATTGCAGTCAGGGGTTGTCTCATTCATTGATATTCTGTCACTGCCTATTTAAGTGGTACATTTTGGAATATTTTCTGCTTAAAACATGAGCTTTGGCTGGCTAAGATCTAGCTGTATTCAAATGGATGTATAAGATAATTTAAGTACCTTTTATCTGCACTTTTTTTCAAATAATACAGCATTTTAATTGATTTATTTGTGTTGCATTGAATATTAAATGAATTGGAAGTTTTGGCTCTTTTTTCAGTTAGTTCCTCACCCACCCTCCCTGGTTTTGTTTTGGTGTTAATCTTGGTGGCTTTGAAACTGCCCGCCCCTCTTGTAAATTTGTGTTTGGTTACTCCTTCTGGGCCCATCTCATTTGCTCACTCAACTGAGTGTAGTGAGAGCATATTCTGATCTCAGGCACTCCTACTGTGTACAAAGAGAGCTTCTGGGAAAGAAAAAAATAAGCTTGTTTCCTGCCTTTCCTGTAAGTGGTCTAGACTGTTTGTAGGCTTCTGAGCCCCCAAGCCTTTCTGTGTTGGAGGGAAGCCTTCTAGCTTAATTTTGTTTCTTAGTACTAGCCAGTTTTCTAGTTTCAGCACTTAAATCTGTTTCTTTGAACTCAGCACTTGTTCAGAACTCATTGTAAGCACTAAATAAGCTGCAAATTACTACAGCACTCAACTTTCCTCACTTGTCTAGAGGAAAGCAGTTTTTAGTACTTAATAAATAAGCACCTATCCTGGCATGTCTAAGGGTCAACTCCCGGTGATTTCTTCTGTCTACCTGATGAATCTGGGCATCTTGGGGCAATGCAGTAATTGTCTCATGTACACAGACAACCCTCTCCTCCTACCACCCAACACTACAACCTGTGAGAGATGCACTTATATAGCCAAACTGGAAGCAAAGCTCTCTTCACCCAAGACTGGACTAGACAGTCAAGAGGAGAAGGTAAACACTTGCACCACAATACACCCATCACATAGTCTCTCAAAACCTACACCACCAAAACACACACATAGAAACACAAAACACACACCTACGTTCATGGAGGCTCTCAATAAAAATCTGTGCAAGCATCAGGCACCTCCAAAGCAGAAATGCAAGCAAACTCCACCCCCCTCAACACAACCCAAATGACACATAGCCCACAAACTCAGTGTGCCACTCAACCACAGCACAGAAGGCATAACAATGTACCCAACACTCTAGTCATAGGTGACTCTAAAGTCAGGCACACTGATGTTCCTCTCACCAGGCTAAACAAGGATAAAGTTACTGTCAGCTGCCTGCCAGGTGCCAGGATCCACCAAATAATGCTTGCACTCAGGTCACTCCACAACAAGTACAAATATGACACTGTCATTGTCCATGTTGGTGTGAATGCCTGAGACATACCTAACTGTACTACATGAAAAGAGACATGGAGGAGCACTCCGATCTTGTAGTCCAGGCAGGTGTGACCCTAGCCCTGAGTAGCATCCTGCCATCACCCAGAATGATACCACAGTACAAGGACAAAATGATTGACTTCAACAATTGGCTAAGCTTCTGGTGTCATTCTAAGGGGATCCAGTATTTGTCTGCCTGGGACGACATGACCAACAGACCATGATGCTTTGCCAGAGATGGCCTGCACCTGTCGCCCTTGGGATTCTGGATACTGGATAAGGCTCTTGCCACCCCTATAGTGCCTTTTTAGGCAAGGTTCAAATGACAAATTCACCACTGTAACAGGTACAAGCAAGCAAAATCTGAGGGTAATGTTACTCGATAGATGTCTAAACCACAAAATGCACTCACTTGAGGCACTCCTTAAAATGGAGAACATCGACATCTGTGCAGTGACAGAGACCTGGTTCAAAGCTCCAGAGAGCATCCCTGCATTACCAGGCTATAATTCATACCACACCTTTCAGCCACCTAACCCGGAATGAAGCACTAAAGGTGGAGGCGTGCCCATATTCATTAAGGATATACCCACCTCCAGGCTAGTTACACAGCATAATGCAACCAAGATTATCCAAGTGCAACAAACTCTGAGCAAGACTGTAATCCAAATTGTAGCTTGCTATAGACCCCCCCCACCATGCCCCAGGATTTCCACTCCTCATTTCTTGATACACTGGAAAGTATTAGGGTACAACCCAACACCCTAATAATGGGCAATTTCAACTACCCCACCATTAACTGGGAAAACTACTCATGTGCTAACTCTTTTGCTCAAAGTTTTCTGGAATTCATAAATTCCAATGCCTTGGATCAACTTATTCACACCCCCACCAGGGGCAGCAATATCCTAGACCTGGTCATTACCAACATGGGCAACCGGTGTTCCACACAAGAGGTCAATTCCTCGTTGGTCAGATCTGACCACAAGCTAATCACCCTAGACATCCACATCCTGCCCCCACCCCCAATTAGGGAAACCACTGTAAAAAACTTCTCCAAAGCTAACTTCACACTTCTTAAGACAGAAGTGGCAAACTTCATGATACCCATGCAGTCGAACAATAGAGGTACGACTGCTGAATTTTATACAAATGCACTTTATAAGCACTTACACGAGTGCATGGATCATGCTATCCCTAATAGAAACAAGATGCTATCCTCCAAAAAAAGGAAGCCAATTTGGTGGTCCTCTGCCATAAACAAACTCTACAACAGAAGAAAGAAACTGTTGCAAAAAAGAGTAAAATCCCATGACTGGAGGAACTCCCTGGTCAACCTCAGTTAGAAGCTGAGATCCGTCATAAAATCCTCCAAAGCTAGTTATGAAAACAAAATTTCCACTGACTCTAAAAACAACCACAAAGCATTCTATAGCTATGTCAAGAATCTCAATGGCAACACTCAGATCTGCTCTGAGTTACAGCACAATGGCACTAAATATACAGAACCAACTGATATTGCCAACATCCTGGCAGATAGGTTCAGTGCTAATTTTAACCCCTCTCACCCCATAGAGGGCCCATCGCTATACCGGAAGAATGCAAAGTTCCTGTAATCACGGCTGCACAGGTAAAAAACACACTCTCCAAAGCCAAGAACACAGCATCCATGGGATCTGACAATATCCCAGGCTGCGTTCTACATGAACTAGAGAATGAAATGGCACCCTACCTAAGTACCATATTCAAGTCATAGCCTCACCTCAGGCTTTGTGCCCACTAAATGGTGCACCATGATGGTTATCCCACTCCACAAAGGGGGAGCCACAACAGACCCCGGGAACTACCGCCCCATTAGCCTGACGAGCCTGGTCTGCAAGGCCATGGAACGTATCATCGTGGAACTCATAAACCAAGACATTGGTAATCTCCAAACTCTGGACCCTACCAAGTTCAGGTTTGTAAAAGGCAGATCATGTCTCCTAAACCTGATTGACTTCTTTGAAGCAGTCACCAAAGCCATAGATGAGGGTAAGGTGGTTCACACAGCTTATCTAGATCTCGACAAGGCTTTCAACACCATCTCCCAGTCTGGAATTAATGATAAGCTCAATAAACTAGGTATAAATTCCTATGTCACAAGATGGGTTGCCAACTGCCTCATGGACAGAACCCACACTGTGAAAGTAGCACCCACACTGTGAAAGTAGCAGACTCCAAATCCGACTTCAGACCACTGACAAGTGGAGTACCACAGGGTTCAGTCCTGGGTCCTCTCCTGTTTGGTATCTACTTCTCTGAAGTACAGGCTAACACAGAAGGTCTTTGGCTAAAAAAGTTTGCAGATGACTGCAAACTAAGAGCCATAATCAAAACTCCTAACGATGTGGCCATAATACAAAAGGGCCTCACTGAGACAGATGCCTGGTGTCAAAGCCATGGCCTGAAGCTCAATGCCAAAAAGTGTATTGTCATCCCCTTTGGAAAAAACTCTGTACCCATGAACTACCACATAAGTGGTAGTCTACTTAATGCTGAAAGTGTGATGAGACCTTTTGACACAGGTGGACAGTAGTCTCTCCTTTGATAATCACATCGCTACAGTGGTCAGGAAATCCTTCTGCGTGGCTCACCTCATCACAAAAGGTTTCTCATCCAGAAAAAAAGAGGTCATTGTTACCCTCTATTCATCACTCATTTGACCCATTATAGTGTACAATGCCCCTTTTGGTATGTACCTCACAAGACATCTACAACAACTGGAAAGGCCACAGAAATACCTCACAAAGAGGATTACTGGCCTCAAACAGATGCCCTAGGCACACCATCTCAAAAAACTCCAGCTTTACTCCGTCGCATATTGCCTACTCAGAGGCAATCTCTGCCTAACATACAAAGCTATGTCAAATCCAGAGCTGTTGGATATGCTCCACTTAAAGAAATCCCAATCCCTCCAAGCTACACGCTCTAGGGACCTAAACCTTGTCACCACAATAAACAGAACATGCTGGAGGGATAGATTCCTGTCCCAGAGAATTTCCATACTCTGGAACAGCCTACCTTACCTGTGTCAAACAGAGCTTCTCATTAGCAGTCTTTAAGAAAACTTTTAATGATTGGATGGAAAATAGGAAATTCAACCCAGGGATCACTTCTGTGGCTCTGCTCAACAGGGGCACAGGAAAATAATTTTCTTGGGTGGCGAAAGCCAGGGTACCTTTGGCTGGGCTTATATAGGAATAGTCTAGTACCTACCTATGAACCTATATATATATATATATATATATATATATATATATATATATTGTTGTTGTTGTTGTGTCTTTCGGCTTCTCCCGGTTAGGAGTCACACTCCGGTCCACTAATGATTGTCAGTAGATTTTTACTTGCCAAGTTGCCAGCTCTGATACACAACCAACCATCAACGAAGGTATGCCCATTCATGCATGTCTCCACACAGAAGACGCTCTAACTGAGAATCAAACAGGACAATGTCTGTCTGTGAGGTGACAATGCTACTGCAGCACTATATATATAATATTATTAAATAAATAAGTAATCCTGTATCCCTACATACCAGCCACCCAATCCTATCACCATTCACACAACTGAGCCTGAAAACACTTACCTTTCCTCCCAGAACGACAATCCAGAGAGGTAACGGCAAAAGACAGCAGTGCGCATGCACAAACTGGCGCCCGGACCCAATGGCTGAAAGAATGGCAGAAGCTACCCACAAAACCACCAAGGAGCATGGAAAGGATATTCCACCACTATCACCACCAAAAACAAGGACACAGGGACACCCTCATGGCCACCACGACCATCCCGAAGCATGGACAGGACTGGGGACCAGACAAGGCACACAAAAAACCCACAAACCCACCAGGGAGCATGAAAAGGAGATCCGCCACTACCCACCAATGAAGATGAGACCGGATTGCGGCGATGGACCCTCCCACCGCCTACCACGACCACCGGGAGAACTGTTTTCTTAAGAAAAGGACATGGCAGTCCAGGAACCCACCAGGGAGCACGAGAAGATGATCTGCCACTACCCCCCAATGCTAATGGGACCGGATTATGATGTTGGACCCCCTACCACCTACCACGACCACCGGGAGAACACTTTTCCTTTTTTTGGATTACCCGGCCCACCCACATGGATCCTAACTGACTGCATGGCACCAAACGGGAAGGAGGTAACGACAGACCTGGCCTACCCCCATGGATGTCACTCGACCACATGACCCTACCAGGAAAAGGCCCGACAGATCCCACGGAGACACACAGATGACATTGAGCAATCTCAGCAGCACCAGACGACCACAAAGACCCCAACCACCCCGACTGGCCCTACCACCCAACCAGAGACACCACCGAACCACCAGGAGGACCTCAATCATGAACAAATGCTCCAGGACACCGAGAAACACCTACTGCAACCCCAGGCCTACTGGACCACTGGAGAATCACATCAACACCCAGGTAAGCCGAGCACTACTCATACCAACACTTTTATCCTTTTTTTTTTTTTTTTTGACCACCCCCCCCAACCATTCACCCACTCACTCTTACACACACACTCTGCTCTCAGTATTCTTTCACCCTTCCCTACAAGTAAGCCCTGTCCCTTAACCTATATTCCCAGACTCCTTCCCCACATTAAATTAAACACTATATAAAACACCAAAGGAAGAGGAGGAAACTGACCCAATTAACTTAATCCCTTCTCTCCCCACCTTCCAAGGCCTACCTGCATCCACAAAGTAGTCATAAAGTGAGCAAATCACTAGGGGAGCAATGCAACAGGTTGTCTGGATGTAAGCTAGTTGTTACTGCACCACCAACTAATGCCAAATGTGCCTACTTCCTTTAATCCCTAACACTTAATCCTGTCAAAAGTCCCTCCTTCCCCTACCTCACTTCCTTTCACATCTCCCACTCTCTTAAGCCCTTTCACCACCACAATCCTACTATCCTATCCAACTACAACTCCTCACCTTAATTCCTACCTCTATACCCTCCCCACACCCCTTTACCCCTTATTCGTGGGACTGGGACAACTTAGTTTATCCCAAACTACATTTAGCTGCATTAGATAGAGGTTAAATATCAACACAGTTGTTTTTTGCCATCATGAATATTTTAAAATTCAATTTTCTGATACCCTGTATGAAGCACATTTTTTTAACTATTAATGCAAATATGAACAAACAATATATGACACCTAACTGACTAAAGGCGTCAGTAGGGGCTAACTCCAGAAACACCTGAAGGTACACTCAGCTGTAATGAGTTAATGAGTGTCAATCTGAGACACACAGAAAAAGGCCAAGTACTCATAGATGGAAATATAAAAATTCGCCTGGACAGAGAGACGGATTTAGTAGTTGGTAACAGTGGGATAGTCAGAAAACTGACCCATTTCAGATACAGCAAACATTACTACCAGTAGCCTTATACATCTTTTAATGTGAGAAGATTGCAGAATTGCTAGGAAGACCGTAAACTTGGAAACAATAGCAAAGGATAAAACATATGCAGGCTCACAGGTGAATAAAGCTGGCAAGGAAATGTTATGGTAGATGTAACCTGTAATACTTAACTATAAGGATGTGGCTGGTATGTAGAATGAGGCAGAGAAAGACCATCAGAACAGAACTTTGTAGGCATTCTGCATATGGCTTTATAGTGATCACATCAAGCAACATTCTATTAGTGACTGAAAAATGCCTATCATTTCAGAAAAAAAGTTAAAATGCAGTGAAAATCTATACATTTCCTTAGTGTACTTAGTGAAGCCGACTATCAACATAACTAATAATAGACTGAACAAGCATAATATAGAAATAGTACTGTAACATTGATGACTGACAATGAAATAAAGGATTAAAATGATAGGCACATAGCACACTTTTATTTTGTGGAACATAAACGTAATGTTGCATACCATTAATGTACTGACAGCAGTAACCTTCAGGATTGTACCTTCTCGTCCAAAGGACGTACAGTGTTTTGTTTTTTTAATTTTCTGAATCGTAATACTTTGTAATGCTTAAGGGGTAGGGTGTGCTGAAAAGTGAGTATGTCATAAAGTGAGCAAATCACTAGGGGAGCAATGCAACAGGAGAAGTGAGAAAATGAAATGTAAGAAGACATTTCTGCCTCATGATACATACCGAAGAAGATAATATTGATCATGTTTTTTTTTGCCTCCTCAGACTTTATCCTACTGGCTCAGCCCCCAGTGCCCCATAACCATACCAGGTCTACCTGCATTCCTTCTCACACACTACTCCAGTATTGCTGGGGCTGGTCATGGATCCTATGGACTTCCTTCTGGGAGGTTCTTTTACATCCCATACCCCCTCCTTTACCCTGTGGGTTTTGGCCAGCAAAGTTAATTCACTGTGGTGACAGTTTTTGCATCTCAGGGAGAGTGTCAGAGAGTGTTTGTCAATAGCTGAAGGAGGATAAGTGTTTAACTTTACAAAAACCTGTCAGTAGTTGAAGTAGGATAAGTTTTCAACCTTACAAAAACCTGCAGTTTAGTTACTTTTTTGGCTAGAGCTGTATAAGTGCTGTGAACAGTGTAGAAAAGATCAGAGAGAAACATAAATAGGTTCATAGGTGTGTACTAGGCTAATGGCCCTGGAGCCTTTACAATCCTAGCCCATAGAAGCGCCCTGGCATTGTGCTGCCCAACGTTAGTTCCCAGTGCCGCTATCAAGCAGAGCCACTGGAGTGATCCCCGGGGTGAACTTTCTATTTCCCATCACTCATCAAGATTTCTCTTGAAGAGGTCCAGTGAGGTTCTCTGCCTGACATGTATGGGAAGTCTGTTTGGAGCATGGGCAGTCCCTGGGTTATGAATCTGTCTCTCCAGCATGTTCTGTTGATTGTGGTAATAAGGTTGAGGTCTCTGGAGTGTGTGGTGTGGAGGGATTGGGATTTCTTTAGATGTAGCATTTCTAAGAGAGCTGGGTCAGATGTGGCTTTGTAAGTCAAGCAGAGATAGTCTCTTAGTAGACAATACGAGACAGAGAATAGCTGGAGTTTTTTGAGTCTGTCCATGTAGGATGTGTTTAAGGCCTAGGATCCTCTTTGTGAGGTACTTTTGTGGCCTCTCCATCTGTTGTAGGTGTCTAGTGAGGTACATGCCAAATAGGGCACTATACTCTATGACTGGTCTAATGAGGGAAGAGTCGAGAGAAATGATGACCTCTTTCTTCCAGAATGCAAAACCCTTGATAATGAGATGTGCCATATAGAAGGACTTTCTGACCACAGTGACAATGTGGTGGTCGAAGGAGAGGTTGCTGTCAACCTGTGTCCCCAGATCTAACGCCTTCATTGTTCAGTGGGCTCCCATGAATGTGGTAATTAGTGGGAACTGAGTTTTTCCCAAAGGGTATGGTAATGCATTTTTTGACATTAAGCTTAAGACCATTGTTTTGACACCATTCATTGGTCTCAGTGAGGCCTTTCTGTAGGATGCCTGCATCACTTGGTAAGCTAATAATGGCTCCCAGCTTGCAGTTATCTGCAAACTTGGTCAGCCAGAGTCCCTCCATTTTGGCCTGAATTTCTAAGAAGTAGATGCCAAAAAGGAGAGGACCCAGGACCAATCCCTGTGGAACTCCACTCGTGACTGGTCAGCAGTTTGACTTGGAGTCCACTACTTAAACACTGTGGCTTCTATCTGTGAGCCAATTTGCAACCCACCTAATGATATAGGGGTTGATGCCTATTTTGGTGAGTTTATCAATAATTCCTGAGTGAGGAAAGGTATCAAAGGCCTTGGTCAGATCAAGGTAGGCTGTATGAACTGCCTTACCTTCATCCACAGCTCTGGTAACTGACTCTAAGAAGTCAACCAGGTTGAGCAGGCATGACCTACCTTTCACAAAACCAAACTGCATGGGATTTAGAGTTTGGAGATTCCCTATATCCTTGTTAATTAGGTCCATGATAATGTGCTCCATAGCCTTACATATCAGATTCATCAAGCTAATGGGGTGAAAATTTCCAGGGTCTGTAGTCACTCCTCCTTTATGGAGAGGGATGATTGTAGCAGTGTGCCATTTGGTAGGGACAAAGCTTGAGGTGAGGCTGTGAGTGAACAGTGCACACAGATGTGGTGCCAGTTCACTTTGTAATTCATGTAGAACACAGTCAGGGATATTGCTGGTCCCATGGAAGCTGTATTCCTGACCTTGGACAATGCAGCTGTAACATGTGCTGCAGTAATGCTGGGTGTCTGACATTCTTTCAGTATTGAGATTGGTCCTTTGGGGGGGGGAGATGGGTAAAGTTGGCACTGAATCTGTCAGCCAGTATGTTGGCAATATCTGTTGGCTCAGTATAGGAAGTACCATTGTGCAGTAACTCAGAGCAAATATGTGTATTGCTGTGGAGATTCTTGATATAACTATAGAAGACTTTGTGGTTGTTTTTAGTGTCCACTGCAATTCTGCCTTCATTGCTGGCTTTGGAGGTTTTGATGAGGGATCTCAACTCTTTGTTGAGGCTAATAAGGCATTTTTTCCATTCTTGGGACTTCACCTTTTTCTGCAACAGTTTCTTCCTTCTGTTGTAGAGTTTATTAATGGCAGGGGACCACCAGATTGGCTTCCTTTTCTTGGAGGAGAGCATCTTGGTTTTGTTGGGTATGGCTAGTTCCATACATTTATGTACATGTTTGTACAGTACATTGGTGTATGATTCAGCAGTCATACATCTATTGTCCATTGGCATGGGTGCCGTGAAGTTAGCCACCTCTGTTTTTAGGAGTCTAAAGTCAGCTTTGGAGAAGCTTTTCATGGTGGATACCTTTGCGGGGGGTGTGGGTGAGATGTGGATTCCATGTTGTTTAGTTTGTGGTCGGATCTAACCAGGGATGAATTGATTATTGGTGTAGAGCAATGGTTGCTCATGTTAGTAATACCCAGGTCAAGGATGTTGCTTCCTGTAGTGGGAGTAAGAATGAGCTGGTCCAGAGCATTGGAACTGATGAATTCCAGGAAGCACTGGGCCAGTGCATTGTTGCATGAATAGTTTTCCCAGTTGATGGAGGGGTAGTTGAAGTCATCTAGTATGACAGATTTGGGTTGGATCTTAATAGTTTCTAGGGTGCTTAGGAATGTGGGAGTGAGAGTCTTGGGGCATGGTTGGGGACCTATAGCAGGCTACGACCTGAATCGCCATCTTACCCAATGTTAGTTGTACCTGGAGTATCTCAGATGCATTATGCTGGGCTACTAGTCTGGAGGTGTGCATATCCTTTATGAATATGGAGACACCACCGCCTTTGGAGCTTCAGTCCATGTTCTGGGGCCGAAAGGTGTGGAATGAGTAATAGCCTGGTAGCGCAGGGGTGCTTTCTGTTGCTTTTAACCAGGTCTCCATTACAGCACAAATGTCAATGTTCTCTATTTTGAGGAGTGCTCCGAGTGAATGCATCTTGAGATTTGGACTTCTACCACTGAGCAGCATGCCCCTCAGATTACATTTATTTATGCTGGTGATTAGGAAAAAATAGAAGTAGCACTGGTGCAGAAGGTATGTAAAGGTAACTCACACCACTGCCACTATATTTCAACCTGATAAAAAACATCATTGTTTTATATGGCATAAATTATTTAAAGGAGGCCTGTAATGGATTTTGGGAAGGAAAAATGAAAGCAGGAAGACAAGACCACATTAATATAGAAGGCTCCATAATGGCATTTATGTGGGAAAGCATATTTAACTTTTATAAGAAGCATTTAGAATGTTTTAAACACATTAAAACATCTCAGAAAAGAAATATACAATAACAAACACAGTTTTTGAGTTTTGAGGTGGATATTTCCTTTAATTTATATGTATCACATCATAAGTAGCAGCAGACAAGCAGACAACATCCTACCATGCTTTTACAACTGACATTTTACTGTATTTTATACAAGAATTTGTTTCTATCTGGTTTCTATATAAGGTCTTTAATCCAGACAAGATACTTATAAAGCTGATAAAGGGCTATCAGGTTAGGCTTGTGAGCTCAAGAGATTTCAGTGTTAGATGACCAAGCACAGAAAGGGTTCTACTTCACAGCACAGTAATGTAGTGTTGAGGATGTTAAGGCAAATTATATGAAATTCAGTCTGGAAATCTCACAAAACCTTCTGAGTAATCTGATTTGTGCAATGTGAAGTTTTAAATGAAAACAGTGATCTGAGTACACATAAATAAAAAAATGCATGTATAGACAAACCTGCACCCTGCCAAAAAGTCCAGCTCCTTTGAAAGGTTCAGTTCCATATTACAAGTATACATTCCTCTAAGGAAATCCAAAGGCAATTCACAAGAGCAGTACAGAAGAAAAAAACGTTTTACCAAAATGACTTAATCAGTGTATCTAATGAATTATGCAAGTCTGTCCAATAAATATCCTGTAAAGAATCACATAACCAAAAATATGCAGCACCAAGACTAAGGGCACTCAAACATAACGTAAGAGCTGACTGTAATACAACTATGCTAACATCTTAAGAAATATACATTCATCTGTAAAGCAGTTTATAGTAAAGAGGACTGTGATTAAGTCTCTGATCCTAACTGATTTATCATTGTATTCAAAATATGGACATCATGAAATTCACCTGAGAACATACTGAACTGAAATCTAAGAGGTGAGTCTTGACATTTGTGTAAAGACTACATAATAAGTAGCAATGATTGGAGAGACTCCATCATAATGGTTTCTAGTACACGGAACTTTATCTGTTCCATGTACTACCAGTTCCAAAAAAAAAAGTAAAGGAGTGCAAAATATTTGAAAGCTATAAAGCTATTTACACAATAACACAGAAAGAAGGTAGAACTGAAGTTTCTGTTAGATAGACAAACAGCTTTAAATGCTTTTAGACACCTCACACATTTTGTGAGTGAGTGTGTGTGTGTGTGTGTGTGTGTGTGTGTGTGTGTGTGGGAGAGAGAGAGAAAGTCAATGAAGTGTATAATGGCTTTTAAAGCTGTGAAAATGCTTTAAATGCTGTTCTGTGGTGGCTACTGTTATGCCTTAGTATGATACAAGAGTTAACCTGCTGAATGGTACTTAACAGAAGTTTGTTATGTATTTTTATGCCAAAAAGTACTTAATAAAGTTGTTTTTTTCCAGATTTGGAGCACAGTAGTGATATTCCATGCTCTATAGGCTCATACATTTTAAATGAGCCCTGTATCATAAAATACTCCTGACTTAACTATCCAAACTTTCTCCTTGTAATCTAGAATGCTATGCCATCCCAATTTGCTAGACCCATATTTGCCAGTTTTGTCAATAGTATACATATGAATTTTCTGGTTGTGGGCATTATGGATGTCTCAGAAATTCTGAGATTCTGACTGTTTGCCCAAAATAAAAAGTACCACGTTGGCAATGTGAAATATATAATAGCCAATCACTGGGGCATGCAATCAAATGCCTAATGTCTCACAGGTTGTAAACAGAATAAAAGCTCTGGAATGTACAAAAATATCCACAATTGCTGCCATAAAGATTACAACTATGTGGTTTAATGCCCCAAATGACACCCTGACAAGGATGAGTACATAATTGTCTGTGTTAGTTAAAAGTACTAAATGTTTACTTTTTCTGAAATGAATCACGAGAGTCAGATTAAGAAACCAGAATTTCTATCATCCTGTAATATATGCCAAAGCACAGAACTCTGTTCTTTGCAATCCTGTTATGAATTTTTTGGCTTACAGTTTAACAAGGATGCCCTAGATTTAGTGGCAGCAAAATCCTAACTATTCTGAATAGGCAGATGAGTAAATCCACTGCTCAGAAAACAGTGATAATTCCTTAACTTAGGAGGGAGCATCAGTAATAAAGCAACACATTCAATTTTGTCACCTGAATTGTGAGTTAGAAATATTATTAATCGTATCTTTGGGATGACAACTATTAGCCTAAAGTTAAAAGTTTTGGAAAAAAGTTTCTGACATATTTTCTGGCATGTGCATTTAACCACTATTCCATCCGAAAAGTAGGTTACTAAAAATCAAAAAAATCAATGGCGGGCAATTCAAATTCATGGTAAATTGAATGCTCAAGCTATTATTGCTCAAAACTAAGCAAATGCCTTAAATATAATTGCATCAGAATTCCAATTTAGCCAGCAGTCACCCATGTGGCTCCTCGGTATGTTAAGGGAAAATAAAAGCATGTTAGATATGTGGTTGTGACTGTACTTCTCAAAATACCGCATGAATGAGAACAAACAAAGCTTCTATAGCTGTATTTGACAGTTGTAAGGAACAGTTCTATTGAAAATAAAACACATTTTTGTTTAACACCATCCTGGTAAGTTCTATCAAAGAATGTTGAGACCAATCAGATAAAGATCGAAGCTATGCAGAACAGTGTTATATAATTTATTTACCATTTACTGACATTTATTTATCAGGAAAGCCTAACTGGGCAATGGTACCTATTTTCAGTGGAGACCCAGGGAGAAAAGGTCTGATAACTTTGCATCATGCTTTGATTTTTCCTTAAATTAGCTACATGCACCTAATCAGCAATGCATCTATTTGAGGACATGGTGAAGTTTTCTGTCCCCTACTACACCTGATCCTAAACAGGTGAAATCAGGAAACATTATGTTAGGTCTCTTGAAAGAGAAAATATTTTGCTCTTATTTAATATAATTGTATGGGACTGAGGATGCATCATCGATTGTGAAAATATCTGTAGAATCAGATGAATACAAGATATGTCAAATGCTGTCCACACTTTCTAGCTTGTAAGCCAGATGACCCGGGAACATGGTTAACAAAACATACAGTTAATTGTCTACAGTAACAAGTGAATTCCTGATCTAGTTTATAATCACTGATATCCTTTTTTTATTTGTGCAAGTTGTTAGTTTACAGTTGTTTTTCAAACCCACTCATTACTGTAGTTGTTTTACACAAAATTGCACTATCTGCCTTCTCTAAGAAAATTTGGAGAGCACATAGCATTATAATATTAGAATACATCTTCTCTTATTTATTTACTTATTTATTTACTTATTTTGTTAGTTAGTTAATTAGCCAGTTAGTTAGTTTTGAGAAGAAGTCATACACTTGTGATCCCTCTCACCTGATTTTTCTGATGCACAATTACCTCATTCTTTCTGCATTCTCAGCTGCTAACACTCTTTACAACCCTGCCCCTCCATTTTAGGTACAGCCAGTCCCTCAGCAAGCAGGATGAATTGCTAGTTCCTTAGTTCTGGAACTTGAAACAGCACAGAAATGCCAACACTGAAAACCTTAGTGACTTCATTGAAAGAGAAATACTGAGGCCAAAAGAGGAATTTATTTATTTATTTATTTTTCCCCATTTATAATGAGTTTTATTGTAGATTAAATCATAACATTCCAATAAGGAGAAAAAAGATTAAAAAATCAAGTCCTTATGATTAACAATGCTATTAGGATAACAACAGAAATATTAAGACAAAGAAAATAATATATACATTGAGTGGGGATTAAAATCACTGCCTTTATTTATATCTTGATCATTAATAAACCAGAAAAATGTTTTCTTGAAAACTGACTTTTTAAGTGCCAATCGTTCTTTGTTCTATCCGGTAGAAAAGTTATTACCTCATTATATTGTTTCTGATCTATAAAAAAGTTATATAAAATGTACAAATACTTTCCCACCCTCATGGATGCCAGGAAAGACATGTTCCCACACTCCTTAGTTTAAACTTTGCACTTTATCTCATTCCAAAGATGCCACTTCCTGTTGTGTTATTATTTTTATTACCAAAACATGTTACCACCCCCTCTCATACTTTTTTACGTTTAGCTAAATCTGTCACCTTCAGTCATTTGTTTATCTGCCAAGACCTAGTAATCACTTTTTCCATAACAGGAGGTGCAACTCAACCAACAACTCTTTTACTCTGGTAGATCAGAAAATGTCTGTTCCTAGTTGCCATCTGTCCTTTGTTAAATTAGGGACCCCCTCCATGACTGCAATAATCCTACCCATGTCATTGACTGATCTAGCTCCTGACAGGACCAAAAAAAATATGTCTCAAGTTCCAAATCTGTTGCTCCCCACACCTCCAGCAAAAAAGGTGAGGTTCCAGGAAACATTCTCATAAATCTGTCCTGAGTGTAAAAATATTTATGCAAAGAATTCTAGGCGATGATCCTAAATTTCATTAACCTAATAACTTTCCAAACTGAGTCCAGATTTGAGATAATGGTTTCTTATCTATTGTGATGTTTAGGTGTCTGGCCCATTTTCCATTCATTCTGAAGGAGACCCTTACATCTCTTCCCTTAATAGCTTTATAGATTCCAGTTACAACCCCATTGCTTTGGTATTCTGCCTATCTCCACATTCCTAGCAGTCTTATTATAGCTGGGTATTCAGATTCTTCTGTTTTGACCCACTGAATTACTTTAGCTTCTTCCATCAGGGACAAATAATGCAATCTTATTCTTTCAGGCCCTTAACCTCTTCACAACATCTAATCATATTCCCTGCCATTATATCATCTGAGTACCTAATATGTGTATTCAATTTCTTCCAAAAAATTCCTGCATTTACTTGAATGTCCAATAAACAAACATCATGTCCCTGTACTTTTAAGTAATCATCTCTAAAAAGGGATTTTACTACCAGTCTAACTAGTTTTAAAAGGGAGAGGGTTTTCACCAGACATCTAAAGGAAGTCCATGAACCAGCCATATTTTTTTTTCTTTTAGAATTGTTAGCCACTTACAGTCATTAAATTTATCTAACAATATTGACATGTAAGAAATCTGTGTAGTCTCAATATAACCCACCATATCAGGGAGTCCATTCCCAACCCCCTCCTTACACATCACCAGTTTCTCCTGTCTTACTCTTGACCTTTCCTTTCCACATACAAAGTCTCTCAACAGGTTAGTAAGCCTCACCATCCGTTTCTTACCAGTCTACTCCAGAAGGCAAAGGTTCAGTACAAAAAGTGAGACACCATGTGCGAATGCACTACCTGCATGTTCTGTTCTAAATCTAAGGTAACAACTTCCCATTTTTTAATATTAGTATATATCTTATCCATTATTTTCCCAAAAGTTGCAGTTTTAAAGGCTTCAAGAGTATTTCTTACTAGGACCCTTAAATATTTTATATGCCCTTCCTTTCACCACTGCTGCTGAATCCCCACTCCTCTTGTTATTGGTTCCAAGTCTACTGCCACCACCTTAGTTTTAGTCTGATTGACTTTATAACCAGCTATGGACCCAAATCTGGTAAGAATCTTCATAATCTTCTTCACATCCCTCTCTGGATTCACCAGAATGAGCAGAACATTTTCCACATATAAAGCAAGTTTCAGCTCTAACTGTCCCCATCTGAAACCCTGAATGTCTGACTGCTTTATCTTTACAACCAGAGTTTCAATATACATTGCAAACAGAATCAGTGACAGCAGGCAGCCTTGTCTAGTACCCTGCTTTACATCTATGCTGTCTGACAATCTGCCCCCTTGTCTTAATCTGGGCCATGGCACCTGGTAAACCTCTTCAGGGTGCCAATTAACTGGGCTTGGAGGACAAACTAACTGGGCTAGGAGGACAAACTTGTCAATGGCTAAAAAAGGGGTATTTCCGCTCTATCCTTTCAAAAGCCTTTTCAGCATTGCAAGTAACTAGATCTAATCTCTTGTCAGTAGCATTAGCTTCATCTATGATCAGTAGAGTCCTAGCTATATAATCATGTGTCCTTGTCCTTCAGTAAATCCACATTGATCCAATCAAATGCAATATGACCCTTCTCAAACGCCTTTCTATTATAGTCATGAATACTTTATAATCATGATTTAATGTTGTTATAGGTCTGTAAGAAGCTGCTTCCAAGGGGGACCTTCCCTCTTTAAGAATAACAGTGATGATGCCCTGACGCCAAAAGTGAGGAGGGTCTGATCCATCCTTTATCTTGTTAAACATCTCCACCCATAAAGGAATTATTCTTTCCTTTGACGATATCCATATTTTGACTAGACATCCATCAGCACCTAGAGTTTTATTACTATTCTAAGTCCCCACAGCCTCTAATACTTCCTCTTGCATAATGTAATTTCCTAAGACCTGAGCTAGTTCAGGGTTTAGACTAGGCAAGGCTTGCACTTCTAAAAAGTCACTAAAATTTAACTGAAAGTCCCTTTCTTCTACTACCTCTTTCTTATACATCCTCTGATAGAAGTCTCTATAACTGTCAAAATCCCATCTTTATCCTCCACTACTTCAAGTATATCTTTCCTCTCAATCTCTCCTATCATCCCCCTCCATTTTCATTGATAGCTGTTAAGTCCCTCATGGCCCCAGAGCTTTTTGCTTGCTGAAGCTCCTTGCAAATGCTTTCTTGGGTCCAAATCCTGTCATCATCTCTGTAAACCTTGTACTAAATCCTGAAGGTTCTGTTTTTTCTCTTCTGGTAGCCAATGAAGTCTCCTCTGCAAATCCCACACCTTGCTCCACCTATGCTCCCTTCCCATAAAAAGGTTGGCAATATTCTCTGAAATTTTTCACCTTACTCTTGATCTTAACTTAACCTTAAAGTGATACCATGTCTGCTCCATTTGGTTAGCCATTTTTAGAAACAGTTCTTTCTGCTTTTGTCCTGTAACCAATGCGAAAATTCTGGCTTCAACACTCAACTTACTGGAAGTTTCCAGTGCCTCTCATCAAACCACCTTGTGCCCATAGATATTTCCACCTATAATGGGACATGATTTGAGTGAAACAGAAGACCCTCCCTTACCGACCTTACCTTTACTTATACTCTCGCCCAACAAGCGTTTTATTGATCCATGACCAGGTATCCTACTTAGGACTATAATATGTGAACCCTTCTTTTGCAGATCTGTTGTCCATTACATTCCACATGTCGACTAAGCCCAATGAGGAGAGCATCAGATTAATCCATCGTTCCCACTTCCAGTACCTCAATCTCTTTTTATCTCCCATGGCCTCTTCTGTGGCCAATGACATATTGCAATCCACTGCTGTCATTAGTACCCCTTTCAGACAGTAAACAATCTTAACCAATAAATTCCTTACAAACAGCTTTTTCTGACCCATGGAAGAATATAAATGCCAGCTATTGTCATCTGCACTTGGTTAAAGGTGCCTTTCCATATAGCCAGGCAGCCTTCCTCAGAGTTATACATAGCCTATTTCCTAAACTACCCTGTTCTAGTAGTCAGCATGAGTACACCTCTTTTTCTTTTCCCCTTTTAGGAGTCATATGCTGATACAGATCACCCTTTGCACTTATTATTCTGTTGTTCCTCCTCTCTCATATGTGTTTTATATAAGATCTGTAGGTCAACCTCCTGATTTTTCATATCTACCCCAATTCTATCTTTTCTTACTGGAATAGCCAGCTCATTTATGTTCCATGACCAGATCCTCAATTAATATCCTATTCCTTCCATAACCACATTTCATGTTACTTTCCTGTTTATTCTGGCTAGTCTGCATGATTTATCTTCCTTCCTTATTGTTTCCTTCCAATTATCTAATCTCATCCACTTTTCAGATATCCTAAAGGTAAGTGACATGTCCTGCAACATTCTATTATCAGTTGTGCTCTTCCCAAAATCCCCAAAACACTGTCTTTAACATCCAGTCTCAGCATCCCAATCCATTGATATCCCCCCTTTTAATGTAACAACAACAACTATATACATAATAAATGTCTTCCAATGTGAGGGTGTTACCACTTATTAGATGCGGAGTGATATTTTGAGAATAGTGCTAGCCCAGGAATCCTAGTCTTGAAGAAATTATGATCACATAACCATCCCCACACCTTGGTCTCCTCATTTCTTTGTTGCACTTCCATCTTAATAAAATTTTGCAATCTGAACTACTAAAAAGTAGAAAACCATTCATCTGTCCTGCCCCTAAGGGAAAATCAAAAGTTATTAACCAAGGCCTCTTTTCAGTTTGTTCTTAGTCTGTGTCAGGTCCCTTTCCAAAATATCTGTATCCCCATTCTGAGCTATCAGCTGAAGTTGAGTACATGGAAAGAGCTCAATAACATACCTCGCACACATAGCACTCAACCTCTTAGAGCAAGAAATCTGGACAGAGCTATAAATATTAGGGGGACAAAGGCCAAAAAAGGGACAATTTTTTAATATTGCTCTTACAAACTTAGAAGGTTCATACAGAATAACAGGTATTGCATTAGCATGAATTTTCTGAAGGACATGAAGTCTGAATCTCAAATGTCTGTCATTCTTTTCTGACTTCAGTTCTCTAAGATTCGGCAATGATTTGCCAGAAAACCACAATTTTATGAGTAACAGGCCAAAAATATGAGGTAAAAATCTGGACATTCTGTGAAAATCTGTCCAGTAAGAGATTGTTGCACACACTTCCTAAGCAGAGAAATTATATTATTAAACTGGTGCACTTCTAATTTCTACCCACTAAAAGTTGTAGTACGAACACCTCAGTTTTAAAGCTAAAACCTACATAGCTAACATCTTAACCTAACTACATAAGCTTCTGGATGAGATCAACTTCTAAAAAAAAAAAAAAAAAAAACAATGGGGGTGCCACTGCATGACAAAAGCTCAAAGTAACAAAAAGATTTCACAAACCCAAGAGAATGCAAGAAACAAGAAATTAAAACCTCTAGACAATTTACTAACAGATACATAGCAGCTGCACTAATAGAAATGTGTATACTAAAAATGATAATATAAACAAAATCTCCTATTTTGTCAAGAAATTACAAACACCTCCCCTAAACTGGACCATACCAAGTATCATCCGGCTATTACAGCTGCAAACTGTCCAGTAATCCACCGCCTCAAATGGCAATATTTGACGGTACAAGTACTCTTTTGGTGGTAGAGTCTGGCTAATGATCAATTTATGAGAATAACATAATCCATCAAGGAATTACACAATATACTGTTAAATCAAATGAAAAATGACAACTTCTCCAAGTAAAAAGGGGAACATATTAGAAAATAACTTTTTGTCAAGAGCATTACCCAACAAAATATAACATCAATGATTAGTCACCTGCAGTGTTGTTTGTCTCGTCTAAATTTCAAAGATTCTACTGTGTTCTCTAAGGTATGATATTTCTTAAACAAAAGAAATACACATTTTCTTTGATGGTCTATAACTCTAAGGACTCTGTTTTTCCATGGTTTTGCCCGACATCTCTGACACTTTGTTATTTACCAGAGGTTGTGTTCTGATCACCACACACCAAATCACTCTTAGCATCTTCTGGTGATGAGTAAGTCTTCTGTCCTGTTGGTCAAAAATGCCCATCGTAGCAGGGAACAGCATTCAAAATCTGACCCTTTTCATTTTTGTCAGTCTCTGCACTGGAGTAAAAGATCCCTTTTATCGTCTAATCTGCATGGAAAAGTCATGCTTAATGAAGACTCAAGTTTCTCCACAAAAAAAATTTCTGACCCTTTTGGCAGAACAGAGACAAGATCTGTTTCTTCAGTAAAAATGAGACAAACCTAACTATGATCTGCCTCAGTCTGCCATGTGGTACACTGCTCGGTACCCAGGCTGTCCGATGCACCAGTACAATCAGAATGTCCTGCTGTGTGATTTTAATTGAAGTGGCCCACTGTTTCTGGACAGAAGCTCGAGAGTCTCTCCCTTTGAGGTTTTCTGGTATTCTCACTAACCGAATATTCTTACATTTTGCTTTGCATGGTCATTATGATTACTGAGTGTCGTTTCCATCATTTCCATCCTGGCAACGGCCTCAAACACTTAATTTTTCAACAATTCATTTTCTTGTATCAAGGTGTTGAGCTCTTCAAAGTGTTCATTTACAGCATAAATGACCTCAAGTCTATAATAATCTTTTCATGTAATTGTCTAACTTAGTGGTCATCTTTCTTATTTTTTTGTCTGTTTCATGTAATCTATTCCTCATAAAATTGGTGACTTTCTGGCAAATCACTGGGATGATCTAAGGATTGAAGTCATTAAATAATGATATATGTTTGACTTTCAGACTTTATTTCCTTTAGAAAATTGCATGCAAAGACAAATCCTGTTATTTTAGCAAATTGCTAATTTTATAAGAACAATATTTAAAAATCTGTTCATATTTTTGAGTGTTTGTCCCCCATTATGACAGCCTTTATCCAGATTTTTTTTGCGCTAAGAGGTTGAGTGGTATGGCCCTGTGTTTGTCTTTGGCTGAGTCATGTCAATAAATTGGAATTCACCCCAGGCAAAACTATTACAACAAGATGACTTTCCATGGATTGTAATCCATTTATATCTGACTTTGCACAAAATCTTTCTCAATTACTGTCAGACATTGATCAAGTCTATACTGTCTTAAGTTTCAACATAAATATTGATAATTTTATATTCTACACACTCAACTGAAAGACAATAAACTTTTAATAAACTCTTCACTTAGTTCTTTCACTGATAACAACTTGTGGCTCGTCTTTGTCCACAGACCAAAATTTAAAACAAAAATCATTCACAAACTCCATTTAAATAAATTGATTCAACACTTAAAACATGGAAGTCTGTACTTCTTCCATTCTTATCATGAGTTTCAGCCATCATGACTGTACCCTTACCAAATTTTATTTGTGTTAGAGCACATCCTGCAAGTCTTTTGTACAGAATGGACAAATTGGACAAGTAAGTGTCAATCGTACAGAGGGCTTTGTATAGCATAAGCACCTGTCTAAAGTAAACAGTTTTACATTGTTTTCAAACAACTTAAAGGCAGACTGTAGCCTTATTATAGATTATTCTCTAACCTAATGGGACAGACAAGGAAAAAGTATACACAACGTCTGATCTGCTATTAATATCTTCTTTCCATCATCTTAAAAGAAATGAAAAACACATCAAACCAGAAATCCATTCTGACTGCAGCTTCAGCGGCCAGAAATTCTTCCTATAAAAATGCATGTAAAAACAACTTGTGGCATATGGAACAATGCAATAGACTTTAGGGCAACATACATTATTATGTAGGTGTTCATAGAATCCACAAGAAGCAGTGTACTTAAGGCGGGATATTTATTTGTCACAGTTATTACCGCCATAATCTTCTAGTTTTGACACATTTTAGAGCCAGTAGCAATACAATCAGCTTAGATCTGCTGAATGTTGATTGTAGGTCCTGATTAAGCTACTGTATACTGTACTTTCTTCAGCTTAGCCATTGTATTCTGACCTTTGTCCATTTAAGGCACTGAATGCTGACCATTCTCTCATTAGCATTATTCCACCTCCAGCTTTCCCTCATGATCAAAAGCACAACAGCCAGAGGTAAAACCTTCATTAACCACACCAGAATGTGAGTTATCACTTAATTATATATAATTCATAAAAAAAACTAGCCATTAAATACATCTGTTTGATCAATTATTTAATTATACACGATTTAAAAAATAGTCATTAAATGTATCTATTTGACAGGCTAAATGGAATATTTTTTTAGAAGGAGCAAACTACAGTTACTGCCAGAAAATTATGTGTTCTGCAGGCTGATAGAGTAATCTAAATTTGCCACCATTAAGAATGCTGCTGGCAAGCCCTTGAAAGTTCTTCAGTGATTGAAAAAATGCTCAGCATTATACACAATGGCAGAAACTTTCAATTAAGGGGATTATTTAAAGAAAAAACAATAACCTCTAAAATGTCACCAGTTTTGTTTACAGACACTACAAGCCTTCAAATGTAATGCAGGGATGCATGCATGTCCAATGTATTAGCAGGGCATTTACACATTCTACTTTGGGCTCTTTTACTTAAAGGTGTTATTTTAAAAAGGCAAGAAATATCTTTTAAAATAACCTCGGTATCTATTAATAGTACCAACAACCACTCGATCAAGGGTAATGAAGGATTTGCCCATCTGTGGTGAAATTTTCCCACTTAGTTTTCTTCCTCAAGGGTAACATACACTGGCCTTGGGTGAATCCTGCATCACCCAAATGCAAACTGTGATTGTTAACACACCCACATTGTCTCGTCAGCAATCACATGCTCTCAGTGACACTAAAAGGGGGCACCAGACCAGTGCTGTAAGTCTGTCATATTCAGGCTTGGCTCAATCCACAGGGGTTATCTGACTGACTGGGAAATAACTGGACTGTAACAGTAAAGTAACTGCTTTGAGCATAACTATCTTAGATAACAATGTGTTTCTGTTGCACCTTTTCAAACAGGTTTTGACCCTGCAGCAGTGCTTTTATAAGAAGACACAGCTGGCTAGTACCATTATCAAGGATGCTAAGCCTTTTATTCTAGTCAAGAAAAATAATTCAAATGAAATTAAAGCAATGCACAGAGCATAAAATGAAATGTATGTGAATTGTTTCCAAGTAACCTTGCTTACTAAGCATTATCTGCAGCTAGAAACCACACTGACATATTTTGCGAAGCAGTCCATTCAACACAGGTTTCCATGGCTTTTCTTTGTGGTGAGGCATACCGAAACAGAAAAGACAGCACATTCATACAACAGGAAATGGTAATGCTGGCTTGTCTTAATACAGTTCAAAAAACATACCTGATACACAGTGCTGATTTGTTGTGGAATCTTCTCTCAGATATATTACACAAAAGCAGTGTACATATCTTCCTTTTTTACAAAACTGGCTGGTATCTCTTGACATTGAATTTCATGATGCTAGTCTACTCTGAAGTTAAACATTTCTCAAGGGAACCCCCAGCATCCTATGTATTTAGTTATATAATTTAGCAGCAATTCAACAGCAATGCATCTTTAAAGTAATAGCACAATGTAATGTCAATTTAGATTTATATTCATATGTCTGCAAGGTAGAGAACTTCCTTGATATCTAAATACCTTTATAGGTTTGTAGGTTCATAGGTAAGTTCTAGGCTAGCTGCCATTGAGGGCAATTTTAAGTCTAGCCAGTTCCCCTTTTTGTGCTTGAATTACCCTATCCCGTTTGGTTAGACATTGGCCTTACCCATAACTGGGATCATACCATAGATAATTTGATGGGACACATGCATGGGGATAAAGCATTTAGGAGCTGCCACTGTCCACTAATAGTACAGGGGACAATCTTGGGAAACGTTTCTGTTTCCCATTCATAGATCCAAGTTGTGCTTGAATATAGACAGGGATAAACTTTGTTTTATGTGAATGGGGAATGTGTTCCAGAGCAGTGGTATCCTCTGCGAGATATTCCAACCCCTCCAAACCCTCCTGTTAATGCTACAGAAGAGGTTTTTATTCCTAGACTGAATATTTCTGATACTATTTGACTTGCTGATGTACAGTAGCTCTGTTGGTATTGGGTCAGAGGATGCTTTGTATGTCAGACACAGGTCACCTCTTACCAGTCTATAGACTACCAAGTATAGCAACAGGGCTTTGAGTCAGTCCATGTAAGACGTTATTTAGGCCTTGTATCCTTCTAGTATGGTATCTCTGTGGGCATTCCAGTTGTTGCATATGTCTGGACAGATACATTGCCAAAGAAGGCATTATTTTCAATGATTGGCCTAATGAAAGCTGAGTAAAGGGAGACAATGACATCCCTAGATCTAGACACAATCCCGTTGTTTATAATCTGTGCAATATAGAAAGGCTTTCTTACAGCAACGGATACATGTTGGTCAAAAGCTAATGCATTGCCCACATAAGTTCCTAAGTCCAGAACAGCTGTTTCAACTGTCAAGGACATATTGTTAATATGGTAGTTCACTGAGATAAATGACTTTCTAAAGGATACAATAATGCATTTTTTTTTAATTTAGTTTAACTCCATGATTTCAGCACTAGTTCTTAATCTAGGACAAAACTTTCTGTAGGATGGCAAAGTCATTTGGGCGTTTAATGACTGCTCATAGCTTGCAGTTATCTGCAAACATAGTCAGCCAGAGTCCTTTGGTATTTGCTTTTACTTCAGAAAAGTAGATGCCAAGCAGGAGAGGTCCTAGCACAGAACCCTGGGGTCTCCACTGTTGACTGGTCTTTTTGTGTAGGTAACTTCCCCTATTTTGATTTTCTGCATCATATCTGTGCTAGCTGGCAATCCAGCAGGTGACACGGGGGTTTATTTCCAGTATATTTAGCTTTTCTACTATGCCTCAGTTGGGAATTGTGTCAAAATCTTTGGCCAGGTCAAGATATGGGGTCCAGAGTTGGATCATAGTCAAATGGGATCCTAGGCAGGGTAACAGATTAGGGCCCTCCCAAAGCATCCCCTCCTGCAGCAGCCCCCTCCCCACCCATTCCAGTGTTCCATACCTGGTTAGTTCTTCTCAGTTGCCATAAACACTGTGCAAACCTATCAGTGTGCCTACTTTTTTTTTTTTTTTTTATTTCTACAATGATTACAAATATTGAAATAAAATAGCACACACATTGATAGCCATTTGCTAAACAAACAACACAGTCTCAGAATGAAAACAGACTTAGCATGAGCAGTAAACTTCAATGCCATTGAAACTCACATTAATTGAAATGGCGTTAAAACCCATACTCAAAGAAAATGCATCTGGCCAGTGGAGAATGAAAATTACCTTTGGGCTGTTTTCAAACCATAGGCTCCTTGCACACGTTTTTAAGACCATGCATACATGCATGTGTTCTTTGATTCACCTTCCTGATTGTATGAACTATATTTCTTGTATAATACAGCACCACTTGTCTGTTTTAAATTTGTAGTTTTGAACATTTTGTCAATAAGCAATGAAACAAAATGTATGACCCAATAATGACAAAACTGCACATTTCAGAACATTGTAACAATAAAAGGCTACTCAAACTTCTGACATTACAGTCCACTAGTGTCAGTCAATAAGAACAATATCTGCAGAAGCAAAAGTCATCTAAATAATTCCACATTAAAGAGCTTTGTAACCACTGAAGAGGTTGCTACTGGTAAACAACTTTACACTTCAGTGTTTCATCTACAAATTCAATACCTGCTGCCCTTAAAGAATTAATTGCCTATGTTACAGTAAAAAAATAGTAAGCTGGTAATATTCCAGTAGGGAATGACTGACAAACCAACTACAAGTTCATAGTTACTAGGCATCTCATGCAAAGGAGGATATACTCAGGGGTGCAGAAGCTCTATTCCTCCCTTAAAATGCCCAATTAATCCACAATCAAAGGGCACTGCAATATCAGCACTCCATATTCATGGTGTGGGAGTAGAATCCACAGTCTTCTGCACCAAAGGCAATTATGCTACTAACACTGCCTTCAAATTCTACAGCACAAATGATGATTGTCATTTGCTAAACAAAACCATTAGTGGTACATTGAAAACAGACTAAGCATGAGAAACAGTAAACCTCTCTTCACTAAGTTCGCTTTAAACTCACAATTCCATGCAAATGCACTGAAACTCATAATCGCTTGAAACTGCACTGAAACTCATAAGTCCCTGAACATGTACTGAAACTCAGACTCACAATTCCATCAGCAGTCTGGTAGTTGGTGTACAGGATTCAGGCTCCTGTCTCCACTGAAGTTCACAGTCCCTTCAGCAGTCTGGTAGATAGTGTGGAGGATTCAGATTCTGCTTCCTGTAACCAAGTAACAGGAAAGCCTGATCAAGTTAATAGACTAAACTGCTCCCACCCCCAACTAGGGCATTACAGCCTGTGAGAGATGCACTTATATAGTCAAACTGGAAGCAAAGCTCTCTTCACCCAAGACTGGACTAGACAGTCAAGAGGAGAAGGTAAACACTTGCACCACACCACACTCATCACATAGTCCCTCAAAACCTACACCACCAAAACACACACATAGAAACACAAAACACACACCTACATTCACAGATGCTCTCAATAAAAATCTGCCCAAGCACCAGGGACCTCCAAAGCAGAAACACAAACAACTTCCACCCCCCCCCAACAGAACCCAAATGACACATAGCCCACAAACTCAGTATGCCACTCAACCACAGCCCATAAGGCATAATAACGTACCCAACATTCTAGTCATAGGTGACTCTATAGTCAGGCACATTGATGTTCCACTCACCAGGCTAAACAAGGAGAAAGTTACTGTCAGCTGCCTGTCGGGTGCCAGGATCCGCCACATAATGCATGCACTCAGGTCACTCCACAATAAGTACAAATATGACTCTGTCATTGTCCATGTTGGTGTGAATAACATGAGATGTACCTCCCTCGACTACATGAAAAGAGACATGGAGGAGCTGGCCGATCTTGTAGCCCATGCAGGTATGATCCTAGCCCTAAGTAGCATCCTGCCATCACCCAGAATGATACCGCAGTACAAGGACAAAATTATTGACTTCAACAATTGGCAAAGCTTCTGGTGTCATTCTAAGGGGATCCAGTATCTGTCTGCCTGGGATGACATGATCGACAAACCATGATGCTTTGCCAGAGATGGCCTGCACCTGTCGCCTTTGGGATTCCAGATACTGGCTAAGGCTCTTGCCACCCCTATAGTGCCTTTTTAGGCAAGGTTCAAATGACAAATTCACCACCGTAACAGGTACAAGCAAAATATGAGGGTAATGCTACTCAATGCTAGATGTCTTAACCTCAAAATGCACTCACTCGAGGCACTCCTTAAAATGGAGAACATCGACATCTGTGCAGTGACAGAGACCTGGTTCAAGGCTCCAAAGAGCACCCCTGCATTACGAGGCTATAATTCATACCACACCTTTTGGCCACGTAACCTGGAACGAAACACTAAAGGCAGAGGCGTGTCCATATTCATTAAGGATATCCACACCTCCAGGCTAGTTGCTCAGCATAATGCTTCTGTGATTATCCAAGTGCAACTAACTCTGGGCAAGACTGCAATCCAAATTGTAACTTGCTACAGATCCCCCACCATGCCCCAGGATTCCCACTCCTCATTTCTTGATACACTGGAAAATATTAGGATACAACCTAACACCCTAATAATGGGCGATTTCAACAACCCCACCATTAACTGGGAAAACTAATCATGTACCAACTCTTGTGCTCAACATTTTCTGGAATTCATAAATTCCAATGCCTTGGATCAATTTATCCACACCCCCACCAGGGGCAGCAATATCCTAGACCTGGTAATTACCAACATGGGCAACCGGTGTTCCACACCAGAGGTCAGTTCCTCGTTGGTCAGATACGACCACAAGCTAATCACCCTAGACATCCACATCCCGCCCCCATCCCCCATTAGGGAAACCACCGAAAAAAATTTCTCCAAAGCCAACTTCACGCTTCTTAAGACAGAAGTGGCAAACTTCATGACACCCATGCTGATGAACAATAGAGGTATGACTGCTGAAACCTACACAAATGCACTTTATAAGCACTTACACAAGTGCATGGATTGTGTAATCCCTAACAGAGCCACGATGCTATCCTCCAAAAAAAGGAAGCCAATCTGGTGGTCTCCTGCCATAAACAAACTCTACAACAAAAGAAAAAAAATTTCCATGATTGGAGGAACCACCTGATCAGCCTCAGTAAGAAGCTGAGATCCCTCATTAAATACTCCAAAGCTAGTTATGAAAACAAAATTGCCACTGATTCTGAAGACAACCACAAAGCATTCTATAGCTATGTCAAGAATCTCAATGGCAACACTCAAATCTGATCTGAATTACAGCACAATGGCACTATATACAGAACCAACTGATATTGCCAACATCCTAGCAGATAGGTTCAGTGCTAACTTTACCCCCCTCTCATCTCCTAAAGGGCCCATCTCTATACCTGAAGAATGCAAAGTTCCTATAATCACGGCCACACAGGTAAAAAACACATTCTCTCCAAAGCCAAGAACACAGCATCCATAGGACCTGACAACATCACAGGCTGCGTTCTACATGAACTACAGAACAAACTGGCACCCCACCTAAGTACCATGTTCAATCATAGCCTCACCTCAGGCTTTGTGCCCACTGAATGGTGCACAGCAACAGTTATCCCACTCCACAAAGGGGGAGCCACCACAGACCCTGGGAACTACTGCCTGATTAGCCTGATGAGTCTGGTCTGCAAGGCTATGGAACATATCATCATGGAACTTATAAACAATGACACCGGTAATCTCCAAACTCCAGACCCCACCCAGTTTAGGTTTGTGAAAGGTATATCATGTCTCCTAAATCTGATCGACTTCTTTGAAATGGTCACCAAATCTGTAGATCAGGGTAAGGTGGTTCACACAGCCTATCTAGATCTCACCAAGGCTTTTAACACCATCCCCCACTCTGAAATTATAGATAAACTCACTAAACTAGGTATAAATCCCTATGTCACAAGATGGGTTGCCAACTGGCTCACTGACATAACCCACACTGTGAAAGTAGCAGACTCCAAATCCAACTTCAGACCAGTGACAAGTGAAGTACTACAGGGTTCAGTCCTGGGTCCTCTCCTGTTTGGTATCTATTTCTCTGAAGTACAGGCTAACACAGAAGGTCTTTGGCTAACGAATTTCACAGATGACTACAAACTAGGAGCCATAATTAAAACTCCTAATGATGTGGACATCCTACAAAAGGGCCTCACTGAGACAGATGCCTGATATCAAAGCCGTGGCCTCAAGCTCAATCCCAAAAAGGGAATTGTCATCCCTTTTGGTAAAAACTCTGTACCCATGAACTACCACATAGGCAGCAGTCTACTTAACACCAAAAGTGTGATAAGAGACCTTGCGACACAGGTGGACAGTAGTCTCTCCTTTGATTATCACATCGCTACAGTAGTCGGGAAATCCTTCTACGTGGCACACCTCATCACAAACGGTTTCTCATCCAGGAAAAAAGAGGTAATTGTCCCCTTCTACTTGTTACTCATTAGACCCATTATATGGTACAGCACCCCTTTTGGTATGTACCTCACAAGACATCTACAACAACTGGAAAGGCCACAGAAATACCTCACAAAGAGGATTACTGGCCTCAAACAGATGCCCTATGCAGACCGTCTCAAAACACTCCAGCTTTATTCCAATGCATAGCGCTTACTCAGAGGCGATCTCTGCCTAACATACAAAGCTATGTCAAACCCAGAGCTGTTGGACATGCTCCACTTAAAGAAATCTCAATCCCTCCAAGCTACATGCTCTAGGGACCTAAACCTTGTCACCACAATAAGCAGAACATGCTGGAGGGATAGATTCCTGTCCCAGAGACTTCCCATACTCTGGAACAAACTACCTATCTATATCAAACAAAGCTCCTCATTAGCACTCTTCAAGAAAAATCTTGATGATTGGATGGAAGATAGGAAATTCACCCCATGGATCACTTCTGTGGCTCTGCACGACAGGGGCACAGGAAAATAATTTCCGTGGGTGGCAAAAGCCAGAGTACCTTTTGGCTAGGCTTATATAGGCACTAGGGACAATAGCCTAGTACCTACCTATGAACCTATGAACATACCATACCTCCATACCTCTCAACCTCTTAGCACAAGAAATCTGGACAAAGCCTAAAATAATGTGGGTGGGAACAAAAGCCCCAAAATAGGGATAGATTATAAATATTGTTCTTATAGACTTAGAAAGTTGCTAGAACAACAACATGTGTCTTAGCAAGCATTTTCTGAAGGAAATGAAGTCTAAAACTCAAATGTATGACATTATTTAGTTATTTCAGACCTCAGTGATTTACCAGAAAACCAGACATTTTATGAGGATTAGGTTAAAAATATGAGGCAAAATTTTTATTTATTTATTTTATTTTATTTTACACTTGTTGACCGGGATAGTCCGACTGGATACTTGTCCATTTTCAGTGGAAGCCCAGGGAGAAAAGCTCCATACATACATACAGAAAAACTGTTACATTAAACAAGTTAAAGCACTGTTACAGATACAATACACAGAATAAAAGTAATTAATTCTGTCATATATAAATCTGAGTTGTTATAGAGTAACAATTAGGAAGCAATGTAGGGGTGGCCAAAAGACCTCTTTAGCACATGTTTATATTGCCAGAGTTAGTCAGGATTAGAGCAAGGACATAGCCATTGCCTGTTAAAGTACTGTTTCAGATTTTTTTTTTAATTGGATTAGAACAGGTTCTGAAGTAAGATCAGCAGGAAGTGAGTTCCATATTTTACCAACAGAGTTGGCATATAGAGAGTCTCCAGATGAGTTGTTGCTTTTGAGGGTTTGTACTAGTAATTTTTTGGATGAGCGAAGTGTTTTGAGGTTACTGTAAGGGGTGATAACTTTTGTAAGTACGGGTGTGTTTTCAGGTTGGTGGAGAATTTTATGTGTTACTATTAGCTGATTGTACTGAAGTTGGATAGGCAATTCTAGCCACCCTAGATTCTTTAGGTTCAGACAGTGGTGTGTTCTGTATGCTGCTCCAGTGGCAAACCTAGCAATATGATTAAAGCAGCTAGAGAGTTTACTAAGGTCAGACTTACTCAAGTTCATGAAGAGATGGGATGTATAAAGGAGGGTGAAAACAGATGAGTACGGGCAATTACCATCCTAGCTAGTGGAGTGAGGAAAGGTTTGATCTTGTATAGTTAGCCAAGTTTTTTATTTAATAGTTTGATTAATATGCATATCAAACTTGAGGTTATTATCAACTGTTACACTTAAGAGTTTGGTACAGGGATCTGGACAATTGTGAGGTATGGATACATCTCACCCTCTTAGTGCAATATATTTGGAGAAAGCCTAAAATAATGTGGATAAGATGGCCCAAAAATAGGGATATATTTTAAATATTGCTCTTAGAAAGTTGTTAGAATAACAGAATTGGTATTAACATGCATTTTCTAAAGGATGTGAAGTATGAAACTCATATATATATATATATATATATATATATATATATATATATATATATGTATGTGGTTCCCCTTCACAAGATCGAATTACTGAAAGCTCGAAACTCATAAGATCGAGTTCAAAATCTCGAGTTTCAGTAACTCGAAATTGTGAATGGTAGTGTAAAAAATTAGATTAAGGGTTTTACTTACCTTTTTGTAGGTGGCTGGCTCCCCCTGTACTGTTCCTTCCTTAATGTGCAGGTTTCATGACCGCACTTCAGCGGAGGAATGGAAAGGGTCCCGTTGTGCGCTTATACATATAGCGCATAATGGTACATTTCAATTTCCTTTGCTGTAGTGCAATCTTGGAGTTGGTATATTTAAGTAGGGGGTGTGGGGGTGCAGGGGGGCACAGCCCCCCTGTAAAAACATCAGAAAAAGTGTTTTTTACTTTCCTTTTGTGCCCCTTCACAATTTTGAGTATATGAATACTCAAGATTTTGGGCTCGGGCTTATGAGTTTCGAGAATTCATATATTCGATCTTGTGAAAGGGAACTATATATATATATATATATATATATATATATATATATATATATATATATATATATTTATATGGGTCCCCTTCACTACACCGACATGCCACAAAGCCGACACCCAAAACACCGAGACCAAAAGACCGAAAACACACAATACCGACAACTCACAAAACCGAACACCATAACACCGACACACAAAACGTAAACTACACATTACACACAACTATATATGCACTAACCTTAACCCAAACCTTAACCCTAAGGTCTGACACTACCACACACTTACCCTACCCGCACCCTAACCCTAACTTACTTAACCCACCCCTAAACCTAAAGTCCGTCACTATCGCACACTTACCCTACCAGCACCCTAACCCTAACTCACTTAACCCACCCTTAAACATAAAGTCCATCACTATTGCACACACTCACCCTACCCACATCCTAACCCTAACTCAGTTAACCCGCCCCTAAAACTACAGTCCATCACTATCACACACTTACCTTACCCGCACCCTAACCCTAAGTCCGACACTACCGCACACTCACCTTTCCCGCACCCTAACCCTAAATCCCTCACTATCGCACACTTACCTGTCTGCTCCCTAACCCTAAATCCCTCACTATCGCACACTTACCGAGTCGCACTCACACGTTGCCCATGTCAGTGTTTCGGCTGTCGGGACTTCACCTTGTCGATCATCTGCGTCTTCGGTCTTTTGGTCTCGGTGTTTTGGGTGTCGGCTTTGTGGCGTGTCGGTGTAGTAAAGGGGACCTATATATATATATATATATATATATATATATATATATATATATATGTGTGTGTGTGTGTGTGTGTGTGTGTGTGTCCTTATTTAATCACTTCAGTCCTCTCTGATTTGTCAGAAAAACACAAATTTTATGAGAAACAGACCAAAAATTATGAGGCTAAATGTGGGCAGTTCAGGGGAATGTTAAACACAGACACACACACACACACACACACACACACACACACACACACACACACACACACACACACACACACACACACACACACACCTTCTCTTTGCTGTCACACACACAACTGCCTTCTTTCTGCTCTCTCTCACACACATAGACCTACTTTCTCTCTGCTATCACACAGCAACAAACACATACATACCTACTCTCTCACACAGACCTACCTTCTCTCTGCTCTCAAACAGCAACATATGCATACACACACCTGCTCATTAAACACAGCAATACACACACACACAAACACACCTTCTCTCTCTCATACAGTAACACATGCATGCACATTCTCTCATGGCTACTTTAAATTAAATACACACATACATATGCATACACACTCATACACAAACTTTTTCTCTCATACAGAAACATCGAAACCGCTAGTTTAAATTATATACAGGATCATGCTCACTTACTTTCTCTATAAATGGAACAGCTTATTTAAATTCTGCAGGAGAGTGTGGAATGGGTTTAAATCCAAATTGGAGTGCATGTGAGTGACGCACTTACGGTCCTCCTTAAAGGAGAAGACACTGCCCCTGCTATGTTAAGAAGTACACACACATATATATCTATATGGGACCTGTCTGATGGTTATTTGGATATGAAGAAGCTCTAGTCCATTCTGCTGCTTTACCAGCCTTGCTGTGATTCTCTTCTGGATGTAGATTGGTATACCTCCCCTTTTTTCCCCTCCTGTGCAGTAGCTGGTCTAAATGTGTGGAAGGGGTTATAGTCCTTCACAGCTGGAGAGCTCTCTGCTGTTTTAAACCATGTCTCAGTGACTGCACAGATGTCAGCATACTCCAGTGTGAGAAGAGTTTGTAGGGAATGGAGTTTCTTATTTAGCATCCTAGCATTGATCAGCAACAACTTCATATTTTCCTTTATTTGTTCTGTTATATTGGTAAGTTTATCGGGTTGGCATTGGCTAAAAGCACTATTGGGATGGACAATGCATTTGCCAATAATCAAAACCTGAGTGGGGACAGATACAGGTCATCCCAGAAAAGCAGCATGGACTGACAATTATATCCTACTGACTATTATATCCTACTAGGTTCAGAAATATTCACCCCCCCCCTTTGAATGACACCAAAAACTAAACCAATTATTGAAGTCACAGCAAATGACCCATCCTGGAAACTGCTTTTATGATGCATATAGAAAGTAGGGTAAGAGAGTGGGGTACAGATATGAAATGGAAATTGTTTTAATGACATTTTTGAGGTTTACAGCTGATAAGGCAAACTGTTAAACATCAGATAAGTAAACTTAAAGGTAAATACAGAACTGAGGTTGAGAAGGCAGAAGCAGCCTCTAGAACACTAGGGAACTGTTCATACTATCCAAAAAGAAGAGCTGAAATATTACCTATTGTTTATTAGATGTTTATATAAGGTGAAACCATACCTCTCAGTTCCTGAGATTTCAAAATCATACTAGGAGTCCAACAAAAACCAAAGCAGAGTTCAAAATCATATTACTCATCATCTGCCTATGTGTAACTTTATGCCTCTAGGGTGGTGATTGAAATTTGTCCTCTTGGAGAACACAACTTATAAAGTAGGGCCATTATGGTGCTAAACATCAAACAACATTTTTAAGTAGCTACTTGGTCTTATCAACTGTAAAGTTTATTTTCAGTCATATTTTATGTGGTGTGTGTATCTCTCTCTTTATATATATATATATATATATATATATATATATATATATATATATATATATATATATATATGTATATATCCCAGTAAATTTTTCAAACGGTACTTTGGTCAACATCTGTTAATCAACATAATTTGATAGACTAAACAGATGGCCGACAGGCATGCAAGATTAACAATTCCTGGCTAGGGGAATACACCCCTTTCCCCGTGGATGTGCGATCTTGGAGTTAGAATATATAGTTAGTAGAGGGTGTGGGGGATGCAAGGGGGCTTGCCATCCTGCAAAAATGAATACTTTTTTTAAGTTTTGCATGTGCCATGCTCCAAGATTAATTCTCAGTACATAACTAGTAGCTTGTAAACATGCACATCCATCAATTTGTTTTGACATTATGCGCATTGACATAAATGGTAATCACTCAATTTAATGCGATATATATATATATATATATATATATATATATATATATATTGGTTACTATCAAAATTTCAGCAATGAGGGCATGGTTAGGATGCTGAACTGATAGCTACACTTCATTTCAGCTCTCTTACCTCAATACAATTCCTGATAGGAATTTTACAAAATAATATTTAATTTGAAGAAATATTTATTACTAACTTATTTCTAATAACTTTGAGCATCTATAAGAAAAATGTTATTGTCAGAACTTGAATAATTCCTGTCAAATTAATTACTGGAAAATCAGCACCAATATCAGCTTTACAGCATGAGTCATCTAAGGAATACAGCACAAGACTCTTATCTCAAAAAAGACCTGCAATCTCTCATTACAAATATACAGGAACTTACAATAAAAATCAACAAGATGGACAATAAAATCGATACTTTTAAAGAAAAGTGCTCACAACAACTGGAACAGCTTCAAGAAATGTTTACACAGCAGAAAGGACAGATATCACTTATTGAACAGTCATTAAGTGACATTGACACTAGGCTCCAAATAGAGGAACAATAAACTGAATTCTTACTTCAACAGAACGCATATTTACTAGAAAAGCTTGATGATATGGAAAATCGAACAAGAAGAAATAATATTAGAATATATGGTCTACCAGAAAAATCTGAAGGGGACAATATGATAAACGTTCTTACCACCTGGATACCAGATGTAACAAAAATATCTGAAGCTCTTTCATATGGTATAGAACGTGCACATGGATCACTAGCAGCTTCTAGAAATACTTCTTCTCCAAGTAAGAACAAGCTGAGATCTATAATTGTGAGAATTTTTTTTACACAACATAAAGATCTTGTATTAAGAAATGCTTGGGCAAATTCTCCCATCAAATACAATGATTCATTAATAAGATTTGATAATGATTATTCTACAAAGGTGGTTTCAAAAAGAAAAGAATTTCTACCCATAATAAAAACCTTGAAGAAGAAGCAATTGAAAGTCTATCTTTTATTCCCAGCAAGACAGAGAGTTTTTCTACCAAATGGAATAAAAATCTTTGAAACAGTAGATTCAGCAATAAAATACCTTACCAACAACATCCTAACACATGAAGAATCTATGGACTGGACAATAAGTGCACCGAAAAGAAATGCTGAAGTAAATAATTGGAAAACTGTTGAGCAAAAGAAAAAAAAACTAAAGGACAAATAATCTTACATATGGTATATTCTGTAAAAATCTAAATAATAATACTAACAACAAAAGAAAAGTTCTTACTGTCTTCAAGTTACACCAAAACAGGTACTGTTTTCAATTATACTTTAAATGTCAAAATTAGCATAAATTTAAATACATTTATCTCAAATCACATCAATATACTAAGCATAATTTAAACATTTCTCTATTTTTCATTATTATCCATCTATTATTTTCATATTCTTAATCAGAGTAATCAATGCATAATAATGTTCTCAAATATTTATTTATTTATTTATTTGTATATTTATTTATTTATTTTCTCTCTTTGTGTTTTGTTGTTTTTATTTTTTTCTTCTTATTTTTATAAAGTCTTCATTAACTTATAATACTTTAACCAGTATATGGTTATATTGCTTAAAAGGTATAGTAATGGCGACTATATAACTTATTATCTGTTACATCCCTGACAGCATTACTTTTTAGAAGTTAAAAGTGTCCCTGTTTGGATAAACGCTAATGCTGGGCAGAATTGTGTTGCTTTTGAAATTAAGTATTTCAGTTTAGATGTATTATAAGACTACTTTAAATAATCTTAAAATATTTTCTGCCTTTGACCCATATGCACATATTGATATAGTACAGTGAAAAAATATGTTTTAAATGATATTTTGAAGCTATAAGTCAGGTGTGTTGTGCCTCCGGACATCCGGAGTTGAGAGACGCTTGTGACTAGCTTAGGTATCCTGTTGTCTTTTCTTTTGTAGAGAAATAAGGCATTGCATGTTTAAAATGCAAAGGTTGATAGTTGTAAACACTACTCCGCAAACTAGAGTGCTCGCGTGCACACTACATGAGTTTGTCACAAAGTAAGAGAAGGGAAAATAAAAAAGAAAAAGCACATACCTTTTCCCACTTGGTTCTCAAGACAATTTAACAGCCACAAACATCACTAGAAACTCGAGTTACTTATTGCTTGTCGCATTTACTTGTGTACGCCATCCCCTGACTCTTTCTAATTGATGTCTAGTCAGGAAATAAGCTAGGTTCTAAGGAAACGTAAATAACATATGAGGTTCATCTAGATATACACAGATATATTTTTGAAGCACTTTCAGCTTATGTCTTCTGATGTCTTCTAGCACCTTGATAGATAAGGACATATATCTGCTTGTCTTTCTGTCAGTTTAGTTTTCCAGACATTTTAGCTATCCCTTAGTATGTTTTGTACAGCAGAGTTCAAAGAGCAGATATTAATCATCAGCAAATAGAATCACTGCTGTTTTACAAATTCTCTAAAGAAACTAGTAAATGTCAAGCAACAGGCAGGTTTATTTTAAGGAAAATTGCCATTTGCCACACTGGTACTTCTACAAAATACTACTAATGTCCTGCTACCAAAATATGCCCTCAAGTGGACAAATGAGATGCAACAAGAAGGTTAAACGTACATTTAGCAAATCAAGAATTTAAATAACAGTATAATATACTAGATAGAAAAAGTAAAATCAATAATCATATAAACAACTATAATAAGTAACATAACAACAGAGGATTTAACCCAATGTGTCAATTATACAATATTTATATCCCATATAGGTTTGAACTTTGTCGAAGCATCTGTGTTCTACACACATATTTTATTAAATCCAATTTGAGTAGAAGAGGGAGAGGCTTAGCCCACACCCTAATTTAATACTAAGTTACCATGCTTTGTGAACATACATTGTGGCAGGTACTCGGTGAGCTATCCATCCTTAGATGGCTCGTGCTGTTCCCATTTGCTCATCTGAATAATGACTGCGGCTGTACTCTTCTTATTATATTACCTGGCTGTGGCTTCACCCTTCTTATAATATTACCTGGCTTTTTGCATTATCAAGAATGGCACAATACTAGTGTATGTGGGTATATCATGTTACTGTTAGTGTAAACAAAAATGCTTGACAATGCAACCGTAATTTTCAAACCTTTCTGCAGACAAATGTATAGCATTGTCTAGCAGTTGAGAGAATAATTGTTCCTGATCAGCAGACCTGTATTTTCATGTTCCAATATGACTACATGAAAAGATACCAATATTAGTCTGCAAGTTTAGTAAGCAGTAAATTCAGCAATATTTAATTTGAGGGGACACATATTATAGCTAAAGCACTTGACATTTGATAAGTGTAGCCTCTCAGTGATGTGTTCTATCTAGTCATTAACTGTAAAACAACTTTTTCTGAGAAATATTGTTGTAATGCCAGTTAATTATTTGAATTAAATATTTCTATATACAGTCATAAATTAATTACCCTGATAAATAATACTCTTGCAGTGCATGGAGCTCCATAGCTATCCTCTGATATTAGAGGAAAAAACAAGCTTCTTAATCACCTTTCTGATGTAATAAAGGTATTACCCCATAGTTTAAATACATTTTGTCTATTTACTGCAAAGTGGGTTAGGAATTTTAACCTGTAACATTTTCATACATAATAGTTTAAATCTTAGCAGCTTCCATTATTTTGATATGTTCTCCAGTATACTTTTTAAATATTATAATGAGAAGCTCCGGATGTTTAATTCTAAACTTTTATTCAATCATAAGATTAAATTACTGGTGTTAAGTAAGCCAAAATTATATCTCCAGCACTTATTATCAGCAGATAAACTCACTGGTTAAGTGTCAGTCTAAGCTGTAAGAGTTAATATGTGATATACATAGATGTTTGCTTTGAAAATGTGGTCAAGTGCACTGTAGTTTTACCTCTGTACTGTGTCTTTGTGATTATACAAAGTCCCTCTGAAAGTTGATAAAAGTGTTAACAACAAACACTCAATTAAGTAACAACATTATAAGCAGTCTCTTGGATAAGGGAGATGTCTAAATGTTGATCTTGTTGCTTCCAGCCATGGGAATTTTCTTTGAAAAGCTGAAAAATGGGATCAGAGGAACATATTTAATGTCTACTAAAGAAATATTAATATACTTGTACATTGTATTGCATTTCAGTTTATGTTAAACATGAAATATGATGTGGTTTCAGAACTATTCATGTTTTTATTCCAATATGACTTTGCAAATACTAATTTAAACACTGGTTGATTTCAGAACTATTCATGTTTTTATTCCAATATGACTTTGCAAATACTAATTTAAACACTGGTTTCAGACTTGAGTAATCTAAAACATTTACACAACAATAGTATTGTATTATACAGTAATGTCAGTAAATAGTTTTCAACAGATGTCTGCAACATACAGTTATAGATTTTAACATGATGTTTATTAATACCCTAAACTATTTTGAAATGATACTACCTTAATCTAAATATTTGTACCTTTTTGAAACCTGATTAGAAATAAGTATTACTGAATTACAATAAGATAAGAATAAATAATATATTTATATATTTTAGCTGATTTGATTATCTTAATATATTATTCAATTATCTTTATTTAAAAAACTAATAAGATAAGAGAAACTGATCCAAATATTATTTTTGAGGGTAGAAAGTTTGTTTGGTTAGATTCACTAATCAAAGAAAGAGATATATTACCTCATAGCGATAGGGAATGTTTTTAAGGTTAAGAATTACAAGTTTGGAAGTTCTTTGTTTTTTTTTTTATTCTATCACTTTGGTGTCACTCAGAAACATGCAAAAATCATACAAGAAAAACTTTTTGAATTCTGTATCCAAGAAGGAACTAAGAATAAACAATATTTACATAAACTCACACATAAAACAAACTCAAAACTAGGAAATGAAATGTTTATCCATAAATGTTAATGGCCTAAATAATAGTAATAAAATGAGAAGCCTATTCAAGTACATAAACTTACATAAACCACAAATAGTCTTGTTACAAGAGACACACTTATTAGATAGAGATATAAACAACTTAAATATTAATAATTATACAGTACTAATAAACTCTCAATACAAAACAAAAAAGAGGAGTAGCTATACTACTTCGCAACTCAACTATAACACCTAAAATAATTACTACTCATCAAAATACATCAGGTATGTTTTGTCTAGCTTCAATAGAATTAAATAAGAGAATCTGTATGTTAGTAAATCTATATTGGATCCCAGGACTAGGATTAAAAACAATTAAACAGCACTTTGAAGAGATTATTCCTTCAACTAAGGGTAGCCTGATATTGGCAGGAGACTTCAACTGTATAATGAATGAAAAGGATACAGATTCTAAATTTAAAAGAAGAAAACAACCTATCTCTAAAGCACTATCAAAAGTTATAGATACATTGTATTTAAAAGATATAAATGAATTTAAAAAACCAGACTCACTAATCTTCACATTTTATTCTCATAGATATAAAACTAACTCTAGAAGTGATAGAATATATGTTGCCAATGACCTAATAACAAAAATTGACAAAGTCAAAATTATAAATTGTCCCTCATCTGATCGTAATGCCATAGTCTTTGAGATAGAGATTACACCATTTTATTCAAATCCCATTACTAGGATACCTTCCTATATCACAACATTGACAGATTTTAAAGAATTTTATGAAGAAACTATCAAAAACTTTCTAGAACTAAATTACACAGAAGATATTTCAGAAATATATGTCTGGGATTCATTAAAAGCAGTTACATATGGGAAAATATTATCCTGGTACATATATAAAAGGAAGTTATGGAATAAGGATATGCTAGACTTACAAAACAAAGCAGATAAACTGAAACTGGAAATACAAAAGGGTAATACTACTCAAGTTCAAGAACTTACACAAACCAATAAGAAGTATACAGAATTGTCACATCATAAGATTATGATTAACTTAGAAAAGATAAAAATAAACTCATACTCTACTAATTCAGCACACCTGAGACACTTAACTAATAGAACAAAAAACATAATTAAATCTAAGCAAATAAAAGAAATATTTATTCCTAATACTAACAAAAGAGTTACAGAACTAAATGATATTTTAGAAGCATTCAGACTCCAATTTAACATTGATAATTCCTTAAACACTCAAGATACACCTACTAAAGATATAAAACCATACTTAGAAAATAATATTCATATTAAATTAACACACGAACAAATAGACATTATAAGCAAACCAATCAATATGACAGAATTAAAATCACAAATTAAAAATCTCTAGAGAAATAAAGCACCTGGCCCAGACAATATGCTACCAGAAATTTATAAATTAATACCCAATCAAGCCATATCCTTATTATTAAAAGTATATGATATAGCCAAGAAAGATTTGAATATACCACCCTCTTGAAAATATTCACTGATATCCCCAATTATCAAACCAGATAAAGATGAGAAGCAGTGTCCCTCATATAGGCCAATATCATTACTCAATATAGACTATAAGATGTTTATGGCTAAATATGCAGATAGGCTCAAACACTTTCTTCCTTTCTTAATTCACAAAGATCAAACAGGTTTTATTAAAGGAAGAAATACTTCAGACAATATTAAAAGAATACTAACATTAATAGATTATAGAAAACATAAAGTCCTAGATTTAAATGTAATCTCATTAGATATTAATAAAGCTTTTGATTCGGTTAACTGGAACTTTCTTTCACTAGTTTTAATAATCTTATCCAAATACTATATGAAAAATCTACTGCATATGTTAAACTAGGATCGCCTAGATCAGGCCCTATAACAATCAAAAAGGGAACTAAACAAGGTTGCCCTTTATCACCATTGTTATTTTACATTACTCATATAACCCTTTGCAAATCAAATCAGATCAAACAATAACATAAAGGGCATTTGTATTAATAAAAGGTTAAACCTTAAAATCAAACTCTTTGCTGATGACATACTATTAACTCTCTCAGATGCAAATGAGTCTTTGAATGCTCTATTTAACTCCATGAATAAATTTCAAAATATTTCAGGCTTAAAATTTAATAAAAACAAAACTAAAATGATGCCCTGTAATTGTAAAAAAAAAAATAATATAAACAAAAGATTTTCCAAATATATAGTAACAGAAAGTAAATTATTATATCTGGGAATAAATCTACTCAATGAATTAACAGATTCTCTAATATTTAACTATAATAAAATACTAGACAAAATAGAACAAACAATTGGTTACTGGAATAAATATATCTTTTCAACAGCAGACAGACTATATCTTATTAAAATAATCATATTTCCCAAAATATTATACTTAATACAAAAATTTTCATTGCCACCTCCCAAATATCCCTATATTTATCCCAAATATTTAAATATAAATATAAATAATTATAATAAAATAAGGTTTAGAGATGAGATGTTGTATTTGTTTGTGACGTGCATACTTGAACTACTGAAATAATTGTACCTTTGGTCTGTTGGAATAACAACTAAATTGGGAAGGAAAGGGGAAAGGGAGTATGATTTAAATTTTTGATTCTTCACACCTAAACTTGAGGATCAAGAGGATTGCAAGCTTAAATTAAACAATTTTGAAGATGGTGGATTATTACCAGGTTTTAGGAGTGCAAAAGAGTGCATCGCCAGAAGAAATTAAAAAAGCGTATTGTAAACTTGCCTTAAAGTGGCACCCAGATAAAAATCCAGATAACAAAGAAGTAGCAGAAGTAAAATTTAAAGAATTAGCAGAAGCTTATGAAGTCTTATCTGATGAAAAGAAACGTAATATATACGATAGATATGGCAAAGATGGTCTGAATGGCAGTGATGGTGGTGGTGGTGGAGGAGGTGGTCACTTTGATAATGACTTTGGTTTTGGATTCACATTCAGAAATCCAGATGATGTTTTCAGGGAGTTCTTTGGTGGAAGAGATCCATTTTCGTTTGAATTTTTTGAAGACCCTTTTGATTTCTTTGGTGACAGAAGAGGAAATCGTGGAAGTAGAAATAGAGGTGGAGTTGGACTCTTTTCATCTCCCTTTGGTGGTGGATTTTCTTCATTTGGGGGTGGATTTCCAGATTTTAATAGTGGTTTTACTTCATTTGCTTCTTTGGGAACAGGTGGATTTGGTTCGTTTTCTTCCTCTTCATTTGGTGGAAGTGGGATGGGTAACTTCAAATCTGTATCAACTTCTACTAAAGTGGTTAATGGCAAGCGAGTCACCACAAAAAGAATAGTAGAGAATGGCCAAGAAAGAGTCGAAGTTGAGGAAGATGGTCAGTTAAAATCTTTAACGATTAATGGTGTTGCAGATGAGCAAGCTTTGACCGAGGAAAGCAGGCGCCGTGGGCAGAATGCTTTACCTTTTCAACCATCTTTCTCCCATTCATCCAGGTTTCAGTGGAGTAGCAGCAGCCCTAGGCATGCCTATAGTAATGAACAAGCAGATGATTGGCTGCAGATGCCAATGACATCAGCAGGAATCAAAGATAGTGGAAAAAGGAAGAAACCACGACAAAAAGATGAGCACAAGAAGAAGAGATCTAGCAAGTTTTAATTAGTGAGATCCCATGGCCGACCCTGTTTGCATCATTGCCATCAGTCTTACATTTTGGTGTGAATGAAGCATAATTTAAAGCTCATTATTTTTGTTTTCTTAGGATGCATTTAGTAAGATGCACAGTGTAGTTCAAATGGGCAGTGTTAATTCTGGAACTTGGGCTTAAAACAGCTGTTAACTGCTTTTCTGTCTGTACCTAAACCTAAAAACAAATAAATTACATTTTTTTTTTTTTATTGCAAAGCAATTTGAAAGTAACCTGTGAAGAATTGACATTCATTACATTTGCGATTCTCAGGCTGTAATTTACACCCAGAAAGAAAAATGCTTCGGTGTTACCAGATGAGGACATTGCTGTACTGCACAGTGCAATAAGTAGTCGTAGTCTCTACTTAACATGTAGAAAAAGTGTTAATTTAAGAGATTTTTTGTGCAAGATTTATTTGTGTAACATTACTGTTTGCAGCCTGTCCCTTCATCTTATTCAGAACAGCTGATTCTCAGAACTGGCAGCATAGTTTGTGAATTTTGCGTCATTGCAGATTTTGATCTGAGTAATTCAACCTTGATTTTAGACTTAGTAGCAGGTTGTGTCCCTCTGTGGTTTTACTTGCTTGTTGTTATCGGTCACTCTTGAATGCTGCTTAATATTCATGTGATTATATTACACAGATTCTTTCACATCTGCGTAACGTGGAGATTACTGTGCACATAAATCTATTGATGTGGTCTGTGAAATGTGAAAAAATAAGCATCAGTTTTGCAGCATATTTATATTATGACAGGACCTTGTTTTCAGCTATGTTAAATTGTATCACGTGACGCAGTCCACATACCCCCAATTTTGTGCATGATTCAGAGGAACGTCATTTTGCAAGGCACACTTAAAACATGCTCAGGTTTACTTGCACTGCTTACATTTTATCTGTCAAAGCATAATGCAAAAGCTAAACTTTAGATTCCTTGACTCTTCCCTTTCAGTCATACTTTTGGTGCTACAAGCAAACACGCACACACACAGAGCACTATATTGCAAATGTGCAAAGAGGAAAAAGGACCCACTTAATTACTCCCTTGAAAATGCGTAGTCCCATTTTTGACACCAGTGATACATTTCTTAGTAACTGATAAGTTAGTTGCACACATCCCATTGCATTCTGCTGAGCATTTTTCATGTTGCTTTCACTTTTATTAGCTGTGGACCTTCCTATATATGTTGCTGCCTTAGATGCTATAAGGGTAGTTTTTAATGTTTTTGTTCCCCCCCAGAAACACCACCTTAGAGGTTTCAGTAAATTTGTTGTTACTACAGTGTACGGCAAGTTAGTGTGTCATCTGGATAAGCTTATCAGTGTCTTTCCATTTTCTCCACAGTGTTATTTCCTTCGCAGACTAGCATTTCATCCTGTAGGAGTAACTTAAAACTGCTCTCATGGATATTTATTGAAATATTGACTGCAAATGCTCCTACTCTATGTTGTAGGAGAATGTTCAGGTTATGGATATTCTGTGCTGATTCTTTGCAGTGGGCTACTAGGGTTGGTTACTTTCGTTTGCAATGCACCTTGTGAACATCATAATGTGATGATTTTAAATTTCAGCATTCCTTACTTGGTCTTCTGGGTCAGTGATATTTGGCTTGGCCATTGCCAAGCAATGGGGGAGGCAAAAGACTTGCATGACTTTCCCAGGTTTTACCAGAAAAATAAGAACGTTTATAATCCTTTGAACCATTTTTCAGATATCAGTTAATGATTCTTAGCAAGAGGAGAGTGTAGTATAATTGTTCACACACACTGTGTTATTATAGTCCATGGATTTTAGTAGTCATAGCATGATTACATGTAAGTTAGGAAGATTGCTTTTTATTTGTATTTTTAATTCCAGTACAGTGCCTCTATTTAGGTGCTGTATGTTTTTTTTTGTTTGTTTCTGTAACATAGTGATTGCAAGAGAAAACAGCATTTGTTTTCTTGTCTTACATATAAGCAATTCATATTTCTTTTCCTAGCGTAAGTACTGTTCTGCTTATTTATGCAGCTTGTTTTTAGAAAGTTGGAAATTAACTTATTGTTTTCATGTTTGTAACTGCTTTCAAGGTTGTGCTTGAAGCACATCTCTTCAGGTGTATTGCAAATGCAGCGGGTTAGTAAAGGTAGCAGAAGTGACTCATGAGTACTTCCAACAGCCATTCATAATTCTTTGCCACTTAGCTACACCTTTCACTTATTTTTTTTTACATTTATGTATATGAGACCCCAGTTTGACCACACATCGGTGCACACATAAAAATTAATTTGGTTTTTAGACAAGGTATCAGAGTAAACATTTTTACCTCTGAATGAATATTATTTATGTATGAATGAATATTTCCACATAGGGATTATATTAGTAGGTTAAGGTTTTCATCAGTTTGTTTTATGTATTAAATGATTGTGGTATGAGTCGAGGTAGCATTCATAGGGTTAATGAATTTAAGTATTTCATTGTTAATTGCTATAATTTTTTTAATTGGTTCAACTTGTGTATATAAGAGCTGATTTTATAATGGAGAAATGTTCTGATGAAGTCTACTAAGGTGTAGATGAAAGCGCTCAACATTTCTATTTTATTTTTTTTAAAAATAAAGTGTAATAATTTATAGCAAGCTACCTCTTTGAAAATTTGTCACTTTCGGATGTGTGGTGCGACTATTTTGGAATAGACTATTCATTGAAAACGGACTATTGCATTCTGCCTTATTGAAACAGCGTTCGATTATTTTATTCACCTCCCAAATATATTATTCAAAGATAAAATAAACTAATTTTAAATTTTCTATGGTTTCCAAATAAACCCCATATAGCCTTAAATAAACATTAAACAGATTGGGAAGATGGTGGGATTAATTTACCGGATATTTATTTATATATTACCTCATCTGTTATTAAAAACATAATACTATGGTTAAATAATTCACGCACACCTATATGGAAACAAGCCCATGAGCAGGTTTACATAGAAATCAATTATAATCACATACAAGACAACTTAACAGTAATATCATCACCCCTTATATGGATGTTAAAAGATTATTTTTTTAGGGAAAAGGAATAATATTAATAAATTGCTACCAAACTATATAAGCTCTACACTTTTAGTGTTCAAAACATATATAAACAAAATACCAAATATTAATTCTTGGATTTTTCTTATTTTTCCTATAACTTTTACACCAAATATTCTAGATACATTCCAAATATCTAAAATAAATATACTTAAAGAAGATACATTACTCTTTTGGCATCAACTTATAGAGAAAGGGAAAATTCTAACAAATGAACAGATAATTTATAACTATAACATAAATAAAGACAATTCATTGTTTTTACAAAATCTAAGGCATTTTCTTATAAATAAAATATAACAAATGCAACCTTCAGTTAGACATGAAGCTCCAAAACTCATTGAATACCTTATTCTTATCACAAAACAACCTTATCAGGGTACAGGTTATTTGTCTAATATCTATAAAATTGTTAAAAAAAACAAAAGACTATCATGAAAAATCATACAGGGATTATTTTTATATCTTACTCTAATAGATGCAGATAGTACTTATTTTACATTAGTCTACATTATTGCAGTTAATAAGTTTTTAGTAGTATAATTATTAGATTATAGTCATATGTATTGAGATAGTAATATATAGTACTTATCATCCATTGCATTGCTAGTAGCTATACAAAACATTAGATATATAAAATTTTTATAATTTTATTAATTTATATTGGTATAAATCTATATTACAAATACACATATAGTTCCCGTATAGTATATATTTTATGTTTTGTATATAGGTTTGTATGAAACAATTAAATTAATTTTGGTGCCAAAAGAGAGTATTAATATGAGTTGCGGAAGTGAAATGATGGTTCTGAGGAAGTCTGGAAAGGAACAGATGAAAGCGCTTAACCCTCTTTGTTGGAATTATTTTATTTTGTGAAAGTCAGTGTATCGTGTTTTGTGTATCGTATCACATGTGGATGTGCTTTTTGGAATAAATTCGTTATATTTAAAACACAACATTGGACATCGGACATTCTGTGCTTATATTCACGTATTGGTTCTTGTTCTGGTCGAGCTTCTAGTGCTGAGTTCGGATCTTGGATTACTGTTGGTTCGTGAGTTTATAACATAAATAAAGACAATTCGTTGTTTTTACAAAATCTAAGGCATTTTCTTATAAATAAAATAGAACAAATGCAACCTTCAGTTAGACATGAAGCTCTAAAACTCATTGAATACCTTATTCTTATCACAAAACAACCTTATCAGGGTACAGGTTATTTGTCTAATATCTATAAAATTGTTAAAAAAAACCAAAAAACTATCATGAAAAATCATACAGGGATTATTATACTTTAATAAACAACCATCCTCCAATTGAAGAAGAAAAAAAGTAATATTCTAAAATCTTCCAAATTTTCTACATTATCAAAATACTGGCAATTATTCACTTGGAGATATCTACACAGAAGTTTCTATACACCACATAGGTTAGCCAAAATGTATTCTATTGAAGATCAATGTTGGAGATGCCATACCAAGATAAAAGCAGATTGACAGCATGTTTTTTATGAATGTATATGTCTCAATATGTACTGGAAATCCATTAACTATTTTTTTCAGACTGTTTATAATGATAATTTTCAAATAACAAAGTCTTTAATTTTATTCAACTCTCTATTCCAAACTGTGTGCCAAAAAAAACCACTAAAATCCTATGGTCACTATTGGCAATTTCACGTAAAATCATAACTATGCACTGGAAAAATGAGGCTTCTCCTACGTTCAAGGAATTTGAAAATTTAACAGTTGCTCACATGGAAATATTAACAGTGAAGAACAGAACTAAAAGATCTAATTCTTACTATTACTCTTGGATAAAAGTACTGGAAATACTCAAAAAGATTGAAGAAGATATATCATCTTATGTTTCTAACTTTATATAATATAGAATTTCAATGTTATTTGCATAGACACCAATGTAAATAGTTATATAATGGTTTGAAGTTAGTAATGTTTTAGAATTGTGAATATGTTATTTATCTTTACTTCATGTAATGTTTCTTAAGACATCTTATTTGAAATAATAAAAAATATTTAGTAAAAAAAAATTTCAGCAATGTTTCTATGAGTAATTACTCAAAAAACATTGTCAAAAATAACAATATCGAGCAATCAAAATTATAAAACATGAAAAATGTCAACAATTTCAATTTGAATTGTTGACATTTTTCAAACTTACCTGACCTGTTCAACACACATTTTGAAGGGGAGACCCCCCCAGACACCCTACTAATATATATTACAACTCCAAGATCACACTGCAGTGAGGAAAAGGGCAAAATTCCCATTCTTCACCATAGTGCGATCTCCAATCAATATGTCGATCTCACAACAGCGAATGCACACTAGTATTTGCTGTTGCATTTTTGACATATTTCGAATTGCTGTTATGAGACTTTGAAAACTGCCATTCGACAAAAAAAAGTAAACCCTATATATTTATATCTATCTATCTATATATATATATATATATATATATATATATATATATATATATATATATATATATATATATATATTTATATATATATATATATATATATATATATATATATATATATACAGATAGATATCTAAACTCATTTGATTGTTTCTGCCAGTGTTAAGCCAAGCCAGTTAAGTGTTTTTAGTGCTAAACAATGGCGGGACTGGTAAGGTTTGTTGCAAGTGATTTTGGCAAATTTGTTATAGCACTTTTCAAGTTTAGAACCAAGTGAGGCTTGTAGGTTGTTGTGATAGGGGCTCTATACAGGAGAGCATGTAAGAGGTAAGTGCCCGCTATTGTTACTTTGGCAGGGTCTGTAAGGCATTTTTATACTGTGTGTAGGGTGCCTAGTTTGTGATAGGCTTTGTTGATGCAGTTGATGCTGTTGATGCTAAACAAAATGACATCAACCTGAACATGCTAAAATATCTGGGATTAAAAGCATTTTGCTTACCAATACCTTCCAACAGCATCCAAAACATTTTAAAGAGTTAATAACATAAACAAGATAAAAGAACCTTTTCATAACTTCATAAAAAAGAAAAGAAATACCAGCAACAAACTTGCCAGTCAACAACCATCACCTGATGTTCAGTGCTTACACAATGAAACCAAACAAACTGTAAGTAGGGCAGCAACACAAAGGGGCTAGTTCTTCCTTTGTTTCCTTTGAATAAATCAGTTTTGCCAACAGTAGTCGTGGCCAGGGTTTTAAGTCCAAACATAACTTTTCCCACCACAGGCAGGGTTTTAAAACTGTAATCAAACTTTTCTAGTGGTAATTCAGGTTATTCCTACCAGAAAACCTTTCTCCTCTCTTCTCATCATTTGTGCTTTTAACAGGTATGACAAAGTAGTCAGGCAACAACTTGAAGGACACCAGACAGACCAGTTGATATAGCAACACAACTCTATAACTCCATTGGCTATGTTACTTCAGCACCCCCTGCACATTGACTGCCCTACTAGTGTTAGATACTCGACACTGTATACTAATGGTCCATTTTGGCAAAAAAGAAAGGTTGCATGATATCAGTCTCTCATTGACTGTAGAAATGAGCCAATGAATGAGCAAAATTTGGAGCAGTCTATGGTCAAATCAGAGAAGCAGAGTAGACATATAATGTTGGACTAAAATCGGAGTGTTCACCCTGATGCAGAACACTTGAAAGGTATGGATGGGACAGAGTGAGAGGTGCTTTTCAGAAACCAGAAAGATGCAGCTATATCATAATAAGCAAGTTGTGGATTAGGGATCATTTGTAGTCAGCAAGTGTATTTGCCTGTGGTTATTATAGCAACCATCCATGGTCAGGATATGGGTGATGGTGTGGTATGCTTATGTTTGCTTGATGCTGGATTCAAGGTCCTTATTTGTAAAAAAAAAGCAAGAGTGACTGTATATCACCAGGACCAATAAACTAGCCATGTTTTGTTGTTACAATACAATGGCAAGTATGCCCTAAGTTTTATACATAATTTACACCTTTTATGTTTGTAAGTATGAACTGTGAGAAGCTGAATCGACATTATTAGCCTTTAGTAGTTATGTTGTATGTCAAAGGGAGTGTGGATTGTGAGTAGTTGAATGTCTATTATTAACTATGCTGTATGTCAAACTTTGTAAAAGGGAATGTGGTCAAAGATGAAATGTTAATTGTTATTATTTCAAATGACATATACCTGTGTGCCTATACCAATTTCACCTTTGAATTAGGCTTCTTGATTTCTTCTCTGACTCACACAATGGCAAGGAACATTTTAAAATTCCACTGTTTCAGACCACAATGAAAATGAATTAATTTACATGACCTTTCATTACGTGATACAAAAAGCAGTGTAATATATATATTTTGTGCATTAGTAAAACTTTCCGTCATGAAAACCTGAGTCTATGATGTCAAAGAAAAATGCTAGAATCTCACCAGAGTAGGAAGAAACCTCTGCCTACAGGTGACAATATAAATATACATATCTCCACCAGATAAGTAAGAAATCCTGACTTTAAAGGATATCTCAATCCAAATATTACATTTTCACACTGCAAAATTTCTTTTTTCCCTTCAATTCATCACAAAGAGTGCAACACAAAAAGAAAGCATAATTTAAGTAGAACACATTACTGCATACAGGTTCAGTTTTATCTGTACTCCAATTTGAGTAGCTGTGAATTCTCACATTATTTTATTGCATTTTCTTTATGGCACCATGAAGCTGGGGAAGTATCTACATCTCAAACTGGTATGACCCTAAAAAAACAAAGTAATTAGGCAGTTAGAGGGTCAGTAAAACGTTTAAACCAAAGTAGTGATAGTGGCTGTGACCAGTCTTTTAAGAGTGTGTTGTCAGGCACTGATGACCAATCTAAACTCAATTTTCAGCCCCCAAAAGAGCTAGAAGCCTATTGTTCTAAGCTTAACATTCCAATAAACATAACGTATAATACTGTGCATGAGATAGCCACTAACAAAAATCAAAGTTTGTGATTAATAAGACAAACTATTTATCTTGCCATACAGACAGACAACAAGCAGGAAAATCAGCATGCTCTCACGGTAGGTTTGTGGAGAGATATTACCATAGTGTAGGTTCTTTTACTATAATTCCCTTACATTTATACCAGTGAGGCAAAATGCAACATAAGATGAAGTCACAGCAGCAGCCTCTTCTTCACATTTGGAGTATTGCAAATTAAAATAATAATAATTATTTAATATGGTACAAAGATAATGACTGCAGAAAAAAATCAAGATATGATAACTTTGTTTCTGTTTTTGGTGTTGTCCTTTAAAGGTTAGTAATCAGATTCAGCAGACTGGTTGTCTAATAAGTGAATGTCTGAGTATACCAAAAACTGACAGAAATGACAACTTGTTTTTAAGGACTTTGTTCCTGTCTCAGAAAAAGTGTAAAAACATATTGTGCTCTTCTGTATACCATATTTACCTCTTGCTATGGAAAATTTAAATAAAAGTTAGGTGCAAAAATGCTTGGCTTCCTCACATCTCTGAAAAACATTTGTACTCTGGTTTACAGTCCTTAATGAAAACATCTGCCATGTTCTTAATCTGACAACAGGAGTGCATGTATTTTGATATGACGTATTGCTTAACTGTACAGTGCAAACTGCAAAGCGTAAGTATGCAGAGCAAGCTTTGTAGCTGTTTTGATGAAGACATTCACTAGAACAGTTGTAACATCACATCAAATGGAATACAGAATGCATTTCAGCTAACATCATAGAAATGTACTTGGGTATAATGGTACATTTTCCTATGCAGGAATTTCTGTCTCAGGTAAACAGCAGCAGCAATTAATTTCTCTAAACACATGTATGAGGCAGATGGGCCAAACCGTGCTCAAATTTTCTCTCTTTGTTTTTTGTCCATTGCTTATCCTGGTTCACCTTGATCGATATGAGCAATGTAGAGCAGGAAGAAAACAAGCATATACCAAAAGTCGTTGCCAAAATCGTACTGAGCAGTTTACGTTTAAATATTTATCTGCTACCACGTGACCAGTCTAAAACATTGCAAAATTCAACACATTACAGAGCAATATCCGACTTTGCTGTATATTAAGTTCATGTTTCATCACTACCACTTGGATCGCTAGTACATACACACAAGTAAACACCGACACATTGGCGCACACACACACACACACACACACACACACACACACACACACACACACACACACACACACACACACATACACACCTACCAAATATACTACTCAGATTCTTCAAAATGATTCCCCTTTACTGTTACATTATATTTAAAAAAGAATCCTGCTTCTGAGCTGGGTTACTTTCCCTTAATAACAAAAATGCAATATTTTTCATTTTGCGTTTCTTCTGTTTACTGTGATACAAAGAATAATGTGTAAAAATTAAAAATTCAGTTTAACACAAACAGCAGACTAAAGTCAACACGAGTGCAGAGCAGAGTGGTGTTAGTATACAAGCATTGTATAAAACACAGTTTACATGGTAAGGAGGTGCATAACAACTAGCATGTAACATGGTACACAGACATTCCAGAGAATAAGTTTGAATATAGATCTCATGGAAGCCATACTACACCACCTATCTCAGAATTTTATTTATCAAACCTCCTGAGACAAAATGGTGTCAGAATGGTGAAATATGTGCAGAACTTAAGAAATGTATCTGCTGAAGTAAAGGAATATATTTTTTGTCAACAGGCTTCATGTTAGGAACTACAGCAGCAGATTTTTCAGTGAAAATATAGCTCAGTTGTAATCACTAGGCTTTTTTTTCATTACAAGAGACTTTGGCTAAAAATGTAAAGCTGTGCATCAATAAATCTGATTAATTTCTCACTGCTAGTAGATTCGATAAAAAGCCTGAAGAAGTGCAATGCGCTGCATTCCTGCACGTTGCTAGGAAATGTATTTTACTCTCTTTAATATTCTTGAAAGGAAGTTAGGAAAACAAGCACTAAAAATCAGTAATTATCATGAAAGCAGTAAGAATTTTCCATAATTATAGATGTGGTCTTTCTAAGAGTATAAGGGTCTGCAACCACTATAGATGCTTATTTTTTTTAATCTGGGTAGAGAGGCTTGTCCAAGTACCCTTTTAGCCAATAGGTTCATAGGTTGGTACTAGGCTATTGGCCCTAGGGGCCTATACAAGCCCAGCCATAACAATTCCCTGGCTATTTCTTCCCACACTATTTACTTCCCTGGACCCCTGACGTGATCCCCGGGGTGAATTTCCTTTCTCCCATCCAGTCATCAAGGTTCCTTTTGAAGAGGGCCAAAGTGGTGCTCTGCTTGACATTACAGTGACAATGAAATAACTAACCATATTAGGTCATTAGTTGTACATGTATCTACTGCTCCCTCTACTTATTCACACTATTAGCTCTGTCTGAATGACATAGTAGCATTAGGGTATCGCCATATGCTAAACTATGAGATAGATATAATTTAAAGAAATGTTTACATATTTACAAGTGTTTTGTTTCAACTGATGATAAAAACAGGACATGGCTACAGTCTGATGGTTGTGATGAATTATTTAGGGTTTGCTGTAGCCACCCTCTTTGTGTAGACAGAGGCAAGTGCATTCTTGCTTTAGTTAGCGTAAATGCTCTAAAAGAAGGTGTGTTGATTAATTTCTCACACGCACAGATAGATGGAACCACACCAACTGCAAGTCATATAAGGGGTGATTGTAGTATAAAAGTATTATCATTTTATGCCTTAATGTAGTAAGGAAAGAATTTAATACTTGATTTATTAGATGAAGAGCAGCTATTATGCAGCAGTTTATGACTAGTGGTAGAGAAGACCAGTTTATCTGGAAGTTGTAGCCATTTTGCTTTATTAATGGTTTTGTAGTAGTTTTCATTTCTGGAGGACAGTTTGATGAAATGTACAGATTACATTTGCTTGTTTATTTATTTTTATTTATTTATTTATAAAATTTGAGTACGAGATGAGCTAAGTATCATGACTGGGACTGTATATTCCAGGTGGAGGATGAGTGCATTAAAGACCAATGTACACTCTATAGAAACATAATAAAATATGGTATAAGAAATGCTGAAAATAGGGGCAGGCTAATAACAGAAACATACCTTATCAAAATTGTGGGCATGTGCAGAATGTAGAACATGTCTAGCACACAGTTAAAAGAATGTGATGATTTAAGGGAGGAAAACAAGGAAATAATGTCAGTTAAGACAAATGAGTGGGCAACTGCTAAGTTACTAACTGTGTGGTGTCCAGTTGCCCAGCCTGGGTTACCTTGGATATTTCTTTTAAGCAAAAACTGGACATAAAACCAATCAATCCATCAAAAATGAAATAAGGACTTCTATACTGAGCATCAGTTCACTGAAAGGATGCAGCTGGGAAATAGATGACATGATAATAAGGAAGAAACTGGGCATCGTGTGTATCCAGGAGATATGGAGGGAGGGCAGAGTAGTAAAGCCACTTGGCTTGGGATCCAGAGATGACTACTCAGGAAGGGGACATACTAGAAATAGTGTGGGAATTGTGGTGAAGGAGAGTCTTCTGAAGACAGTGAGGGATATCATAAGAATTAGTGACAGATTAATGACAATTGCATTCCAGTCTAAAGCTAGGGTGGTATTCATAATCTCGGCCTATGCCTACACAAAGTTGTCATGGTGAGGAAACTAGGTGCATTTAACTGCAGTTGCAGAATCTACTAGATAAAGTAGGATAACATCAGGTTTGTCTTAATAATGGAGCACCAGAAAATAAAGATGTACCATCTGCAATGTATGCATTAACAAAAATCCAAAGGAAGAGATGATAGCACTCCCAGTACCAGATCTGTCATGGACCTTAGTGGGAGCAGAGCTGCTCTAGATCAGCAAAGCCACACTTCCCATATGTGTGGATAATTGCTCCAAGTTTCTTGAAATAATCAAACTAACAAACACAACAATTTCAAGTATAATTAGTGGATTAAGCCTATATCCTGAATAAAGAAGATATGTGATATTTTCATATCTTTTGTTAACTGTGCAGCATTTCTCCCTGGGCCCCCATTGAAAAGGCACTTGCCATGACCCAGTTGGACTTTCCCAGAAAACAAATACAAATATATAATAAATAAAAATTAATACATTTATTTATTTAACATTTGTTGAGCAAGAAAATCCAGCTAGGACAGAGACTATTTTTAATGGAGGCCCACGGAGAAATGCTGCAGATGCATATCTTTGGTATGTGGGAGGAAACCAGAGTACCTGGAAGAAGCCCATGTAAATGCAGAGAGGACATGCATAGGTTCATAGGTAGGTACTAGGCTATTGGCCCTAAGGCCTATATAAGCCTAGCCAAAAAAGCACCCTGGCTTTCACCACCCAAGAAAATTATTTTCCTGTGCCCCTGTCGAGCAGAGCCACAAAGGTGATCCCCGGGGTAAATTTCCTATTTCCCATCCAATCATCATGGAGCTGTTACAGTATAAAAAGTATGATGTCGACAGGGATGAACAACAGCCCATACTATTAGTAACCATTTTTGGCAGGAATTTCCAGATGTTTAAGCTGGTTATTAATCAACATTGGGATATCTTAAAGGCCAATGGCAAACTTAATGATATTCTGTCTTCTACCTGTTCATTTTCTTTCCACAGGGGGCTGACATTAGGTTCCTGCTTCAGTCATTATAAATGTAAGGTTCCACCTACACTTCAACAGTCTACTATATTTGGAAATAAGGTTAAGGGATGTGTTCCTTGTGGACGTTGTCTCGCATGTCCCCACATATTTAAAACAAAAACATTCACCAGTTCTAACACCCCCAAGGTCTACGACATTTTATGTTTTGGAAATTGCAGCAGTGAATGCATTGTGTATTTCACTACCTGTTCCTGTTCGGCGTTTTATGTTGGACAAATGTCTAGAACTCTGAGGCTTTGGATTTCCGAACACCTCAGTGAGATCAGGAACAGGAGAGCCACTAATGCTTTGTTTAAGCACATCTTGGCCCACAAGACAGCTAGATTTACATTTACTGTGATTGATAGGGTCTAATTTTTCTAAAGTTGGTTGGCACACTACACTAAATAATAAGGAATCAGGTTGGATCATCAGGTAGGGGGTTTGTTTAAACCTGACCTGACTGAATTGTCACAGTGATATAGCCAACCAATAATTTTTGTGAATGCTAATGATGTCATGTATTTAAGGATTGGGTATTTTTATTTGTGTTAATGCACTGAGGAAGGCTGATGCCAAAACTGGTCTGCTTTTTATTTCTCATGCTACCTGAATAAATAGGTTCAAGTTTTTCACCCATTGTGCTGGACCTCTTTTTGTGTTTTACTCACTACATGAGTAGTTTTCCCAGTTAATAGTGGGATACTTGAAATCGCACATTATTAGGGTGTTGGGTTGTACCCTAATATTTTCCAGTATACCAAGAACTGAGGAGTGGGAATCCTGGGGCATGGTGGGGGATCTGTAGCAAGTTACAATTTGGATTGCGGTTTTGCCCAGAGTTAGTTGCATTTGGATAATCTCGGATGCATTATGAGCAACTAGCCTGGAGGTGTGGATATCCTTAATGAATATGGACACGCCTCCGCCATTAGTGTTTCAGTCCAGGTTAGGTGGTCGAAAGGTGTGGTATGAATTATAGCCTGGTAATGCAGGGGTGCTCTCTGGAGCCTTGAACCAGGTCTTTGTCACTGCACAGATGTCGATGTTCTCCATTTTAAGGAGTGCCTCGAGTGAATGCATTTTGAGGTTTAGACTTCTAGCATTGAGTAGCATTACCCTCAGATTTTGCTTGCTTGTACCTGTTATGGTGGTTGATTTGTTATTTGAACCTTGCCTAAAAAAGGCACTATAGGGGTGGCAAAAGCCTTAGCCAGTATCTGAAATCCCAAGGGTGACAGGTGCAGGCCATCTCTAGCAAAACATCGTGGTCTGTCGATCATGTCATCCCAGGCAGACAGATACTGAATCCCCTTAGAATGACACCAAAAGCTTAGCAAATTGTTGAAGTCAATCATTTTGTCCTTGTACTGTGGTATCATTCTGGGTGATGGCAGGATGCTACTCAGGGCTAGGGTCATACCTGCCTGGGCTACAAGATCGGAGAGCTCTTCCATGTCTCTTTTCATGTAGTCCAGGGAGGTACATCTCAGGTCATTCACACCAACATGGACAATGATAGAGTCATATTTGTACTCGTTGTGGAGTGACCTGAGTACATGCATTATGTGGCGGATTCTGGCACCTGACAGGCAGCTGACAGTAACTTTCTCCTTGTTTACCCTGGTGAGTGGAACATCAGTGTGGCTCTATAGAGTCACTTATGACTAGAGTGTTGGGTACGTTGTTATGCTTTATGGGCTGTGGTTGAGTGGCACACTGAGTTTGTGGGCCATGTGTCATTTGGGTTGTGTTTGGGGTGGAGGTTGCTTGCGTTTCTGCTTTGGAGGTCTCTGCTGCTTGAGCAGATTTTTATTGAGACCCTCCATGAATGTAGGTGTATGTTTTGTGTTTCTATGTGTGTGTTTTGGTGGTGTAGGTTTTGAGGGACTATGTGATGAGTGTGGTGTGGTGCAAGTGTTTACCTTCTCCTCTTGACTGTCTAGTCCAGTCTTGGGTGAAGAGAGCTTTGCTTCCAGTTTTGCTATATAAGTGCATCTCTCACAGGTTGTAGTGTTGGGTGGTAGGAGGAGAGGGTTGTCTGTGTACATGAGGCAATTGCTGCATTGCCCCCAAGATGCCCAGATTCATCAGGTAGATAGGAGAAAGCACTGGGAGCTGACCCTTAGACATGCCTAGATAGGTGCTTATTTATTAAGTACTAAAAATTGTTTTCCTCTAGGCACCCAACCATGAATCGAACCGAAGAACCTCTTACTGTGAGGCAACAAAGTTAGCCACTGCACCACTGCACCATGCAATAATTGTAATGATTCACAATATAAATCAGGAATTCTAAAGATGTATGCTTGAGTGCAAATTCAAACATAACATCAAGTCAACAATATCTTCATTTGAATGGGCAAGTGGAGATAATATAATGAAGTTTGTCATGAGAAAGAACTGTAGCAAAAGTTATATCGCAATGTTGGAGTACAGGTATAGGTATAGTCCAGTGCAGGGACTTAGCTATCCACCATTCCAACTGTTAACCAAAAGAAGGTCAAAAAGCAGATTACTTATTTCTCCTACACTAATGAATGAAGCCTTAACACTATCATAAAGAAAGGGAAATATATGCATGAGAATCATAAATACTACACAGACAGAAACTGCAAAAGACAATCAGATTTGCATGCCATTGTTTTGATATAAAGAGCGCATTACGTATACCACACCTAGTATACACTATTAATGTTAACTGACAGTTATTGTTGTAGTGTTATCCCTGTTGTTGTACTATTTATTTTTTGTAATTGTAGAAATAAGCTGCATACCATGTGGTATACAGAGTTCCAAAAAAAAACAAAAAAACAAAATCATTCTAAATGTAGACCTTATGGCAGTTACTTTATATCTCTTGTTGCTGTATGTTAATTATCAAGCCTTAAGGTACAACATCCCAGTACCTCAGAAGGCAGCTGAATGAAAAGTCATAACATGCAACAAATAGAAATATTTTGTTTGGCAGAAGCTTATTCTTAAAAAAATAGGCTGCTACGTTGAAATTGTACTGTTTCTGTGTTCGGTAGTAGAAAGGCAAGAGATACTTGTCTGAAGCAGCATAGGCAAACAGTTTTGTTCCGATCTATACAAAGTGTAAGGAGTGACAACAATAATAGTATATTTAGGTCAGATACAAGCATGTGTGACGTTGCTGCATGTTCCAGTGATTAATTTGTATTAGTCACTGGAGAAGGGGATACTACAGCTTCATTTTGGGATGGGTTTACAATTACTGATAGTGCTCTGAAACAAGTTGTTTGATATCCAAAGGCTGACAGAAATACTGATTACTGGGACTACATAAGCTTTTATCCAAGATACACCTATACTCTATTAGCAATTTTACTATATCCCAAATTGTATTTTCCTCCCTAAAAATATCCCTACGACGCAACATATATACGTAAAGCATGACTTGTGTTGCTGCATTTTGTTGCCAGTATTAACCTATTCAGAATCCTCAGCATAAGCCATTATTTTTTTGCTTGAAATTCCGTGATACACTCTTTAGATGTTTGTCTTCCTGTCTCTTCCATTTTATTACCTACTAATTTTAAGTTTTTTGACCTAGGAATAGCCAACTCAACAGTATGTTCATAGCCTGACTTCTTTCTCTTCTGTGCTGTGTGGGTTTGCAGGTTTATTATATTGAGACAAGCCATCTCTGTCATCTCCACTGAGTGAGCATCTCAGAATACTTGGCATTTCAGCTAATATTTAAGCAAAAAACAAGTCATTTAATAAAATTCTTACAGTAGCAATCTACAGGACTACCGTTCTCTGTACATGGAAAAATGAGTTATTTTGCAGAGTGGTGTACTAAAATATATATTTGAGCATCAAACCTCTCAACTTCTTAGTGCAAGAAATGCAGACAAAGGCAAAAAAAAAAAAAAAAAAAAAGGGAATAAAGGCCCAAAAATAGGGACACATTTTAAATCTTGCTCGTATAAAGAAAATTGCTAGAATAATAGGTCTTGCATTAGCATGCATTTTCTGAAGGATATGAAGTTTGAAACTCGAATGTCTGTCGTTTTATAGTTACTTCAACATACAATGTTTTGCCAGAAAAGTGCATTTTTTTAAAGAACAGACTAAAATATGAGGCACAAATCTGGCCAGTTGAGAGTATGTTGATCATGAACGTTTTTCAAGTGCAAGTGTCATCTGTCATAGGTTCTTCTTTTTTCCACCTAAAGAAAATCTTCAAAATTAAATATCTGCTTTAAGAAAAATAACAAGGTACAGGGTACTGTTATTCATGGTCTTGTCTCATCTTGACTTGACTACTGTAATTCCGTAGTCCTGGGACTTCATAATGGTGATGTTCACTCTCTCTCTCTCTGTGCATATATATATATATATATATATATATATATATATATATTCAGTATTTCGAAATTATAATAGCGAAGCCTTTAAATTCTGAAACACTAAAAGCACAAAATTCAAAATCCTGAAGAAGAGAGATTTTGAATTAGCGTTTCTGGTGTTGTGGTGTGTGAATGGTAAGGTGTTAGTTTAGGTATGTATGTATGTATGTGCATGTGTGTTGGTTAGGGGCTTTAGTGTATGTCAATGTGTGTTGTGACTGTGATGTGTGTGTGCGACGGGGTGTAAAATGTGTGGGTGTGAGTTACCTTTGTGTGTGTGATTGTGCAATCTCGGATTTAGTATATATAAGTAGGGGGTAGGGTAGGGGGAGATGTGTGTATGTGTTTGTGTGTGCTGTATGTGTAGTGTATTGTCAGGATTTTGAATTTCACAGTTGTGGGGTGTTCAGGATTTGCATGTTTCGGCTATATAATTTCGAAATACTGAAATTCGGGATTTCAGTACTTCGGGATTACATAGTGAATTCATATACATAAATATATATATATATATATATATATATATATATATATATATATATATATATATTTTTTTTTTTTTTCAGAAAGCTTAAAAAGTAGACTAGCTACTTATTTCACTGTATTTCTGCTTGTAAGTTGTTTTCCAGTTGTGCACTTGCCTTGCTTTATTTTAAAAGTTAAAATTTTCAAATTTCTAATTTTGTTAAGTTTTAATTGAGTTTACTGTTCTGGGCTTTACTCTCAAGTGCATTAGCCTTTCTGTGCTTATTTACTGTATAACTGCATTGTTTAGCCTGCTTTAACAATCTTCTTTGCTAATTTCCTGCCTTTTCTAACTAGCATAGTCTATTTTCCAGGCTTTGCTGGTTTCAGGACTTTAGTTTCAGTGTTCAGAGCTATCCAGACCTTGCTGTGGTAGGGGGAGGTCCTACTGCTTACCAGTGGGAGTGGTGAGCATTGTACTACCTATCTAACACTAGAGGAGTGGTTTCCAGCTCTGAAACTGCAATTTTATTGGCCATTTTGGGCAGATTTCTATCCCTTTCAACTTTCTGGCATAAATACATGTGTTTGCATGCATTTGAGTTTGTTTTCGATCAGCAGCTCCTGTTTGGGTGCCCTGCAGACTACTACAACACCAGAAATGAGAAACAGACTTTTTGTGCTAACCACAAGTACTTTTTGCTGAATGTTCTATTTTGTGCTGATTTTGGTTGTTTTTATTACCTGCACTTCTCAGAAAGCTTAAAAAGTAGACTAGCTACTTATTTCATTGTATTTCTGCCTGTAAGTCGTTTTCCAGTTGTGCATGTGCCTTGCTTTATTTAAAAAGTTTAAATTTTCAAATTTCTAATTTTGCTAAGTTTTAATTGAGTTTACTATTCTGAGCTATACACTCAAGTGCATTAGCCTTTCTGTGCTTATTTACTGTGTAACTGCATTGTTTAGCCTGATTTAACAAAAAAAAAATTCTATATTGTTTGCTAATTTCCCACGTTTTCTAACTAGAATAGTCCAGTTTCCAGGCTTTGCTGGTTTCAGGACTTTAGTTTCAGTGTTCAGAGCTATCCAGACCTTGCTGTGGTAGGGGGAGGTCCTACTGCTTACCAGTGGGAGTGGTGAGCATTGTACTGCCTATCTAACACTAGAGGAGTGGTTTCCAGCTCTGAAACTGCAATTTTATTTAGCCGTTTTGGGCTGATTTTGATCCCTTTCAATTTTCTGGCATAAATACGTGTGTTTGCACACATCTGTGCACCACGCAGCACCATGGGGCTAAGGTTAAACTATTCCCGGCACCAGAAAGTCTGCTCTTTGAATTTTCCCTTAGAACTAGCTAGTTTATCAGCAGTAGCACTAAAATCTGTATACCTGTGACTAGCACTTGCTCTAAAACCCGCTAAAAAGCACTAGGAAGACTTAATTTGTTACAAGCACTCACCTCTCCTTGGTAATAAGGAAAACATAGTCGTAGGCACTAGACAGCCTACAATTGCAAGTACCTTGCCAAAAAGTAAGGGAAACAGCTCTTGTACTACACAAAGAAAGCACCTAATCAGGCATGTCTAAGGGTCAGCTTCCAGTGATTACTCCTGTCCACCTGGTGAATCTGGGCAAACTGGGGCAATGCAAAAATTGCCTCATGTACACAGACAACCCTCTCCTCCTACCACCAAACACTACAGCCTGCGAGAGATGCACTTACATAGCCAAACTAGAAGCAAAGCTCTCTCCAGCCAAGATTGTGCTAGACAGTCAAGTTAACACCCACACAGCACCTCAAACAACACATAGTCCTTCAAAATCACACCACCAAAACCCACACATAGCAACACAAAACCCACATATGCAGAGGCTCTTAACATTAGCCTGCCCAAGCAACAAGAACCTCCAAAGCTGAAACGCAAACAAACACCACCCCCAACACAACCAAACCATCACATAGCTCACAACACCAGTGTGCCACCCACCAGCAGCCCTTAAGGCAAGACAACGTACCCAACACTTTAGTCATAGGTGACTCTATAGTCAGGCACACTGATATCCCACTCACCAGGCTGAACAAGGAGAAAATTACAGTCAGGTGCCAGGATCCGCCACATAATGCATGCACTCAAGTCACTCCACAACAGATACAAATATGACTCTGTCATTGTCCATGTTGGAGTGAATGACTTGAGACGTGCCTCCCTGGACTACATGAAAAGAGACATGGAAGAGCTCTCGGATCATGTAGCCCAGGCAGGTATGACCCTAGCTTTGAGATGCATCCTGCCATCACCCAGATTGATACCACAGTATAAGGACAAAATGATTGACTTCAATAATTGGCTAAGCTTCTGGTGTCATTCAAAGGGAATCCAGTATCTGTCTGCCTGGGATGACATGATCAACAAACCACGATGCTTTGCAAGAGATGGTTTGCACCTGTCACCCCTGAGATTCAGGTTACTGGCTAAGGCTCTTGCCACCCCTATAGTGCCTTTTGTAGGCAAGGTTCAAAGGTCAAAACTACCACTGTAACAGGTACAAGCAAGCAAAATCTGAAGGTAATGCTACTCAGTGCTAGAAGTCTAACCCTCAAGATGCACTCTCTCTCCAAAAAATGGAGAACATTGATATCTGTGCAGTAACTGAGACCTGGTTCAAAGCTCCAGAGAGCACCCCTGCAATACCAGGTTACAACTCATACCACACTTTTTTGGCCATCAAACCAGGACCAAAACACTAAAGGTGTAGGAGTGTCCATATTCACCAAGGATATTCACACCTCCAGGTTGGTTGCCCAGCACAATGCATCTGAAATTTTCCAGGTGCAACTAACACTAGGTAAGACTGCAATACAAATTGTATCTTGCTACAGATCCCCCACCATGCCCCAAGCTTCTCACTACACCTTTCTAAACATACCGGAAAATATTAGGATACAACCAAACACCCTAATACTGGGTGATTTCAACTACCCTACCATTAACTGGGAAAACTACTCCTGTACAAAAAAAAAAAAACACACTAAACAACTGGAGAAACGGTCACCATCCATTTTTACTGTGTTCCTAGTACTTCGGCATCAAGCCTTCCAGGAAAAAAATCATACACAAGAATAGTGTGCTTTATATACATTTCACTACATGCATTATTCAATTCAATTATATTCAATTATACAATAATTCATCAATTAATCAGTGAGCCAAGAAGGTTAAAATCAAAAGTGCATCCTGAACAATAAAGTACTTCAGAAACATTTAAAGTGCATCAAAACATATAAAGTGCAACCCCTTACATTCCTATTGCATTTAACATTATAAATTAAGAAGTTCATACAAAAGCACTTATGCATCTCTAGATTAACAAATGCTAAAACATTTTACCCTACAATGGTTGCTCAATTAATCAGTACATCAAGAAAATTTAAATCTAAAGTGCATCCTAAACAATCAAAGTGCTTCAGAAACAAATAAAGTGCATCAAAAACTTTTAAAATCCAACTCATTACATTCCTATTGCATTTAATTAATAATTTAAGAAGTTCATGCTCATGCACCTGTACATCTTTAGATTAATAAATACTTAAACAGTTTACCCTATACATATAAATAATTCATCATCTATGTCTGTGCATTTGTAAAATAATGCATACTGAAACATTTCATCCTATGCATGTAAATCTAACTCCATATTAAGCCCATGGGGCCACAAAGTTCCAAAATTAATAATATATCTATTTTCCATCCTTAACAAAATGTGCTCATATTCCATGCCTTGTACTGCATATGGTTTATTTAAAACAGAAAAAAATAAACTGCTAGTGTTACCATTATGAACAGTGTGGAAATGCTCGGCCACAGGATTATTAAGCCTAACATGCGTCACATCCCCCAAATGCCCCATAATTCTTCTTTTCACCATTCTTCTGGTTTGGCCTATATACCACTTTACAGGTAGACAATCACATCCAATGGCATAAACAACCCCACTGGTACTGCAATTGTAAGATCCCAGGGCGATGAACTTCTTTCCATTAATCAAAGTACCTGAAATACTCTTGACTTCGTCACACACCTTGCACCTTCCACATCTAAAGGTGCCTACTGTGTTAGAACCAGTTTCCATCCTACTTGCCCTACTGTTCAGTAATTCCTTCAGGTTGTGACATCTACTGTGAGGAAAAGAAAGCTTTCCCTTGAAAATGTTGCACACTTCCTCATCCTGCTGTATAATAGGCCAAAACCTATGCACTAACACCTTCAATGTAGCTGAAAAAAGGGAAAATTTATTAACAAAAAATATATCATCCTTGCTCACTTTATGATAATCTCCATGCCCATGATGTGTTGCATGACTCCATACTCTCCAACCAGCAATTTACTTTCTCACTTTTTTTTTTTAGCCTTTTTGAACAGTTCATGTTGGAACTAAATCAGAATCAGTGTGGCATCACAGTATCCTATCAAACTCATAGACATAAGATACAGTTTCTGGATTTGGAGTTTTTTTGTGGATAAAGACAAGCTAGTGTATTTTAAACCATTTTATAAGGAAACAGTGGCTAATACATTTTTGAGTGCAGACAGCATGCATCCAGAATGTTTACTTGATTCTCTCCCTTATGGAGAATTCAAGCACATTAGTGACAATGTTCATGACAGAACCACATTGGATGGGAAATTTAACATTGTTAGATGCAAGTTGGCGAAGAGAGGGTATTCTAGCCAGGTGTTAAAGAGGGCTGAGGAAAAAGTGAGAAAGCAAATCGCTGGTCGAAGAGTAGAAATATTGATGTTTGGAGCACCAACTGTTTATTCAGTATGTTAACTGTGGATTTTTTTTTTTTGTAATTTCAAAGCTTTTCAATATACAGACAGACTCTGATGACAGATTCCACATTAGGGTATGAGTGTCTATTTGAAGGTTAGACTAAGCACTAGGAAAGGGGCCAAATTTAATATTTTTTTGTGTGCGTTTTGATTGATTGTGTGTGTGTGTGTGTGTGTGTGTGTGTGTGTGTGTGTGTGTGTGTGTGTGTGTGTGTGTGTGTGTGTGTGTGTGTGTGTGTGTGTGTGTGTGTGTGTGTGTGTGTGTGTGTGTGTGTGTGTGTGTGTGTGTGTGTGTGTGTGTGTGTGCGTTTATTAAAGAATCTCAATGTCTGTGAAGTGTTTCCAGGTTAATAAGAGAGTTTGCATTGTGTACATATGTTTATCTGCAATGTGATGCCCGTCTCTCTATCCTTACTCATGTGTGCTAACCTTAGTTCTACCAATGCCTTACACTTTACCTTATGAAAGAACTTTCCACTAACAGTATCACTTTTCAGACAAAGTATTTTTGAAGGTACTTTTTTAAGTTTACCAATCACAAAAAGAAAGTCTTTGCTTTTCTTTTGCAATTGGTATATTTTTTATCCTTTTTTTGTCAGGTCCAGTATACTGAAATTGATATAAAGTGCATCAGTGCTTCTGCATGTTGATGTTAAGGAATATTCTCATATCCCATCATTTTCAAACTTTTTCACGTGTTACTAATGTAATTATTCATTTGTGTCATCATTTCACACTAATTTAATAGTTTCAACATGCATTATTTTTTCAGTTTTGTTACAGGAGTTAGTGAAGTATTATGTATTACATGAAAACTCTTCTCAGGAAAAGATATACTCAGTTGTGGGTTTTATGTAAAGAATTGATCTCTTTAATGTATTTTTCATCCAGGTGAAACATTGCTGCCTATAGTGGAAAAGTACAGTTCATGTACAATACCTGGTTATATTATGCTCAACAGTAGTTTTTATTTTGTGGTTGTTAAAAGTTTTATATGTGTTGTGTGCCTTAGTTTTAAAATGTAAATTACTTGGTAAATCTATTATATATGTAAAGGGCTGACATAATTTCCTGAAGTAAGATGCAGTTATGTTTCTATTTCAGTTCTTTTTTTAAAAAATGCCAAATATGCTGGAATGTTTAGCAAAGCATCTGCAGGGAGAAAGCATATACTACAACAGTTATTTTACAATAGTGGAGGTATTCTTCTCTTATTTAAGTTTGAATGCCATTTTTCAACATATTTCATTAGGATAAAGTCAATCATTCACTCATTTAGGTGTTTATTTATTTACTGTTTTGTTGACATAGTTCCATTAGGCCAGTGTTATCTTTTCAGGTAACAACTAAGATGGTATGCATACTAACTACGGGAATTTTTCCCAGGACACTGGGAAACTACCCCTACTCTTTAAGAGAGTGTTTGTTCTGTTCCAAGTGCAGTGGCAGCTGGGAGAACAGCACCGAAGAAGATCCAAGATGGTGAATAACATAGAGGCAAATGCATGTAGGTTGAGGCTCTACAGAATTCTGAGGAGCTGTTTCTGCAAAATGTGTTTGTTTCACTGGAAGCAAATGTTCAAAACAAGGATAGATGTTTTATTACAACCCTCCAATAAGGAGGGTTGCAGGATGATATTTTAGGTGAATTATTTCAGAGCAGGCAAGAGAATGGAAAAGATGTGCCATGTGGTGAAATTATGGACAAAATCCAATTGGAGAAATTTGGAAGGCATTTTAAAAGATTGCCAGAAATAGAAATCATATGCTGAGACTATTAAGGAAATTGCAGGGAAAGTGATAAGAGATGAACAGAAAAAAGGAAATATCAACAACCAAAGAAAAATTGTGGTAAGAATTCAAAGCAAAGAAGAAAAACAAATAGACAGGTACATTTGAGAACATTTAGTGGTCTTGTTGGGAGTGAAGGCTCATGAGGTAAGAGCATTTATTCTTATTCATTGAGACATTTTGTGACATTATTTTTTAGACTTGTTCTCTTCTGGAAATTTATTTTTGGGATGGAGTATGACAAGAAAAAGTACTGCATTCCATGGAAGTCTTATCTGGTTAAAGCATTTCACATAGAAACAAAAAAAAAAGAAAATACATTGTCAATTTCATACTGAAGATGAAAGAGACTTTAAAGAGAAATTTAAGAAAACTTTGCAAAGGAGTTTGGCCATCAGCAAAATGTATAACAGAGGATTATGGACTTGTAGATGGGACTATCATGTTGTACTAAAATGGAGAAAGAAAAAAAATGTTTGTATCTCTAGCATAATAAATGTAGAAGGTAACAGAGGTAGTGTAAAAAATTGGGGACAACCTAAAACATTTTTTTTCTGTAGAAAAGATGATCATTTGATAAGTAACTGTGATAAAAGGAAATGTTATGTTTGTGGGGAAGCAGGTCGTGATGCAAAAACTCTAAACTGAAATGTTATAAATGTAACAAATTTAGACATTTTTGGATGGATTGAAATCTAGAGAAAAAGGAAGAGGAAGAATACAACAGAAGTGGGGACAGTATATGAAGAGAAGATATGGTACTAATAAATGATAAAAGAGGAAGTAGGGAAGCAGGATCAGGCTAAAAATAATTAAGGATAAATAGAAAAATGAAACAGAAGATATTATAGAAGAATTTTCTGAAATAAGTGAGGAGGAAGATATAAGTTGGAAAATAGTAAAATGTAAAAAGAATTCTATTGGCATAGAGTTAGCGAAAGAAAAAGAAAGTATAAGGGTAAGTGTAAAAGAGAAAAAGAAATGAAATGGATAATGCAAATGAGGTAAATTCTTTAAATGTATATAATTTCTGGTACGCTACAACACAGACATAATGACAATTTTAGACTTCTTTCACTAAATGTAAATAGAAGATTAGGCATCCTAAAGTGGTGTAGTAAGTGTGATATCAATGTAATAATACTGGAAGATGTACTATTTTTGACACAAGCCAAAATGTTACAATCACAGAAACTTTGGAGGGGAGATACAATATGAAACCTAGGAAAAGAAGTATGTTCTGTCATAGTTGTACTTTGTAGGAAGTCAGCAAAAATATTGAATATAACATTGGTAACAATAGGAAGATTAACTATTGTAGATTTCAGATGTCATAATCAGGTATATAGAATTATAGCATTGTAAGCCTATGTTAACATTAAAGAAAGCAAATGTTTTGTTTCATAAAATGATTGATTATATAGGAATTAATGTGAAAGTAATGAATATAAAATGAATGGGAGATTTTATCTGTGATGTGTAAAGAAAAATGAAGCAAGGGAATTATGTTAACATTTTTAAAGTTGTAAAGTGTGTCAATTTAAAGATTTAGAATAATAATTTGTGGACATTCAGTTGAGGTGTATACAAGATTGAAATAGGTTAATTTATTGTATCACAAGGTTTAAATATAACTAAGGAAGAGACATTTGTAACAGGCTTTTCAGATAATTCATCCTTATGGATAGAGATACAGGAAAATATGGAGTATATCAGATTGGGAAAAGGAATAAAAAGTATAAATAAGAAATTATAGGATGAAAATAGGAAAAAGTATGCAATTATTGAAATCACATTTCCACTGGAGTATGTTATAAGCATGGTCCAAGTGGTAGCTAGGTTTTAAAGAAAAATATATATTTTTAGAATGGCAGTCAGATGTAAGAAAAGTGGAAACACAAATGATAAAACAATTTGTATAGATGCTTTAAAGAATTTCCAAAGAAATTATTGAGATAGGTGATAGAAGGGAGAATTTACAACAGAAATCAAGAGAAAATGAAATAATTATTATTTAAGCAAATATATTAAATGTAAAAGAGAAGATGTATCAGCTTGAGTAACATAATTAACGACAATGTTAGTATAATGAGAGAAATGAAAGATGATAGAGGAGAGGTAAGAAGATCTCAGGAACAAATTATGATTAGTGCAATACATTGTGAAGAAAATGTTTCAAGATAGAAAGTACTAAAAAAAGAATGGCATGTTAAAAAAATTAACAGAACAAGAAAATAAAGCATTGGAAAATGAGATTCATTATATGAATTAGATAAGGTACTTGGAAAAGTTAATTTACAGTCAGTTTTAGGACAAAATGGAATATGATACCAATTTTATAACAATTTTACAGATTGGCAAAAAAGACTTCTTAAAAGTTATGAATGAGCAGTTGAATAAAGGTTTTATTTATAAAGATGTATGCAGTGGCATGCTTAAAGTTGTATGGAAAAAGGAAGATAAAAATAAAATGGAAAATTGGAGACTTATAATATCTAACAAAACAGCTTATAAGATTTTTATGAAAATAATTCAGAAGGGATTGTGAAGTAAAATAAAATGTATTATGGAAGATATTATATATAGCTTAAAAGGAAAAGGATGTTTGGAGTTATTATTAACAGTAATGGAAATTGAAGATAATATTGTAAACAGGACTGATGAAACCAAGATAATGATAGGATATTTAAATAAAGCATCTGATACAATACAGCACAAACTTTTGCGGACAATTATTTGGAACAGAATAACATTAGTGAGACAATTAATGCATGTTGTTCTGCATATAATAAAAATAAAGTAAGAATTTTAGTGAATGAATAGTTAATCAAAGAAATAGCTATAAAGAATGGTATATGTCAGGGATGTCTTATGAGTGGCATATTATTTGCTTAGTTATAACTATATTAGTTAGAGATGTAATTTTGCATATGAAAGGTGCTACTTATATAAACAATAAAGGGATAAAGCTTCCAGTTATGTTTACTTATACAGATGATATAATGATTACAAGAAACAAATCTGGATGAAATAAGTTATATTTTATGTACATCAATGTTTAAACATAATAGACATGGCTTTAAATAAAGTAAAAAGCAAAGGACTGGGTGAGATAGTAAATATAGGAGGAGTATCTTTTTTGTTGAATGAAATCTCTGTGTTAGGAATAAGATTTGGAGGTAAAAATGTAAGTGAGTAAGAATGGAATAGAATAATAGCTGAAATAAAGGAGTTTTCTTGTTTTTGGAAAACATGCAAGCTATCATTTAATAAACAATATTTAAATAATTTGGTTATACTGGGAAATATTGCATGTTATCTAGTGTCTATATATTGCCAATAATGTATGAAAAAGAAATGCTACAAATATTTTTTACTTTTATATGTGATGTGAGATTGAATCCAGTGAAGAGAGCAGTCTTATACATGGATATGGAAAATGAAGGTTAAAGATTAATGAACTCCATTGTTTAGGCTGTTTCTTTGTGTTTTGGAAAGGTGTGAAATCCAAAAATAAAATATTATTGTATAAGCTGATGTAAAATATTTAGATACAGATTAAGAACTCAATTGGAGAAATTGTGTGTGTGTGTGGGGGGGGGGTGGAGATTAGTAGATGCTATATGTCCAGAACTGGCAATGTTATAGAAATAAGGTGAGATAAAAATATTAGATGGAATGACAATTCTGGTAGATTATTTAATAGGAAAAGACATTTTACAGAATTATAGTGGTATATGAGTATAATGTGCAAAAAGAAAGGGAATGATTATTTTTGAGAAATTATAGTAATATGTGGTTATCAATGAGGTGGTTATTTTTATATGTGATTGGAACTATAGCATTAGAAGTGGTAAAAGACAAAAAGAAGTGACATGAAAAATATGGAAGAATTAATTAAAATAGGGAATTTACCTGTATGAAAAGTAAAAAAATGCTGTTTAAGAGGCAAGATCAGTACAGAAATAGATTTTGTTTTATTTTCAAAAGAATTAAAGGAAGTAGAAAGCTGGGTGATAATGGTTCTTATGATCCCTTAGCAATATGGATAGAATTTGGAGAAAATGAAAAAGTGATTCAGGAAGGAAAGGGTTATAAAAATGACAGTGAGTGTATAAGATATAGAACTATTTTCAATTGAGTTAGAGCAGTTATGGATATATCACTTAAAAATGAGAATGTTTTATGAGACATGGGAGAAGTGGAGGGTAGTATTTGAGTAGAAATCTAAAAATGTATACTTAGAGGTAGAAAGAGAACTGAAGAAAACTGAAGAAAATATATAGGAAAGAATACAGGAAAGTAGTGAGTGATAGGAATGAAAATATAAGAAGAGATGTGGAAAGTTTAGCAGCACCACACGAAATAAAAAGGCCAGTTATCCACAATGCTGAAACACTTTATTAAAACAAAAAATATGAAGTCTCTAGCACCTTAGCTATTAAGCCTTTACAGAATATAACTTTTACTATCCCATACTTCCCTTAAATATCCTTCCCAATTTTCCAGTCACGTAATTAAACAATTAAAACATGTAAAACCCATTACAAAAGACATTTCCAGTTACATTCCATGTTAAGACCTTTAGGGGATAAAGTATTACATTTCAAAATAAAAATTGACTCCTTTTTTGCAACCTATTTTTTATATCACACAAATTTTTACATTCATTTTTTACTTGTTCCAAAATAGTTGCTTGCAATCCTGATGGGTCACCATTATGGAATTTCTGAAAGTGCAAGATTATAGGTCTAACCACCCTACCTTTTTAATGTCCCTAATATGTTCCCTTAACCTTATAGAAAAACTTATTTTGCTTTCCCCTATATAAAATTTTCTAAATGGACATCTTAGTCCATATATCACCCCTTCACCTCCACATGTGGAAAGTTATTTAAAATGTAAAAGGGAATTGTATAAAAATAGACAGTTAGGGAAAATGTACATAGACAACAAAATTATCTAAAGGAAAAGGGTTGTCCCTTTTTAGCAAAACACAGAAGAAAAAAGAATGTATGATAAGAAGTTTAAAGGATGAGATATAAGCAGTTACAAATGCTAAACACAGCAAATATTTTTTTCTGATTTATTTGAAGGAAGTGAAGAAGAGGAAATAAATATTTGGGAAGCAGAAAAGATCAATGAAAAGTGTAATTTGATGTTAAATAAAATATATCTGTTGATGACTTTAATTAAATAATGAAGTTAGTAAGCACAAATTCTGAAGCAAGGCCAGATGCAATTGGTTATAAAATATATATGGCAATGAAAGAGGAATGGAAAGAGAAGTCTGTAAAAGTGTTAAATGAGTGATTGTAAAAAGGCTTTCCAATAGAAGTATGTGAAGGAGTGGTTGGATTAATTTAGAAAAAGGGAAGAGTAATACATTTAAAAAAATCACCCAATAGATTTGTTTAATTTGAATTATAAGATTTTATTGAAAATTTTAAAGAAAAGTTTAGAGGAAATTATACAAAGGTATGCATAGGAAAAGATGTTTGGTATAAAAGGTAGACATAGTAAAGAAATGTTATGGGCTGTGAAGGAAGTGGTAGATGATATTGTGAGGAAATAATCAGATGTTAAATTGATGGTAGGACACATGGTACAGGTTTACGATAGAGTAAATAATAAAGCTTTATGGGATGTAATGAAGGCTTATAAGGCTTATGGAATAAAAATGATTTTTCAAAACTTATAAAGTCAGCATATGACAGAGGAAATATAAGCATTGTGCTAAATAATGAGTCTTACACCTTTATTTTAAATAAGGAAATAAAGATGAGAAGACATCTTAGACAAAGATTTCCCATTGGTGGTTTGTTATTTATGATAACTATGAATTATATAGCAAGACAGATAGAGAAAAATTTTGTGAAGCAAGATATTATGTAGAAAGGAAAGTGAAAGTGTCTGTTATGCTGAATTATGCAGATGATTTATTTATAGTGGCAAATAATAAGAGTTTGGATAAGAGAAGTATTAGAAGGTGTTACTGTTTTGTTAAGAAAGGTAGGTTTAAATATAGACAAGGAAAAGGTAGAGGAATAGGGATAAAGTGAAAAATTGAGGTATAGCATTTTCAGTGAAAGAAATTGCAATTTTAGGAGTGAAACTTGTGAGGACATGATTAATAAACAAAGGGAACCAGTCATAAACAATGTGAATAACATTATTAGTTGGTGGAAGATTTTCCAAATGTCATTTAAAGACAAAAGTAAAGCTTTTTAATCCAATATTATTAGGTAAAATGGGATATATATGAGGGGACATATGATTCCAAGAATGAAAGAGAATGACTTATTAAAATGTTTATGGTGTAGCAAGGCTTAGTCTGGTTCAGAGAGCTATACTTTTTAACAATGAAAAGAAAGGAGGTTTAAGACTAATTAATCCAATATTATATATAGGGTCTTTAAATGCATTTAATGGATTAAAATGGAGGAAAAAACAAGAGTTTAATACTGAAAATAATATGGGAGACTATGCAAATTTCACGGAGAAGATGAAAGACAGAAGAGGAAGTAAGCTTGAAAATGTGCAAGTAATATAGAAGTTAGATAGCAAAGAAGTGAATATTAAAATAAAGTTTTTTTTATGAAAAAGTCATGGAAAATATTATTGACCCTTGGAGGAATATGGTGGAGGCGGAAGTAAAAATGGCAATAAGGATTAGAAAGGAAAGACTAAAAGATATGTCAAAAATTAGAAGATTTCTCTTGCTGACTGAGATTGGCTAAGTTTCTGATGAAGGGGCAAATGTTATATAAAGTTATGAGTGAAATGTTGTGTTTGGAATGTAAAGAAGTAGAAACACCTGAGTGTGTTTTTAAGGTGGAATAGAGTTATTAGGATTTGGGGTGGGCCATCAAAATATTATAAGAAAATAAGTAAAAATTGATATGAATAAGATGTTATATGGGTATTACAAAAATGCTGAAAAGGAAAAAGTATAATGTTTAGATATGAAAATATTTGGGATTGTGTGGGAATTGTGGAAAACAAGAACTGAAGTTTTATTTAATAAGAAAGTGATTTTTTTTTCTAAAGTGATTGGACATTTAAAAATGGTTGGGAAAATATTAAAAGAAAATTATATATGTTAATTTTAATATAAGAATATGAATATGTAACTATGTCTATATGGTAAGGAGATTGTGGTTTATATACATGTAAATTTATAATTTTGTAACAAAAATGTGGTAAAACCTTACTCTTTAAAAAAAGTGAAGTGGGATCTTCTACATCCACCTAAGCTGCCACCAATTCAAGCACAAGATTGTATTTAGGAGTGCAGGACCCCCCCCCCAGCCTGATAGACTGCAGTGTCAGTACTGGAAATTAATCAACCACCTGGATAGGAACAGCACCAAAGTTGTGTACTACCTGTTGAGATACTGATACCACATATTTATGTAGTTCATGTGCATTTATTTATATTTTTAACATTAATTGAAGGTTACATTACTTCTTGGTCAACTGTGTTTAAAAAATCTAACCAGAAATAATGTAACACTCTACAATTTTTCATTCGTTGGAAAAATCCCAACGTATTAAATGGAACAGCTTCTAACTGTTTTTGGTTTCCACATAAAACATTAGTTTCCTTATTGCGTTCTTCACACAGCTGGTAATCTAAAACTATTTTGAAACAAAGCACATTTAGTTCATCCACAAAATTGTGGTCATATTAGACACGACTCTAAGACTTTTAATTGTATTTCTTGTCTTTTTTCACTTTGAGTAGTTTCTTCATTTGGTGTTTTCAAATTGTTGTAATTCTTGAACATTGTAGCTTTATTTAATGTAATGGACCAAATTTTAATAAGCATTTAACCTTCTAGTCTGTCTTTAATGTTGCTTTCTGAAATGGTTTTGTGCTTCATTTAAAGTTTTTAAAATCTGTGACCTTTTACATTGTGTATTAATGTACATTTTACTCTAGCTTACTTTTTAGCCACATCATACTCCTGTGGGATTATTCAAAGTTTTAAATATAGTCGGATTGTTATATCCATGGTATACTGAAGTACAAATCTCTGGTAGTATTATGGATTATGCAGTATTTCCTCATATGAGCTGGACTTATACCACAGGGGTAAAGGCTTACTGTTCTAAGCATAAGCAGTGAAATATTGCACAACCCATACCAATATTGTTGTTTATTTTTATGTGGTGGTTTTCACTTAGAAATAGCATGTAAATGCAAGTTTAGCTGTGCATTAGAATTTATCAGAGCTGTTTCTGCTCTCACGTGCAATCTTGGGAAATATAGAAGGTGAGAAAGAAGTCAAAACAAAAAGAAAGAGGCTGCAGAGGAGTCTGGAAGAGCTTGTGAACAATCAAGTGAGTCTATTCAGAAGGCTTGAATAACTAGATGATAGTCCTGATTATCTTTATGTATGTCATGGAAACAAAGGCTGTGTTTTATTTTTGCTTTTACTCAGAAACAAAGGTACTGTAGCATTTCTTAACCAGAGACAACTGAACTTTTGCTTGCACCAAAGAAAACCAAGGAGTGAAAGAAGTACACATTCTGGAGGCATCTTTATGTTGTTTGCATGCTGGACAGATATTTTCTGCTATAAAAACTTGGAAACCCTTGTTTTATGTTGAGCAAAATCAGCCTCGACATTAATTTTCATTTTAATAAAACAATTTTTGAAGAAGTCAAAGTACTGGCTGCATTACATTCCAAATTAGATAGATAGGTGGGTAGATAGATGTATACTAGGTAGACAGATGGATACATTTTCATTGGTAAGGAACATTCACTCCACCGGCACATGATTTTGGATAAGCTGTTGATGTGTCATTACTTATTTAAAATATCACATTGTATTAAACGTGCATTAAAAAGTCTGATTAGTGAACAATACCAGCACATTCCTAAATGTCAGCTATCTTTAAGGTCTGTATTGAAGATAAAAAAGAAACCTAGCACCCACATTAAGGGCTGAGAGGAAAGACAAATTGGTTTCACCGATCATCTAATTTGCATGTCTCTGAATGTCTGTTAACTAGTGTGGTTGCAAATCATCACCTTCATGTAGCAGTTAACAGTGGTGGCTAATGCATCATGGTAGCATAGGCACCCCCACTCTTTCACTCTCCCCCACACAATGCACATATTCACACTCGCACACACACATACACTCACACACACACACACACACACACACACACACACACACACACACACACACACACACACACACACACACACACACACACACACACCACCTACCACTTACCTCATGCCTATCCCTGATGTCTCCATTTTCCTGCCTTGGTAAATCACTGATGATTATAGCCAAGCTTTAACAGCAGACATTAGAGTTTCTCACTTCAGTAAATGCACAGTAGTGCAAAAGCAACTTTCTAAGTTTGCAGGAGAAATAATTAAAATTTGGCCCTGATTGTATCCCTTTGTCCTACCATTAATTTTGACTTTATTTAGATTTCTAGCACTACAAGATTGAGAGGTATGTTTTATTGGAAACATGAGTTTTTCTCAGTCACTGTTTGTCTGAGTGACAACAGTATGAGACCATTATTGCTAAAAGTCACTTTCAGCGAACATGTGCAGTTGTATTTTTGCTATTTTCTCCATTGTTGTGCTACCATGGAGTTGGTATACATAACTTGAGGGATATAGAGGGTCTCCCCCCATAGAGGAGAGGGAGCAAGCTTGCCCCCCACATGCAAAAATGTTTTAGCCTTTGTGCACTGAAAATGGCTTTCAGTCGTCGGACAAACAGCATTCTTTAAATAATCATGACTCTGCTTTATATTCCCTGTTTTATTAATTCATTCATGGGCTAAACACAGTCAAAACATCAGTGTATTTAAAACATAGGTTATAACTTTCTTTAAGGATCCTTCTTTTGAGTGTATTGTGTCCTTTCATCTCCCACATTGCATGGTCTCATTCCATCAAACATTTAGGAATTACCTTTGTCTCACACATCAGTTTTAATGAACATGTAACTAGTTTAGATAGTCATTAGTTTAGGTAGGTATTGCACACTGGCTACCTCATACTCCTTTTGTGTGAAGTATAATAGTTAATTGTGAAATGTATTAACAATGTTTTTGTTCTTGCCTAATTTCGTAGACTCTGTATTTATGCTGCTTGTTTCCGACTGTCCATAACTAAGTTGTAGGTTATGTACCACTTTATACTATGTCATATTACTGGAGTACCTTACTTTGTACACCATTGCTTATATACACAGAATCTGAGGAACTTGTTTTGTGTGATAGAATAGGGTTTGCACTCGGATCTATTGCTTATAAAATTATCTACAGGATGTTGCTTTGTTTATCTGATTATTTTATTCAAATTATTTGAATCAAAAAGACAAATACTATTTTATATAATAGTTTTATATATATGCCATATTTTACTAATACTGAATATAAAACTATGATTTTTAGAATTATGAAAACAATAGGAAGACATGTTTAGCCATTTTTCTTTTAATAATATCTTTAAAATGTTTTTCTGTTTCATTTAATTGTAACTGCTTTGCAATTGTCATTTCAGGAACTTGTAATCCTGTAAAAAAGGTAATGCCTATGGATCCCGGGTATAAACAAATAAATGGAATTAAACTGCTGGTAGAGGGCCCAGGGAAAAATCTATCCTTCACAACACTACATTATACTACAGCATGACAGTGCTTCAGAAGTGGAATACAAATAACAGGCACAGGTGGCACATATTTCATTGTGAGCGTTTATGCAGTGTACATTTTCAGAATATATCAGAACACAATCACTTCAGTGGTGGAAATAATATTTTACAGTAGTCCAATCATGAATAAAAGAGGGTAGAATAAAGCGAGGATGCAACCAGGAAAGCAGCATGACAATTCATTGTTTGCAATTTCTGCCTTATAGCTCTAGGGTGGGGGTGTAGATTTTCTCCAGATGTTCTGGTTTCCTTTCCCAAAACAATTGCCAGCTGAGTGGCTAGTCTAAATAGCCCATATTTATTGCATTTATTTGATTCCAAGTCATGGTTGAAAAGGGTTGAAAAGAGGGCAGGTAACACATCCAGTTAACAAATTATTAAACTGTGACTGCCTTAAGAATGTTATGCAATATGTAATGCATTAGACCACTTCATGAGAAAGAAAGAAAGTTGTTTGCCCCATTGGGATCCTGCTTTGACCACAATATTACATCCATTGCTTTGCTGCAGGTACAGGTACTGATGATAACAAAAGTTAAATTTTGACAAATAAAACTCTGTGCTTGTATCAAATCTGTGAACAGTGATAAGGTCAATGTTGCTTTTTGATGTGTTACAAAAATAGATTTTTATATGCAACCAGATGGCCATTGAAGAACAGACATATTTGTGCAGCACATAAACAACACTCTAAAAGTGAATATACAGATCAGACTTCTTTGCACTATTCACACAATTAGTGGTCAGTACTTCTTGAAATAATCCAGGCCATACTAAGCTTCAGAAGGCACATTTTTAATATTGGAGCAATACAATTTCAGTATTTACATGTGTTCTATTTTTAAATGAACGAGCCTCTAATTTGAACAGTTAAGACACTGGTGGTGTGAAAACAGGATATCCAACAGAAAGCATAGAAAGTGAGAAGGGAGCAGTGGTTAGTGTGTGTGTGTGTGTTTGTGCACACACATGTCTGAGTGGCTGGGGATGTGATTAATTAATACATACAACTATATGTCTACATATTACATGTAGCATGTGGAAAGCCCCTCTTATACTGCTAGTAAACACTAACCTGCAATTTCTTCATTTTTTTGTTACAGGTTAGGTAATGGAAACCCCCTGTTTTGGTCTACAAAACAGAAGTAAACTGCAATTGTTTTATTCACTTGTCACCACTTCGGTAATCACAAAGGCTGTAACAACACTTAGAAGTATCACTTAGGCTGTAGCAAAACAGAAATATAGCAGTGAGTGTATAAAATGTACACTCCATTCATGTAACATTCAGCCATAGCAGGCTAGACTTAAGATGTATCTTAGCAGTCTATCAGATTGTTTCACTTGCTTTTCAGTTCCCCATCTGAATAAAAGCACTTAGAAAGTGTCAGAGACCATTCATTCATTCATTCTACAATAGTCACTTTGTCATATTAAATGCAGAGTAGAAGAAGCTTATCCTGCAAATCTTTTTTTTTTTTTAAATTATGTCAGGAAATTAAGAATTAACACTCAACAATGTTAAGAGATAGTCCACAATAATACTCCCCACTCTGGCCCAACGGGAATAAGTAGTATCTCAGATTACAAATTATTACAAATTTCACTCCACTCACAGTTATAGTTACTGTTATTCCACAGATTGAACAGCCCCAGCAATCTCCTTTAATTACTGTGGAACAAGTTCTATCAGCCTTCTCAAAAGCTAAGAACATCTATGGGACATGATAACTTACTAGGCTATTTACATATCAACAGCAAATAAGGCCAAGCCACACCCCTACTTATCCTCTTTAACTCAAGCATCTCCACTGGTTACATTTCAAAACCCCTTAAAACTGCCATAGTAATGCCATCACAAGGAAGCCCAACAGCAGACCCTGGTAACTATAATCCCATTACTCTCACTATACTCATATGTAAAACTAAGGAATATATTATCTCAGACCTCATTAACCTGGTCCTTTAAAATCTCTTAACTCTGGGTTCTCATCAGTTCAGCTCTCTCAAGGGCAGGTCCTGCCTCATTAATTTCTTTGGAAAAGTCACAAAAGTAGTAAACAGTAGTTATGTAGTACATTCACCACATCTGGCTCTAGCCGAGGTCTTTGACACCATTCACTATGCAGGCATTACTGACAGACTTGCATATATATGACTATAAATCCATATCCTACATTGTGGACAGCTTACTAATTATCTAACAAAACATATGTTGTTAGAGGTGGTATCACCTAAGGATGTAGCCAGGTATACTCTCTGTACTCTACTGAATAATTTCTTTTTTTTTCAAAACAGGTTCAAGAGAAATATCATAACAATTTTATACAAGTAATTAAAAATAGATATGATTATAACATTCAACAAAACAACTAAAGTATTTACAAAGACATCCACTACAATCAGATCAATTAATTAAACTAAAATACCATGCTATTGAAATTAGGATTTTTTTAACAAATTTTGTAAATTATCCCATACAATATAATAAGATGTTTTTCTAGTTGTTCTTGACCTAATTGTGTTTATTTCCATATGGCACACTATATTCATAACATTTTTAAATTCATTGAACGAAGGAGGTGTATCTGAAATCCAATTTCTGGTTATTATTTTCCTAGCCACTGCTAGAATAGACCATAACAAGGGAAGCTTAACCTTTTTAACACTTTGAGGTACAGGTGTGTTGAATAATATGAGATTTAGAAATAATGAAATTATCTGTAAAAAGAGCCTGCAAAAATTCATTAATTGACTTCCAGTATTCTTTCAATTTTATACAGTCATAAAACATATGAGCCCAGTCAGCATTAATTTCTACATTACATCTCTTACATAGATTATCTTTATTATTTATTTTATTCATCATCAAAGGTGTATAAAAAGATCTATGTAAAAATTTCCATGTATAAAGTCTCCAGACAATGGAAGACGTAGTTCTATAGGCAGATTCCAATATATATTGTTTATCTTGTTGATTTGGTGGGTCCCCATTAATAGAAGTGAAATAATTCCAGTATGATCTACACTGTAAAAAGTTTCTTGTCTGATAATTTTATGTATGTATGAAAGTTTACCTTTATCAGAAACTTTATGTTGTAAATTTAATATCAAGTAATCAATCAGTGTTGGAATAGATTCTTTAACTGTTATAGACATTAGATCTATTTTATTAATGAGATGTTGTCTAAAGGTCTGAACCTCTAACCAGCAAGTTTCTCTTAGATCAAATTCTTGTTTTAAGAAATCTAGATTTTTAACTTTATTATCAGATATCAACTGATACCAGTACTTTAGATCATTATCTATAGCTAAATGAATTCCTTCAGAAGTAGATGACAAAAGCATACCCTGAGTATACATTATAGGAATATAATAAAATTCCATTCCCTATACTTAGGGTGCATGAATATAAAGTTATGATAGCTAATAATAATATTTAATGGGTAACAAACCATATGTTTAGGTGTAATAGGTGAAGTACAAAATTCCTTTAGTAACCATAACATGGAGTTATTTACAATCATATTTTTATGTGTTAAGGAGATTTTCATGAAGTGCATACTAATTAGCTCCCAATAATCTTTCCATTTTGACATATGACTGATCTATTAATAAAGTAATAACTTTTACAATAGAAGAGATAGTATATAAATTAAAGTCTGGAAAAGAAATACCCCCTTGAGATCAGCTATTAGTATGTTTCTTTAATGCAATCCTAGGTCTATTAGGTGCCCATATGAAATTTAATATTAGTGTATTCAGTTTCTTGATAATTATTTTTGTAGGTGGAAGTATTATTGATTGTATTAAGTATAAAATCTTGGGGAATATTATCATTTTAATAATTGTAAGTCTCTCCTCCATAGTAAAAAACATATTATTCCAGGTATTAAAAAGATTTTGTATATTAAGAAAACAGGTATTATAATTATTATATATAATAGATTTAATATCTTTAGATAGTATTATACCTAAATAAGTTATCTGACCTGAATTGGGTACATATTTAGTAAAATCACTAATGAGAATATTTTTTCGTGTATATATAGGTAGTATTTTAGTTTTTCTTCATTGAATATTAAACCAGAAATACTTTTAAAATTCATCATTTTATCAAATAGAGACTGCATAGAAGAATTAGATCCTGCTGATGTAATTAGAACATCATCTGCAAAAAGTTGAATTTTGGATGTTGTATTTTCATCTATTTCAAAACCCTCTATGTCAGTACTGTTTCTGATCAAATTAGCCCAAGGCTCCATTACTAAAGTGAATAATAGTGAAGAAAGTGGACATCCTTGTTTTGTACCTTTAAAAATGGATATTTTTTGTGAAACATATGTTCCTACCTTAATATAAGCCAATGTTCCTTTGTACAAATGCTCAATTAGATTTACAAATGCATCTGAGAAGTTTGTGCACTTCAGTAAGGTAAACAGATAGTCCCAACTTACTGAATCAAATGCTGAACTTATATCAAGACTAATAAGTGTTAAATCTTTCTTTTTCCTATTTGCAAAATCAATTAATGTTAAAGTTCTTCCTATATTATCAAAAGTATTTCTATTTACAATGAAGCCTGTCTGATCTATATCTATAATGCCGGGGATGATTGTCTTCAATCTATCAGCAAAAATACTCATAAACATTTTATAATCAACATTAAGTAATGAGATGGGCCGATATGAAGTGCATCTAGTTGGATCTTTATTAGGTTTTAAAATTGGCAAAATAAATGTATATTGCCAAGATGGGGGGGTTATTAACTCAGTTTGGGCCAAAATAAAAACCTTATGTATTAATGAATATGTACTTTTAGAAAGGATTTTATATATCTCTGGTATAATACCATCATTACCCAGTGCTTTGTTTGATTTAAGCTTATTTATTTGTGTAATAACTTCTGTATATGAAATACTTTTGTCCAATAGTTTAATCTGTTGTTTATTAAGCTTTTATTCATGTTTGTGGTTATAAACTCCTTTATTTTATCTTTAGGTTCCATGTTAATGTTATTATGGTTAATTTTGTGAAAGTGATTTCTAAATTCATCTAGTATTTCTGGTATACTAGAAACATTCTTCTTTTCCTTAGAGAAAAGATTTCTTTGATATGGTTTTGTTTATTCAACCTTTTGTTTTATTTTTAAGTCTATGTAAGTATTTGGGGCTTATTGAATAAGACAAAACTTGTATTTCTAAAGTTATTTTAACTTTATGAGTTAAAATTTCTTTGTATTTCTCATTTAGTTTGTTTATTTCTTCAGTAACTTTCTTGTCCATAATATTTTCTTTATTATTATGTTTATAAGAGTCTAATTTACTTTGATTATCTAACAATTCCTTATCCCAAGATTTCCTTTTATTATTATACCATCTGATACTTTGTCCATATAGATATGATTTTAAGGCATCCCAAACATAGACAATGGAGACTTCAGGAGTATTATTTATGTCTAAAAAATGTTTTACTTCTGAAAGTATATATTCTTTATAGTCTTTTAGTTGAGTTAAGTATGCTGGTATCCTTTTGATCTGAACATTGTGAGTATTTTTATCATGAATTCAAAACAATTGAATTATGATCAGATATAGGACATGAAATGATTTTGGAATTAATTAAATCTGTTACCATCTGGTTAGAAATAAAGACCCTATCTATTTTTAATAAGTTTTGTATCTGTTAGACAAAAAGGTGTATGGTAATGATTTTGAATCTATCTAATTATTAATATCATTCAAATGATAAGAATTAGCAAAATCATTTAAATGTTTTGCATTAGATGTAATTCTTCTTTTCCTATAGTGGTAGTATCACTTTCATGTAGTATACAATTAAAGTCACCAGCTAAAATAATATCTCCTATAGAGAATGATATGATCTTATCAAGATGATGTTTCACTGTATTAATACCAATTCCAGGTATCCAATATACATTAATTAAAGTGTAAGTCTTCCCATTAATTTGTATTGTAACCATACAAAACATTCCTTTGTCATCCTGATAAGACTTAATGGTTTTAGGAATGGGCATACTTTTATTCCATAAAATAGCTACTCCTCTTTTTTTCTGAGTGTGCTCTGAACTAACCAATACTGTATATTTGTTTGTGGCTAGTTTATCAATATCTTTTTTCAAGAGATGGGTTTCTTGCAGGAAGACTAAGTTGGCCTTATGTAAATTAATGTATCTTATTAGGCTTGCCCTTTTACATGGATTATTCAATCCATTAATGTTTAAAGAAATTCCTTTTAAAGATGTCATTTGGCATTTTTAAAACTTAAGAATCTTATGATCAAAATAACAAATAACAACATAAGTAATGTTACATCTCCTCATTTAGGTGTACCTTTAAATATAGCTGTATTTATTGAATCTCTTATGGGATTTTGTATAAGATTCAATTTTGTTTGTAGTGACAATGAGTGTACAAAATATATTGTGGATGTCAAAACTATATACATAAAACAATGAACAAGTGAAAATAATGTAAGGATTAAACCTTGCATCCAGCCTGGAGTTAAAAACTCCAACTTAGAGTAGTATTTACCACTCAAGTTAACCCCCTACCCTAAGCAGCAGTACCTCAGCTACCACCTTATCAATTTAATACTGGTTATATTTAACTTAAATTAACAGCTTTCAATTCAATTATCTAGCAAGACAAGACTACACATTTGATAAAACAGCATCATATAAACTAAAATAAACTTTTTTTTAAACTATTCATACTACTATATACATCTATGTAATATAATACACTTGTATTCAAATAGCATTCAAATAATCTTGATATTAGGAACCAAGAGGAGAGAGAGAAATAAAAGATGTGAAAGAGGGAGAGAGAGTGAAAGAAAGAGAGAGAGAAAAAAAAAAAGGAAGGCATATTTACATATTAATTTATTCAAAGTATGTAAAAATAAGTTCTAACATTCATTTAAATCAAAAACTTTGGCTAATATGGTTCAGACATTACATATATTAAGATGCATCTATTTTCTGTCATGTAAATGCAGTCAACAGCTTCCAAAAAAAAACCTTGAATTGCTTGTATATGAGCATTTTACTCATACTCATTATTGTCAATAGAATAAAATATTATATTTATAGAAATTGTTATAAATCATACTGCATAGTTATGCAAATTCTCAGAAACACTTGCATTATTGTAAAAAAAGCCATCTGTATTTTGTATGTCTATACTACTGTTTTAAAATATATCACATGACAATTTCTTCCAGAATAGAGTTGTAAAGTTATTTATGCTTGTCAATCAGATGAATTAAATGAGTTATAGTAATGTATATGTTTGGAACATAAGTTTTTAACACAGATTAGTATGCTGCAGTCAAGTAGATTTTCAAAACACTTGAATAAATGTTTCATTTTCTATGCCTTCTAAAATAAGACATTTACTTACTACAAGAAACTGCATCATTTAAAATCATTATAACTGACATATTTTATGAATTATAACATAGATATTTAAGTAATTATATAAAATAACTCACATTTAAATGTTAAAGAGTTCATTTTCCTTCACATAGTCGCATTTGCATCAGTTCTACTTCCTGGTAGAGTGTTCTTCCTGAATCTGTGATGTGTCAGTGTGATATCTGGGTCAAAGGTCAAATTGACTGCTTTCAGCTTCTCTGTGAGAATTCTGAGAGTTGAAGCTTTTAAAACAACTCAAGGACACTGTTCATGAGGTAGCCCACATCCCAGATTGTCTCCCTTAACATTTTGGTGGGAAACTTGTTAAAAACTAGTGACAAACATTCATTTAGCAGTGTAAATGCATCTAAACATGACAAAACCTTTGCGATGTATTTTACAGGTTATTAGAGCCTCTATGTAAGTGAAATTAAGCCCAAAGTTATTAATAAGTAATAAAACTCAATATTTTTGTCCCAACTCAATTTTTATGCAAATCTTATTATTTACTGTGTCTATATGATCAAAAGCATTTCTATATATTAATATGAAAAAAAAAATAAAGAGAAAGAATAAAGAAAAGAAAAGAGAGTAGAAAATAAAAGAGTGTAAAGCAGAAATAAAAAAATGTAAGAGAAAGCTATAAGAAGTATATACAATGGAATATTACTTACTGTTTATATTAATAGAGTTAAAAATAAAACATATTATTTACTATTATTTAGTTCTAATTATTATTAGTTAAAGCATGACAGATTATTTACAAACAAGCATAAGCAGTATAATCAAGAAAGTATAATTAGGAATAGCATTTGAAGAACATATAAACTTTTTACAAGGAATAAATATGTTATTATTCTATTAATCATATTTTCATTACTCTTCTCTCCCTGCCCTCCCCACCCTTTACCCACTACATAATCTAAATAGAATGTCATTGTTTAAACAAAGAAAAGAAGAAAAGGAGAAAAAAAGAAAAAAAATGTATCAAATTACTGACCTTACTTCTCTTTTTCAGAAAGAGAAACAAATTGAATAATAGCTTGTTATTAGTTCCTCAGATATTTTGACTGGTTATGAAACAAAACATTTCTTTGCACACAGAGAATAACTTTGATTAAATCGTTTTCAGAATATTTGTGGCTTTCTGGAAATGCAGGAACTATATTTAAAAAGATTAATAATGAAGTAAAATGATGAGAAAAAAAAGAAAAAAAAACATAGAACAAATCATTTGTTTTTTAGTCTCTTCTTCTTCTCTGAAGTCTTCCATGAAGTTTCAGTTGCCAGTCTCTTTAATGAAGGACTAGCCCATTCCATTTCCTCTATTTTATCCAAAATCTTATTTTTTTTTGATAAACAGTAAAGCAGAGTCTAAGTCATCAAAAATTTTAGGACCATCAGGAAGGAAGATTTTTAGCTTGGCAGGAAACAGAAGGTATGTTTTAAACTGTGCTTTTATTTTTTTTTTATTTTGTGCTCCCTTATTAGTGGCAGAAAAACTTTTCTTTTAGCTATTACCAAGGAAGAATAGTCATTGTCAAAATGCACAGTTGTCTCATTAATCTTAACAGGAGCTTTAGCCCAAGCAGATTTAAGAACCATCTCTTTATCAAAAGATGATAGAAATCTAACTATAACTGATCTAGGATAGTCTTTGTTAGAGTTAGTATTAGCTATAGATCTATGTGCTCTTTCCATACCAAAAGAGAATGCTTCTGGTAAGTCTAAAGTTTTAGGGAGCCATGTTGTTAAAAAATAAGTAATATTGTTACCTTCAATATTTTCTGGCAGTCCAAAAATCCTAATGTTATTGCGCCTAGATCTATTTTCCAGGTCATCCAGCTTTGTTTGTAAATGTGTATTTTGTTTCAGCAGAAACTCAATGTTGATTTCCTCTTCTTGGATTCTATTTTCAATGTCATTCACAGCTTCTTCTATGCCTGTCATCTGGATCTTCTGTTGTTGCAGGTCTATATGTAACAAGTCTATTTGTTTTGTAGTTTTTTCTATGAAGGTATCTATTTTAGTATCCATTTTATCCATCTTAGCAGTAAGTTGCTGGATTATAGATATCAGAGACTGAAGTTCTTTCTTGATGCTGGAGTCTTGAGAATTTGTCTTACTGGAACTCATTTCAGACTGATAAACTGACAGGAAAATTTCCAAAGTGATTTCTGACAGGAATATTGTTAAAATTTCCTTTCTTTTTTAAATATAGTTCAAGAACTATATAAAACAAACATATTTAGAAAGAAAATTACTTCAAAAATTAATTTTTTAAGTAATTAATTCCTGTCAGTGTAATGAAATTGGTGTAGCTGAAGAAATCTGCTGCTATCCTGTGTTCATCCTTGGCCACGCCCCCCTGAATTATTTCTTTCTGACTATCACATCAACATGACTTTTTCAGGTCATATGATGTCTACATCTGTTTGAGTCAATGCTTTTAACAACAGGTGCAATACTGCTAATCTAAAAACAATATTTTTAATAGTTTTAAGGAGAATAGATGAAAATGTTACTTGCATGTATTAAGTGCTTGGGAGCAGCATTTTGAGAGGTGTATCCATTTTTAAGTGATATGTGTCCAGAGTGGTAGCACTAAGAGCTTATGAGTATAAAATGGGATTTGCTTGTTACACCCACTGTCACTTCCAAATGAAAAAATACCAGTGATGTATCACAAGGTTCAGGCATTTAGGCCAACACTTCTGGCCTATAGTTATCTAAGTTTGCAAATGACTACAAATTAGGTGTTATTTAATCTTCTGTTGACTCACAACTGCTCCTACAAAGGTTAGACTATGTTAACAATTGGTCAAAGGATGGTTGTCTCAAATTAAATGTTAAAAATGTATTATATTTCATTTTGACAAACAAAACCTTTCCACATCCTACCATATTGGTGATATACCCTTCCCTCCATTCACACACTGTCATAAGGGATTATGGCACCTTTGTTGATAATGTCTTATTTTTGACCATTGATTACGTTGGTTTGGACATGTGCTGAGGAGGGATGCTGCGTATATTGGGAAAAAGATGCTAAGGATGAAGCTACCAAGTAACAGGAAAAGAGAAAGGCCTAAGATAAGGTTTATGGATGTGGTGAGAGAGGACATGCAGGTGGTTGGTGTGACAGAGCAAGATGCAGAGGACAGGAAGAAATGGAAACAGATGATCTGCTGTGGCGACCCCTAATGGGAACAGCTGAAAGAAGATGATGACGATCTCCTCATTAGATCAGAAAGACTCCTGTTTGGCTCAGCTAATTTGTAGACACATTTCATCCATATGCAAAGAAGTCTTAATGCATCTTTACTAATATCTCATCAGACATACCGATGAATAGTATAATGACTGATTTGGCATCTATATTAGAATAACAAAAGCACATATGTGTGACTACATAAAAGTCAACACATAATACGCAAAACCCCAAAATAGTGAACAGCCACATAATCATGTTTTTTCCTAGTGAAAAAATTCACGTGGCCGTTAAAAAAAAATTAAAAAACATTACAAGGTGGGGGGCTTTGCCCCACACACTCCCAATGTAGGGGTTGTTCCCCCCACCCCCTAACTAAATATACCAACACCGAGATCGCACTATAGTGAAGGAAAGGACAACTCCATGTAACTGGCCAACTACCTCCTTGCCGTGTGACATATTCATTGAATCGCTTAAATGTGGTTCGATGAATATGTGTCGCTCTTTAAGTATTCACTCAGAAACCATTTTGTGCTTCTAATATAGACCCTGCTTAAACATATCAATAAATCTGAGAGACCTCAGGGATTCCTAACTAAAAAGCTCAATAGGCTCAGGGACCAACGTTATTTAGACAGATGGTCAACCAACTTACTATACTCAGCCTCATATAACCTCCTCCATGAGATCTATGTCTAGCCTTTTGAGCCATCAAAGATCCAACACTACTTGACTTCTTCTTCCTTCACAGAACAAATGTCTCCTCAAATACCTGATAAAGGAGCCAATTTTTCATCAACAGATAAATAGACATTTGGTGTGACAGATTCATATCACAATGTATTCCCCACCTCAGGAACAAATTTCTACTATGTATCAGTAAGAGTGCTGCTCTTGAAGGTAAGCCTAGATAACTGCATGATTAACATAAAATTTTCCTCTGGTCTACCCTATGTAGCTCCCATTAGAGCTGGAAGAAACTTTTGAATAAGGTTTATTGACTAGGCTTATAATGATCTGTAAGCTGATTGCCTAGTACTTAATCATGAACCTATGAGTAAGGCAGAAAGTCAGACCTTAATGGGATGCCAGTCAATGACAGGATGCACACACACACACACACACACACACACACACACACACACACACACACACACACACACACACACACACACACACACACACACACACACACACACACACACACACATACATACACACAAACACACTCACCACTTACTTGTATATCAGATATATACCTAAAAGTTTTTTAAAGGTGCAGAATGCATAAAAATCTACATCAAGTTCAGGGCATTGTCCCAAGCTTAAGATCACAGCTAAGACAGATGCCATTCCGAAAGAGGGCATGTGACTTTCTGTGCATTCTTGCTGATTCCTTGATATGGAATTTGGACACTGATCCTTTCCATAGCAGAAATATGAATTGTCACAGTATGCCTGTAAATCCAGGCATGTACTCTGTGAGCACCAACATGAGGTAGAGTATAAAGCATTATCAGTATGGTAAATTTACATATTTTATTTCTTTATCCTTTGTTGACTGGGTTAGTAGTCCCACTAGACTGGTAGCCTGCTTTCAGGAGAGAACCAAGATGGTACTTATACTACCAGAGGAAATTTGGCCAGGGCACCATGGATCTGCCTGTAATCTTTTTGCTGGGTGCCATAGGATCTTTTGCATCCCACCAACTCAAGCAAATGGAGCCTCAGTTTAACATGTCATATGAAGGATGACATAATCAGGAGTGGAGCATCCCCCCTTATGCTGCACTGCAGTGTCAGCAATCCTAACGTGAGAAAAAAAACAACAACCTTCTGCAACAAAGGAGAGTGGGCTACCTGTTGTGCCACTGCCACTGCAAAAGATGTTAGCATGCATATAAAGCCCATAAATGACTTTTAGAAGATGCTAGCTTTGTGTCTGGGATGCCACACTACTGTAGCGATATAAGTTACATAATATCTATCTATCTATATATATCTATCTATCTATCTATCTATCTATCTATCTATATATCTATATATCTATGTGTGTTGGGCACTGGATCAAACATACAGTATCTGACACACAGTAGGCTGATGACAAATAGTTAACACAGACAGGGGGTCAACAGATGTGTGAGATCAACAATCCCCAATTAGAAGAATATTTCCTTTTCCTGAGGATTATGCAATCTCGGAGTTAGTATATATAATTAGTAGGGGGTATAGGGGGAGAAGGGAGGCTTGCCCCTGTGCAAACAAATGCCATTGGTTTATTCCACTCAGGGGTAATCCCCACAACATGGCAGAATATGTCATTTTGATTGCATCCGATTTTAGGATGTCAATCTGTAGGGAGTCTTGACACTGTATGTACGATATAGTGTCCTATACCCATATGTATATATATCTATACATATATTTATGTACACATACACACACAAACATATATGGATATATAAATATTAACATACGAGTGTGTATATACAGTATACACAGAATATCTATATCTATATCTGCATTACCAGACTATAATTCATACCACACCTTTCGGCCACCTACCTGGACCGAAACACTAAAGGTGGAGGCATGTCCATATTCACTAAGGATATCCACACCTCCAGGCTAGTTGCTCAACATAATGCATCCAAAATTATCCAAGTGCAACTAACACTGGGCAAGACTGCAATCCAGGTTGTAGCTTGTTACAGATCCCCCACCATGCCCCAGGATTCTCACTCTTCATTTCTTAAGATACTGGAAAATATTAAGGTACAACCAATACCTTAATTATGGGTGATTTCAACTAACCCACCGTCAACTGGGAAAACTTCTCATGTACCAATTCATTCACTCAATGTTTTCTTGATTCATAAATTCTAACGCCTTGGATCAGCTTGCCCACACCCCCACCAGGGGCAGCAATATCCTGGACCTGGTCATTACCAATATGGGTAACTGGTGTTGTCCACGCCAGAGGTCAGCTCCTCACTGGTCATATCTGACCACAAGCTAATCACCCTAGACATCCATATCCCACCCCCCATTAAGGAAACCACTGTCAAAAACTACTCAAAAGCCAATTTCATGCTTCTTAAGACAGAAGTGGCAAACTTCACGACACCCATGCAGACGGAAAATAGAGATACAACTGCTGAATCTTACACAAATGCACTGTATAAGCACATACACAAGTGCATGGATCATGCCATCCCCAACAGAACCAAGATGCTATCCTCCAAAAAAAGGAAGCCCATCTGGTGGTTTCCTGCCATAGACAAACTTTACAACAGAAGGAAGAAGCTGTTGCAAAAAGGAGTAAAATCCCAAGATTGGAGGAACTCCCTGGTCAGCCTCAGCAAGAAGCTGAGATCCCTCATGAAATCCTCCAAAGCCAGTTATGAAAATAAAATCACCACTGATTCCAAAGACAACCACAAAGCATTCTACAGCTATGTCAAGAATTTCAATGGCAACACTCAGATCTGCTCTGAGCTACAGCACAATGGCACTAAATATACAAAACCAACCGATATTGCCAACATCCTGGCAGATAGGTTCAGTGCTAACTTTATCCCCCTCTTACCCTCCAAAGGGCCCATCTTAATACTGGAAGAATGCAAAGCCCCTGTAATCATGGATGAACAAGTAAAGACCACATTCTCCAAAGCCAAGAACACAGCATCCATGGGACCAGACAACATTCCAGTCTGCGTACTGCATGAACTACAGAACAAACTGGCATCCCACCTAAGTACTATGTTCAATCATAGCCTCACCTCAGGCTATGTGCCTACTGAATGGTGCACAGTGATGGTTATCCCACTGCACAAAGGGGGTGCCACCACAGACCCTGGAAACTACTGCCACATTAGCCTGACGAGCCTGGTCTGCAAGGCCATGGAACATATCATCTTGGAGCTTATAAACAAAGACATAGATAACCTCCAAACCCTGGACCCCACTCAGTTTGGGTTTGTAAAATGTAGGTCATGTCTACTAAACCTGATTGACTTCTTTGAAGCAGTCACTAGAGCTGTAGATGAGGGCAAGGTAGTGCACACAGCCTATCTTGACCTTGCCAAGGCTTTTGATACTATCCCCCACTCTGGAATTATAGATAAACTCACTAAACTGGGCATAAATCCTTATGTCACAAGATGGGTGGCCAACTGGCTCACTAACAGAACCCACAAAGTAAAAGTAGCCGACTCCAAGTCCGACTTCAGACCAGTGATGAGTGGAGTACTATAGGGCTTGGTCCTGGATCCTCTCCTGTTTGGCATCTACTTCTCTGAAGTGCAGGCCAACACAGAAGGTCTTTGGCTAACAAAGTTTACAGATGACTGCAAACTGGGAGCCATAATAGAATCACCTAATGATGTAGACATTCTACAAAAGGGCCTCACAGAGACAAATGCTTGGTTTCAAAGTCATGGCCTCAAGCTCAAAGCCAAGAAGTGCATTGTCATCCCCTTTGGGAAAAACTCGGTACCCATGAACTACCACATAGGCGGTAGCTCACTAAACACTGAAAGTGTGATAAGAGACCTCGTGAGTCAGGACACAAGTGGAAAGCAGTATCTCCTTTGATAACCACATCGCCACAGTTCTTAGGAAATCTTTCTATGTGGCACACCTCATCACAAATGGGTTCTCCTCTAGAAAAAAGGAGGTCATTGTTCCTCTCTACTCATCCCTCATCAGACCCATTATAGAGTACAATGCCCCATTTGGTATGTATCTCACAAGACACCTACAACAATTGGAAAGGCCACAGAAACACCTCACTAAGAGGATTACTGGCCTCAAATAGATGGCATACGCAGACCGTCTCAAAAAACTCCAGCTCTACTCCGTCACATATCGCCTACTCAGAGGCAATCTCTGCCTAACATACAAAGCTATGTCAAACAAAGAACTGTTGGACATGCTACACTTAAAGAAATCCCAATCTCTCTGAACCACATGCTCCAGGGACCTAAACCTTGTCACCACAATAAACAGAACATGCTGGAGGGATAGATACCTGTCCCAGAGACTTCTCATACTCTGGAACAAACTACCCATTCATGTCAAGCAAAGCTCCTCCTTTGCCCTCTTTTAGAAAAATCCTGATGATTGGATGGGAAATAGAAAATTCACTCCAGGGATCACTTCTGTGGCACTGCTTGACAGGGGCACAGGAAAATAATTTTCTTGGGTGGCGAAAGCCAGGGAACCTTTTTGGCTAGGCTTATATAGGTCTCAGGGTCGATAGCCTACTACCTACCTATGAAGCTATGAACCTACATATATATATATGTGTGTGTGTGGTGTGTGTGTGTGTGTGTGTGTGTGTGTGTGTGTGTGTGTGTGTGTGTGTGTGTGTGTTTGTGTGTGTGTGTGTGTGTGTGTGTGTGTGTGTGTGTGTGTGTGTGTGTGTGTGTATATATATATATATATATATATATATATATATATATATATATATATATATATATATATATATATATATATATATATATATATATATATATACATATATATATATAGAGAGAGAGAGTGAGTGCTGGCTAAGCATCTTAAAAAAAATCAGGAAAAAAGAACAATGCACTCTAGACAAGCTCAGTTGAGACTTCAGAGTAATTGAGCAATTATATCTTGTTTAGAAATCAAAACTTCTTTACTGAAAGACAAATAAATGAGTGTTTTCACCCTTAAACAAGCTTCATCTGATCTAAATCCAGTTTACATGACATGCAGTATTTATCTGCACCGAGATCATTGTTAATTAACTTGAGCTGGGGTCATTGAAGTATGTCACAAGGTGTTCATCCTAGCTACAATAGGATTAGTCTCATCTTTCATACCTGCTCTGCATATCTACCCCTACTGGTTATAGCTTATGTGCTGTACTCCTATCCTATGTAACTAGTACTTAACTGATACACTTTATATAAAACTTGTCCCTGGCTATGTATAACTATTAGTACATCACTGTATCTGTGATGTGATAAGTAGATGCTATTTGTCATGTTTATATGGGGCAAAAAGTACTAAAAAATATGTGACAGTCAAATTAAAATCCTAAAGTATTATACTGTACTAATTATAACTGCAGCTGGTCATTATAATCTGGATAAACCTGTGTATGGGAGCACCTACCTTGTATCTTTTATGTCAGGAGCATACCACCCTTTCCATGATAGGATCAGTTCAACTTTCTAGTGATATGTCAATAATAAGCATGTTTAGAGAGAGAAAAGAAAGGTCTCTGTAAGTGCTAGGTGTAAGATAAACTGAAGCTCTATGACAGTGAACCAAACATGGTTAAATGAGGAAAGAGATAACTGGCTTCTGTTTCAGTTTGTTCCATCTATATGCTGTCAAAACAGGTACCTTATAAGAAGTTGTCAGTAACATGTCTCATAAGTTCTAGTTGCCACAGCAGTAATCCCTATAAAACAGCAAAGTGCAGTTCCCACCATGAGAATCAGCATGCCTGCAGTAAGTGTGTCTTTTAACAATGTCTGTTGCAAAAAACCTTTGCAGAGATGTCTAGGAAGAGTGGAAAAATATGCAACTGTATGGACTGTCTAGTCCTTGGTAGTATACTGAATGTACTTGGTCATTAGGTATAAGCAAGATATTACTCCATGTATAATTGAAACAAGTAGAAAATAGTGCATAGATTATTAATACAGTACAAAGAAATGTCTTACATACTAAAACATTGCAGGTGTTAAAGGTTGTTAACTAATACAAACTGAGTCAATGTATCTCAACAGTGCCCATGATTCCACCGTGGGGCATAAAATTCATCTATATTGCCAGTTCCGATAAGGTGCCATTCCACATGGCAACCTTTTAGGTGAGTGTAGACATGCTAGTAATCCTGTATATCTACATATGTTATATATATAAATATATATATATATGGTTCTACCTGACTTCGCAAGCAGCGAAGAGACCGACCCGACAGCGGGTCAGAGAGCAGATCGAAAACGAAAGCAGACGACGCAGAATCAGAGTGAACATCGACAATGACAAAACAGGAGACGGACCACCGAGGATACAAACAGGGGCGCTGGCGATGCCGACGAAAAAGGCTGTGTGAGGCGGTAGTAGGCTGTGTGGCCGTGCGTGCGGAGTAGGGGTGTGAGGTATTGGCGGTCTGGTGTGGGGTAGGGTGGGGTTAAGAGGGTTGGTTAGGGTTAGGGTTAGGGAGGTGGGGAAGTTAGGGTTAGGGAGGGAGTTAGGGTGGAAGGGGTGGGTTTAGGGAGTTAGGGTTAGGGGAGTTAGGGGGGGAAGGTTGTAAGGTTAGGGAGCGGGGAAGGTAGGGGCGTTAGGGTAGTTTAGGGGGTGGTGAAGGGGGTGTCTTAATAGCTATACCTATGGGGTTAGGGGTACGGGGTTGTGGGGGATGCTTGAGTAAGGTTTGTTGTGTGTGTGGTGTGTGTTGTGTGTGGGTGTGTTGTGTGTTTTTTTTTTGTAATTATTGTGGTGTAGTGTTATATTTATTGTGTGGTGTGTATGGGTTTTATCGTCGTTGTCGGTTATGTGTGTTATTTTATATGGTGTCGAATATGTATATGGGATGTGGTTGTCGGTGTTGTGTGTGTGTGTATATTCGGCTATGTGAACCATATATATATATATATATATATATATATATATATATATATAATATATATATATATATATATATATATATATATATTTATTTTAATTATACTTTATTTTATTTGGTAAAACTTTATTTTCACCGGTCAACAAACTGGTATATCATAAAATAAAATAATAAAATAATATATAATAATATATATATATGTTGTATATATATATATATATATATATATATATATATATATATATATATATATATATATATATATGTATATATATATATATGTATATATATATATATATATATATATATATATATATATGTATGTATATATATATATATACTGCGGTGGTGGTGCTGCGGTAGCATTGTTTTCACAGTTAGACATTGCCCATTCGATTCTCAGTTAGAGAGTCTTCTGTGTGGTGACATGCATGAATGGGCGTTTCTTCGTTGAAGGTTGTGCTTTAGGCCCGGCAAGCCAGCGCGTAAAACTCTACTGCCAATCATTAGCGGACCGGAGTTCCGCTGTGGCGACCCCTAACCGGGAAAAGCCAAAAGACACAAACAAATATATATATATATATATATATATATATATATATATATATATATAGGTCTACTTCTTCCTAACGAATTTACACTTCACCGAATGTTAGTTCGCTGAGACCGGTAGTTCAAAAGCTCACATTTCTGAAAGTACACTTCATCAGAAGCTAAATCTCTGAAAGTGAAAGGAACACATTGTGCTGTAGTTGTGCCTTTAAATGAGTTAAACCTTTGACATCGCTCTAGTTGTGAGGCATCATGGATGTTACAATAGTATCTGCAATATTCAGCATATGGTAAATTAGTTTTGCATTGATCGTAACTATGAAATGGAGATTGCGCTATGGAAAGGATAGGGAAATCTACCCTTACTGTCACTGTAGTGTGATCTCAAGAGTTGTTATGTGTAATTTGCAGGGGGTGTGGGGGGTGCAGAAATGTTAGGAAATGTGTGATTTTTGTTTTCAGTTTTTCCATATGTTTCTTTTTCTTGTTTTGCAGTTTGGGGATGTGTATGTTCGGACTACTGTAGTTTTGGCAAAGTGGTGTCATTTAATTGATGTTCAGTGAAGTGTAAATTGCTTGGCATCATATCCAGTATGGTTTCTACCTTTAAGTTTCTACATTTTATCAAATAAATATGCATGTGACAAAAGAAACAAAGCAACCTAATAAACCCGAAATCCAGATCAACAACCTAGAGAAGCATGTGAAAGAACTGCATCTGCAACTGAAAAAAAAGCAATAAATGAATCAAGTGCTGGGAGCCAAGGTTAAAAACTATGAACAGAAGCTGATGTCTTATAATCAGGAAATTATACTCTACAAATGTAGAAAGTAGTAACCAGCTGAGTGCACCAGAAAAAAGCTGTACAGAAAGAAAAAGTACGAGAATAAAATGCTTCGAGGTGTTCAAACAAGAGAAGGAAAATGAGTTGCAAGCTCCCAACAAACAAATCGAGATGAAGGAAGAAGAAGCAATAAATACTATATCCACTCACATGAGGTCATCCATGCAGATATAAAGAGCATAACCAAAAACATCTCTGAAGATTCCATGTCTGGAAGATGAATATGTAGTTGATGAAGTCCTGATGTAAGGGATGAAAGTGCTTGACAGAACTGGTGGAATTTGTTTAGATACAAAATAAAGTATCACATTTTTTTAAACACTGATTTTTTTTCCATTGAAGTTCTGTGGCTGGATTTCTGGGTTCCTGGTTTGAGCTCAATTCAATGTGCATTTTGTTTTGGTTGTTTGCAGCCAAGCCATTATCTGCATTCCTGAAATGGACAGTCAGGGAACTGTTACAACTAGTAAGCCTTCTTTTTGGGGGTAAAACTGTGGAATGGTTGCCTGCAGATACTACAGAAGAGTGCATGCAAAACAAAAGCATATATAAACTGATTGGACTTAAATGCATTGCCTGTTCTCAAGTTGCACATTTCATTTGAAACTGTTCCATGATAAGTTATTCTAAGCAAAGTATGAAAAATAATGTTAACCAAGTGTGCAGTCTATGCATGTTATACCTAATATTATGCAAAGTATGTTCAATACTGTTATTAATTCTAAGCAAATCAGCAAGCTGATAATCTGCTCATGGAAAGAAAGCATTATTGTTCAGTATAATCCAAAATAAAAACTAAAAGGGTCACACATACAAGCCATTCAGCAATAACTCCAGGAAAGACCCAGCTTAACTAGTGTTCACTGTGTGATAAATACCCTGAACCTTTTGTAGTGGAATACCATGGGATATATGCAACTGTCAGGCAGCTTTTCAGAGCTTAGAATTCCCTCCTCTGTTCCCACTAATAGGGGATCAGCTAAGCTCCTCCCATCAGGTGAAGCTTTACTTGTGTCACAGGAAGTCAATTATTCAGGCTTTTAGTGCTAAGTAAGAAGAACTAAGAGGGACCAGAAGCAAGCATTGCCTGAAACCAACCAATTCACAGCCATAAGCACCAGTACAGATAACTAAATCCAACCAACAACACAACAAGGATGGATACAATCAAACTATATATAAAATAAGGGGGATGGTGGATGGGTGCTGCCACTGAGCTACTGTTACAGATAAAAAGGACTTATGCAATTGTACTATGTTGATAATTCACACTGCCTTAGTGGCATATAGAATAGATTCCTAAAGCTTACCGTACCTGGGAGGAGGACGGATACGGATCTAGGAGCCCCAGCAGAATGGCCCTTGCAAAACCTACTCAGGAATTTGAGAAAAAATCCAGACTGTAGTGCTTTATAAAGATATGAACAAATGACCAGGTTGTTGCCTCTCAAATGCTTCTAGAGTCTACTCCTTTCCAATATGTCACCGGAGAGGATAAGGGTCTGATAGAATGTGCTTTAACCTTGTCTGGAATAGATTTACCATGGTGTGGTAACAGAAAACAATAGCAGAGGGCAGCCAACAACAACCATATGCTTAGAGAAAGGATGAACCTTCTTAACCCCACAATAGGAAATAAACAGGTGTTCAGCATTCCTGAAGGGCTTAGTTCTGTCAAGGTAGTACCTGAGCTGCCTGTGCACATCCAAGGGATGCAGAATCTTCTCTGCTTTGTTTTTAGGTTCCAGAAAGAAAGCTTGATGGTTTGATTCAGGGTAAATTCAAAACAACTTTTGGCATGAAAGCTAGATTAGTGTTTGAAAGAATTCTGTCCTTCTGGAAAATAAGATAGATTAAGGCTGTCCCACCATGACAGCTTGCAACTAAGAGACTCACCTTGCAGATGTCAGAGCAATTAGCAAAACAGTTTTCCAAGTGATGAACTTTAAAATCAGCTTGAAAGGCAGGTTCAAAAGGAGACATGGTCAATTTTCAGTAACTAAGCTGAGATCCCAAACAGGAGGAATTTCCTTTTGAGGTGGTCTCAAGTGTAACAGTCCTTTTATAAACTGTTTGACAACAACAAAAAAAAAAAGATGAAAGAGGTGGATCCATAGGCAGATAAGCTGAGACAGCCACAAGATGCACTTTGATAGTTGTAAAAGAAAAGCCATCATTGAGTAATTCACACAAATATTTCAAAACCAGAAGGGTAGACACCATACCAGGCCTTCTGTTATTGGATAGTCATGATCCAGAAAACCTCTTCCACTTGTAAATGTAATATTTTTGAGTTACAGGTTTTTTTTTGCCTCCTTCAGTACCTGCTGCACATTCTCATGGAACAAGTGCGTAAAGGTATCAAGGTAGAATTATCCAGGCTGTCAGTAGTAATTGCTCTAAGCTGGGGTGCACTAGTTGCCCCGACACAGTGTGGGCATATCCAGAAGGAGAGCAAGCTTGTGGCAATTGCCTTTGGCCAGTTCCATTAAAAGGGTGAACCAGCTTTGCCTTGGTCAAAAGGGGGTCACCACAGTGATCTTTGGTAATTCTTTCTGAATCTTAAGAAGTACCTTGGGAATCAGTGGAAATGGCAGAAATACATAAAGAAACCCTCCCCTCCAAGGAAATGAGAATGCATCTGTCCTCCAAGCATGGCTGCAAGTATATCGTGCACACAATTTTTCCAACTGTCTGTTTTGAAAGGAGGTGAACAGATCCATTTAAGGTTTTGCCCACATCTGGATCGAATCTTGGAAGACCTCTGTCCCGAGTTTCCCCTCATGAGGCTCTAACCAAGATCTGTTAGTTCTGCCTGTCACTATGTTTTGCTCTGATGGGATGTATGATGCTTGAAGCATTAGAGAATGCTGTAATGCTATTTCCCAGGTCATCATTGTCAACTGGTAAACAGGCTATGACCTTGTTCCCTTTTCTTTGTTTAGGAACCAAATGACTGTAGTGTTGTCTGTGATGACTAAAAGGGGACCTGGGAACCATAAGTGGTGAAGAACTTTAATGCCTGAATCACTGTTAACATTTATTTGATGTGTATGTGCTTTGCAGCATCTGAAGAATCTTATCCTTGCATTTGAACTCTACTGAACACTGATCTCCATGTACAACATGACGAATCTGTCTGGACTAATTGAACTAGGGTCTGGAGGGAGAATGAGGACAGTTGGATTGAGAGATATCTGATCCCTCCCCCACTTTAACTCTTGTTTCACATATTCCAGCATTGGTACCTGGGACTTTAAGACATGCAGATGTTGTGTCCAACATTTTTTTAAGAACCACTGAATTTTTCTCATGTGGAGTCCTGCAAGTGGTACCATGAGGATCACTGATGTCATGAGACCTAACATTTTGAGAATCACTCTTGCAGAGGCAGCTTCTTGAAGAAAGAAATCCCTGAAAATGTTCTGAAAAGTTAGGACTTTGTCTTCGTTTAGAAAGGCCATTATTTTATCTGCATCAATTATACACCCCAGAAAGATGGTTACCTATTAGAAAATCAAAGTTATGGAACTTCGAATACCATATGGTCGACACCATATGATCGAAGTTCTGTAACTTCAAAATTAAAAAAAAAAGAAAAAAAACGAAGGCAACGTACCCTGACAGGTTAAAACAGAGGGGACCCCCCCACACACCCCCCGCTACTTAAATATACCAACTCCGAGATCACACTTTAATGAACTATGGTGCGGAAAGGGAAGATTTCCCTTTCCTACACTGTAGCGCAATCTTGGAGTTGTCATATTTAAGTAGCGGGGGGTGTGGGAGGTGCAGGGGGGCTTGCCCCCCTGCCTACACCCTTTACTTTTTCTTTTCTTTTTTTTAATGTTTATTTTAAACATTTCAAATTTCCAATGGTTTGATCACTAAAGGTCGACCATTAGTGATTCGAACAATTGCAAATTCAATGTTCCAACAGGAACCCCAGAAAGACAATGCTTTGTGAGGGTGTGAAACAGGACTTTTGTAGGTTCATGTTAAAGTTGGCAGTAATTGGAATGTGATGATAGGCATCATTATATCTAAAGTCACCATGAAACAGTGGTCTGTAACAAGGGGTAGGATTGTCTGCATATTGAGCATTTTGAATTTGGGTACTTTCAGCAAGATATTTTGGTAAGACATCTCTAACACTGGTCCCCATGGTAGCTGTTTTTTGGGTACCAAAACGACTCTGGAGTAAAATTCCTTTCCTTTTTTGTGGTGCAGGAACTGGTTCTCTAATCCCTGCTTGTAACTTGTGAAGGAGTACTAGAGGGAACAGATGTGTCTGGTCTGACAGGTATGGAGGGAGATTCTCCTGAAGGGAGGCGGATTTTCTGTCCACTGCCAAGAGTATCCTCTCTGAATTATTCTCAGCACACCTTAGTCTGAGACTATCTCCAGCTAGGCTGTTGGACTTAGCAAATGTTTGGGGGGTAGGGAAAAGGCCAGGAGAGACATGAGTAAGAGACTGGATTCCCTAAGTCTTACCATAGTTATTCATTAGCAGGGTAATGCTCTTTTTTTGGGAAAGGAACCCCTTTTATTTGGCTTGGAAACATCCTTCTTCCTATTGGTACCCTGACTCCTGTTAGGCTGTACTGCCCTTTGAAGTTGGATGCCTTGTTAAAGGAGCACCTGGGAATATGAAACATTCTAGATACCCAATGCATCACTTTACCTCTGTCATCCCTTTGTTTGAGAATCTAAGTATCAGCAGGGCCAAACACAAAATCAGATCATAAAGGAGCTTACAAAATCTCAGTTTTTAAATCCTTAGAAAAAATTCTGGTTATACAATCAAGTATATTTTCTCAATACAACAAAAATGGGTGAATTTCTAGAAATTGTGTCTGCACCATAAAAGACATGCCTCAAAGCATGTTTCAAAACATGAATCACATTAGAAACAATCTTATTTATATAACACTTCTGTTTAGCAGACAAATATGCAGAAAAGTCATCTAAACTACAAGTATATTGTGAAATGAACTTCCACATAAAACCTTGATAATTTAAAATTCTAAAGACTAAATTACTAGATTGTCTTTGAGCCAACTTTTCCCCTGAGATTTTAACCACTTGCCAATTTTATAAAGGGGTGTAAGGTTAGAAGAAGTCAAGGCCCATTTGGCACCTGGAGAAACTGCAGCTGGGTCAGCTGAGAAAGGAGCAAAGATGGCTACTAGATCAGAATATACCTTGAGCTCCCTCATAGCCTTTTTAGGAACTGGTTCACCAGCCAAAGGGGTTTTACATGCACTTTTATAGACATCGTCCAAGGCTATTAACAGAGGACAAACAGTCAAAACATTTGGGATCACATCCTTAGTAAGATCATAAACTTCATCAGTCTCTGGCATAGCTCCAGATTGCTTGCAATCAAATACATCTCTTAACCTATCTAGCATCTGTGGATAGGTAAACAAGTGCTTGAGTTTTTGAACCTCATCACCTTCCAAAGAATCAGATTGGACAGACTCACAGTGTTCACTGCTGTCTGCACCAGAGTTCCCATCAAAATCTGCAGCCATAGACTGATCTCTACAGAAGGTAGCCCCATAGTCATTCTGAATAAGTGAATACACTCACGGATTAACTGACTGTAAAACACTCTTAGAGAAGGAAACCACATCAGTTCTAAACATGGTAATAACCTAATTGCTTGTAATGTAGTAATGTTTCTGTTTCTTTTTATTATGTACTGGTGCACAAAATGTCTGGGGAAAAAGTATTATGTACTGGACCTCTGCTGCAAATAAAGGGTTTAGTTCTCCCATACCTGAACCAGGTACTAAAACAAACCAGGAGGATATGTCTGACCCCTGTACCACAGAAGGCGTGGGCTTATACCAAAGTGTAATGGGGAACAAATTAAGTGATCTCCAGGCCAGGTTAAGGCAACAACAGATTCACAAACCATAGGCTGAGGTATGTTTTTATTTTTTTTATTTTAGGTGCAACTGGATTTGATTGGGGGGGGATCAGCCATATTAGTATCCATCAAGTCAGAGGAAAAATCACCAGCCAGAATAGTGCACTGACACTATTAAGTGACTAAGGACAACAATAATTAAAAAGATAAACTATGCCACCGTGCAGCAAATAGGGCTAAACTGCATAAAATATATCAGAAACAGTTTAAATTGTGCTAAGCCTTGTCCTATAATTTGACAAGTGTAGCAAACAACAGCATACACATACAGTAACAAGTAAAATTCATTTGTCCAAATAGTGCCAAAAATCAAGTATATGCCCTTAATTTAATAGTCAATCTTTAAAATAGCATGAACAAGCATATACTTAAATAATTCCATTTCAGAAATTAAAAATAATCTCCACAGAAAATGCAAATGAAGTAATGCGTGGTAAAATAGTGACTTAACAATATAAATGGCTACAGCAGTGTTAAATCAGGAGCAAATATATAAGTGAAGAAAAAATAAAAATATGCAATATTTTCCTGCCAGAACTGCAAAATCAATCAGACAAGATAAACAAAAGACAATTAAATTATAGCTCAACATGCAGGAGACAGTCCCTCCTGTTCAACTAATACCACAGAACTTCCATTTCACAGTAGAAGTTATAAAACACTTTGGAAAAGCCCTATAACTGGTTAAAAGCATTATTAAACATACAAACAGCTCAGTGGTAAGTTAGAATTCCCAGAATAATTAACAGCAGCAGAAAATAGCAAGTATATTAAAATAGAAAGTTAACATGCATATATGTTTTTAAATAAAACAGAAGGAAATCAAAGTATATAATAGTAAAGAGGCAGGAACGTTCTCAAAGGGATTTTATCTCCGTCTGGAAGCTGTAATCCACCAGTGCAGGCTACTGAGAAGGTTCACCTGTGTTATTCCTACAGCTGATACTAAAAGATTGAACAACTGACTTTATGTGACAGGGATTAGGCCTGTTGTGATTGAGGGGGTTTAGCCGATCCCCTATCACAGGAAGTCAGAGTAGGGAATTCTGAGCTTTGGTAAACTGCCAGTGTGGGTTTGCCCAGAACCTGTCTAACACTGAGATAGTGTGAATGATGAATATTTATCTTGTGACTCTTCTTTTCCACATTATTTCCACATGCTGAGCTCACATGCCACACATGGGAACACATCATTTGATGTGCAGTTGATATTATGTGGTTCTGATCCGATCGTACTCATTGCCATGTGACTTCAAAATTCTGCTGCAGTAAGACCTCTTACATCTATCTACCTGCTCAATCAACAGGTATCTCACATTTAAAATACACAAAATAAGGCCATGCTGTGTAACACCATTGCCAGACTACCTATGTCTCCCTCTACTAAGTTGTTATAACTGTTTTATACAACAAGCTAGAAGCAGTCCAAAATTTCAAATACTTGTAGGGTTAACATCCTTAAGTCTCTCCTGAATTACTTATCCTGAAGGTTGTCAGTATGACCAAAGCTTTTATAGATCCATAATATAAACCACATATGCCTCATCCTTTATAAACAGGTCTGCTTTGGGTTAACCCCATTAACTCAATACCCCTAAGGAGTTTCCTGCCAAGCAAATTAACAGTCATCCAGCTGTGACCTGAAATATAGCAGTATAAGTTTACTATCACCTAAGTCCCTTTCCTTGTTATCTTCTGATTGATAAAAGTATTTTCCTTGCCCTGCAATACAGTGCTTGCTTGTAGGAAAACAATGCTGCTACAATTAAAAAAAAACACAGAGAGCTCAGCCTAAATGTTGCATAACAGGATGACCCACCCAAACTGGTTCCTGAACTATCACCTCTAGCCAGCAATAATGCATCCAGCACTGTTTCTTCATATTTTATCCAGTGTCTTATTGTTGAGCAAGTACAATGCATCAAGGAAAAAATGTGATGTTACATACAATTTGATTTACTAAAGCTGACATTGCCTGCACTGTAGCCTACATTCTAGGTAAGCCTTTGTCTAACACACAGTCTGTCAACACACTCACATGACATTAGCTAGACTTAACTAGATAATCAGATGGGGGATTGCAGGTGATGTTTCTGCCATCACTAAACATGCAGTCGACTTTCTGACCACTGAGGTCCACACAGCAGAAATTTTATTTTACATTTGTTGACCGGGCTAGTCTAACTGGATACATGTCCATTTTCAGTAGAGGCCCGGGGAGAAAAGCTCCAGGCATAGGCAACAACATAACATACAACATAACATACAATATATACAATAGTAAAATAATAGTAGAACATTGTTGAGATTCTAAATTTGGAAAAGCTTATACAGAGTCCATTTTTTTTTTTTAGGAAAGCTAATATAAAGATTCTTATAAAGTAGTAAGAAGGGAAACTTGTTAGATACTAGTGAGATGTTAAATAACTGGTTAGTTCAGGTCAGCATCCTAGTACAATAGGTTAGCAAAGTATGGGGAGAGCACAATTGGGGAGAGAAATATTAGTCAGGGTTAGAGCAGGGACAAAGCCAATGTGTTTTAAGGTATTCTTTAAGGTGTTTTTGAAAAGCAGTGTAGAAGAAAGAGTCAAATGTTCACTTGGAAGCTGGATCCAGCTTTTTCCCACTGTATTAGAGAAAAGTGAGTCCCCAGCTTTGTTGTTAGGTTTAGTAGTTGAGACTAGAAGTTTATTAGCTAAGCGTAGTGTTGCTAGATTTTTGTATGGGGTAATAAGGCTAGTGAGGATTGGGATATTATTAGGGTGGTGAAGGATTTTTTGGGTCATAGTAAGTTGTTGACATTGAAGTTGGTTCTGAAGTTCTAACCATCCCAATTGTTTAAGGTTGTGACAGTGGAGGGTTCTAAAAGGGGCACCAGTGGCAAATCTAGCTATGTTATTGTAGCTGGTTGCAAGTTTGTTAAGGTTGTTTTTGGATAGATTGGTATATATGGCTGAAGCATACAGTAGGGTAGAGATAAGGTGGGTCTGGGCAATAGTGGTTCTAGCAAATGGTGTAAGGAAGGGTTTGATTCTATAAAGAGAGCCTAGCTTTCTGTTGACAGATTTTATGGTAGTATTAATGTGATTGTCAAAGTTAAGGTCGTGGTCAATAGTAATACCCAGGAGACGGGTTGTAGTATCTGGGCATATGCTAGTCCCATTGTTGGAGGTTACTGTGAAGTGAATTTGTGGTGACTTTTGGGTAGGATCAAAAAGCAGTCATTTTGTTTTTTTGGGGTTCAGGAGGAGGCAATGTTGCATGAACCAATTTTCAACAATATTAAATACTGTTTGGGTGAGGGTCTGGAGAGATGTTGGGGACTTGGCTGTGCATATTAAAGTAGAATCATCTGCATATTGTATACAGGTGGCTTGGGGAATTTTGGCATTTAGATCATTAATAAAAATTGAAAAGAGAAGAGGGCCTAAAATAGAGCCTTGAGGTACTCCATTGTTGACAGAGAGGGGTGTAGAAAGATTATTGTCCCACAGCACTGCTTGGTGCCTGTTTTCCAGATAGGATTTAAACCAGAGTAATGATTGTGGGTCAAGTGATAGGGCTTTTAGTTTGTCCATAAGTAGGTGATGGTTACCCATGTCAAATGCTTTTGAAAGGTCAATGAATAGTGCAGAGGAATGAGAGTTGTTATTATGATGTTTGTGTATAGAGTCAGAAAAGGATAGGAGGGCAGTAGTAGTGCTATGGTGAGGCCTGAAACCATGCTGGCAGTTAGCAAGTAAATTATTTTGGAGGAGGTGGTCTAGTAATTGTCGGTGTATACATTTTTCCATTATTTTAGCTATTGGAGAGAGTAAGGCAATTGGTCAAAAGTTGGAAAGTTCAGTAGATGCACCACCTTTATGTAGAGGGATGATATGGGAGACTTTCCATATGGATGGGATTGTGCTTTCTGTAATTGTCCTATTAATAAGGATGGAAATGGGATAGGCAATGGCTGTGGCAGCAATCTGCAGGTATTCTGCTAGAAGACAGTCAGCAGAAGGGGTGCCTGGTTTAAGTTTTTGTAGGAGGGTGCAAATGAGGGATGTAGGTACTGGTTGTAAATGGAAGGTAGGGACTGGGCTATTTGTGGTATTAGACGGTCTAGTGCTAATAGGAGGTAATGTGTTAGCTAGAGTTTGAATGGCTTCAGTGAAGTAGCTGTTGAAGGCATCAGCAACTTGTTTAGAGTTGGTATGGGTGATACCTGTTGGGGCAGGAGTTTTAGAGTGCCCTGGCTGAAGTAATTTGTTAATGCTTGACCAGAACTTTTGTGGCTTTTGCTGATGGATTTGTTGGAGGTGCAGGTAAAAGTTTTTTTTGTCTAGTAGAATGTCTTTTTTGGTTGCATTACGTAGTTGTTTAAAGTTAAGGTGGTCTGTTGGGCTTTTAGAGGCTCTCCATTTGGCCCAGATTTTATTTCGTAGGAGGCTCTTTTGTCTGGTTTGTTTTGTGAGCCATGGGGCAATTTTGCTTCTTACTCGGTTGGAGCGAGAGGGGGCATGGTAATCTAGGATCTGTAGGAATCTAATATTAAAGTAGGTGACTGCTTCATCTAGTTGAAGATGATGCAGTGGGGACCAATCACATGCTTTGAGTTCATTTTGGAAGCTCTCTGGATGAAAGTGTTTTTTAGAGTGAGAGGTTTTGTAAATATTATCATTGGGGCTATGAGTTTTTTGTTTAATTGTATAGGTTAGAACATGGTCACTCATATCATCTGGAAGGGTACCAGATTTATATGTATTAGGATGGCTGTTTATAAGGATCCAGTCTAGGGTAGTTTCCTTACCACTTGGTTTATGGATTCTAGTAGAGGAGGTAATTATTTGGGAAAAACCGTATAGATTTATGTGGGAGATAGGATTTGGGGAGCTACAGGTAGCCCAGTCTATATTAAAATCACCTAGGACAATGGTTTCCTGAGGTAGATGAGTAGTAAGACAGCTAAGGATGTTTTCAAGAGTATTGATATTATTTCCAGGGGGAAGATAGGCACACATTATGTAGATAGATTTAGAGTTGTTGATTTGAAGTTTAGCAGTAAGGGTTTCTGCATTAGTATCTAAGGGTAGGAACACATTAAAGGAAGAGACCTGAAGTTGTGATTTATACAGAATGGCTACTCCTCCCCCTTTTTTGGTTTTGCGATCACATCTCAGGATGTTATATCCAGGAGGGTTAATTTCTTGGTCTTGAGTTGTAGGCTTTAGCCATGTTTCTGTAATACAGAAGATATCAGATGCATGCACTTCTAAGAGTGAATGTAGGTGGGTAATTTTGTTGTTAATGCTACGGATGTTGAGGTGAGCTATTAAGAGTGAGTTTGAAGGTCTTTTTGGTGTGAGGATAGCATGGGATGTTAGGTTTTGTGGGTCTTTCTGAACTGTTATGTTGGGGCCAGGGTTTGGGTGAATATCACCATCTAATAGAGGATGTTGTTGAGGTTTTTGTATAGACTTTAAGAGTTTGTTATAGTTATTCAGGGTTTTCTTGTTATGGAGATAAGAGATATGGGTCAATCTATGATACTTTGGAAGTTTGTAGATAGAAGTGGAGGTAATGTTTATGTTATTGAGGGAGTTTGTGTGATAATGTGAATTTGTGGTGGGGATGTTCAGCCAGAAAAAAATGTTCATAGAAGGTTAGTGCATAGGGTATAGATAGAGAAATTAGGATAGTAGTTAAGAGTAAAAGAGTTATGTATATAGTTTTCTGTAGTGAGGCCATTAGGATTTATAGGTAGGGAGGTGTAGTATGAAGAGGGAGAGTGCTTAATATAAGTTAAAATAGGGGTAATAGTAGGAGAGGAAAGTTATATTGTGCAACCAGTACAGGATAATAAGTGTGCAGAGATGATGGAGAGAAGTTAATGGTATGAAGCTAATTGAGGAGTGGTTAAGGTAGGGGTGGGGCTATTAAGTGGTGATAGTCAGTGATAGGTTAACGAGGGGAAGTGGGCATGGATACTGGGGTATACGGTTAACAGCACTGGGGTGAGTGGGAATTGGGGGTAGGGTAGGGGAGTGAAGTAAGCCTGCAGGGTGAACAGAGCGGGAAGAGCAGGTCAAAATTGTACAGAGACAATGTGAGAGCAGCAGATGTCTAAGGCAGTGCAAATATTTGCAGGTAAGTACAGTGTGGTATAACAGGTGTAAGATAGAGAAGGATAGTGGAGTGGAAGGAGGAAAAGAAATATAGCTAGAAGGTGGGAGGAGAAAGGATAAGAACAGTGAGATGCTGCAGGGTGATAATCAACTAGTCAAGGAATACAATCTGTGAGAGTATTCAGAGATGATACCTGTGAAAGTGGAGGAGAGAGTATTAGCCAACAGATAGATTGGGGTACCACCTAGTGGTCAGACAGCAGAAAACTACAAGGTAAATATAATATATATAGCTAGTAGAGGTAGTTCAGATAGTGGGTTCGTGGGAGGAGTTTAGTTTAGAAGTTGCTACGGGGATAGCGAGGAGTCTGGCTGCTGGCTTCCTGACTCAGTGGCTATAAAACTTTGTATACTTAGATGAATTACAGTTAATAGCTTCATTGAAGGTTGTGCATCAGGGCTGGTAACTCGGCACATAAAAATCAACTACCAATCATTAGCGGACCGGAGTTCCACTGTGGAGACCCCTAACCAGGAAAAGCCGAAAGACACAACAACAACAAGTATCTTAATAAAGGACCAGGGTGGAACGTACTTTCTGAAACAGTACTGGGGTAGTAGAAATTCTCAATTCGATGTTGGGATGGCTAGAAATTAACAGGAGGGGATCCTTAGAGATCAGGCAAGTCCCTTAGTGCAGGATAGGAGGTAGTGAGTTTCTGAAACCCTTTGAGACTGGGAGAAAAACAGTACTGGGGTAGTAGAAATTCTCGATTCGATGTTGGGATGGCTAGAAATTAACAGGAGGGGATCCTTAGAGATCAGGCAGGTCCCTAAGTGCAGGATAGGAGGCAGTGAGTATCTGAAACCCTTTGAGACTGGGAGAAAAACAGTACTGGGGTAGTAGAAATTCTCAATTCGATGTTGCGATGGCTAAAAATTAACAGTAGGGGATCCTTAGAGATCAGGCAGGTCCCTTAGTGCAGGATAGGAGGTAGTGAGTTTCTGAAAGCCTTTGAGACTGGGAGAAAAACAGTACTGGGGAAGTAGAAATTCTCGATTCGATGTTGGGATGGCTAGAAATTAACAGGAGGTGATCTTTAGAGATCAGGCAGGTCCCTTAGTGCAGGATAGGAGGTAGTGATTTTCTGAAACCCTTTGAGACTGGGAGAAAAATAGTACTGGGGAAGTAGAAATTCTCAATTTGATGTTGGGATGGCTAGAAATTAACAGGAGGGGATCTTTAGAGATCAGGCAGGTCCCTTAGTGCAGGATAGGAGGTAGTGAGTTTCTGAAACCCTAGGTTTATCATCTTAGGAACTCCCAAAGACACATACAAATGATGCCTTCTACTGCATCACCTCTGGACTTTGGGAGACTTGCAGGAAAACTCCAGAACACCATCTCACTACTTTCCACTATTCGCCAGTGCTCATACATATGGGACTGAAGTGGACAGCACAGACACATGCATCACCAACTGATTTGGGGATGCTGTGCAAGTGCTGCATAGCTTCATGCTCTGTCTACTGACACAACTAATTTGCTCTGCTGTAAAATACGGCACTCGTGTTTCAGGCTGTGGCTGGAATTCAGAAAAATGTTATCATGGCCACACTGTGAAAACTGCCATGATCAAAACTGCACATTGTGACCAATCTGAGATTCAGTATTCAAAGCAGTAAGTGGTACAGACCTGTCAGAGCCAGAGTTATTCACTTTTGAAATTGGCAGACATTACACAACCTTGTTACTGTACATTATCTGATCTAGGCCCAATAGGTAGCATACTCACAACAATGTGTATCCATATGTGCATAGAAGCACTGCTGTCATACACATGGGGATATCTGTGAGCTCATACAAGAGCTATATAGCAAAGGCATGCTTCTTGTCCGTCCAGGTTTTTGCAGACTGTCCAGATTTTTATCTCTTATTTTTTGATTGCTCTTCATAAAATGTGTGGTTTTCTGGCAAAACATTGAGGACTGAAGTCACTAAATAATAGTAAATAATTACAGACTTTTTATATGTTTCAGACTTCATATCATTCAGAAAATATATAATGATGTAAAATCTGTCATTCTAAGTTTATAAGAACAATATTTAAAATCTGTCCCTATTTTTGGGCCTTTGGTCCTCCATTATTTCTGCTTTTGTCCAGATTTCTTGTGCTGAGAGGTTAAGAGATATGAGAAAAGGATCTGTTATGTTTATATTATAAATGGGAAGGACATTTGGTGTTACTACAGCCAGCAATGGAGGAAAGGCAATGAAAGAAGCACACAGAAGGACAATGAGAAGAGTGCTGTGGGAAGGGGAAAAAAAGGGTATTTTTTTCTGGAACAAGTATCTTTTTTCAGGAAGGATAGTGGAGGGAAGGTGTGATAAGGAAGGTGTGTAGAGGCTGATGGCAGCAGTGACAGACATACAAGAATATAATGCAAGCAAAGATGGGCAGGGGAGATGCTGAAATAAAAGAGGGGTCAGAAAGAAAATATGCAGACAGACAAAGAGAGAACAAATAATGATTTGGATGACTGAATAGCCAAATGGTAAAGGGAATGTTACACAAGGAAGTGAATACCATAATGGGGGATAGGACGGGCTGAGTACTACCTGTCAAGCTGTACAGTAGTGAACCCAACCACAAATCAGTCACCTCCATGGTTGCCCTTATGGCTGGGCCATGACACTGGCATCCTGATGGTTGAGGCCATACAGCTGTGTGACTATACAAGTCACACAGAGATGCAATCCAAGGTGTTCAACCATGAGTCCACCACAATATTCACTAGCCCCTCCACCTCTCCCCAGGTGACACAATGGGACCCCTCAATGAAGTTCCATCAATGAGGAGCTTATATCCCCAGTACAGAAGCAGCACCATTAACTGACATCCAGCCCTCAGTGTCACTTCCTATAAGATGACCTTCATCACCCTCCTGCAGAGAGACCAGAGTAGAAACTGTTGGGGACCCAGCAGGATGTGGCAAGGCAGATGCAGGGCATTGTAGATGCTGCATCACGTTTAGCTTTGTGGCAGACACTGAAGAAAAAAAAATGAACAAAAATGGAAATAAAACAACAAGGGACAAATAATAAAATGCAAAAGATGACAGTGGCAAAATCAACAACAACAACAACTGGTAAGTTATTCTACACATTTTTACTGGAGGCACTGGGATGGGAAAAATTCAGCAAGCAGAACACTTGCAAAAGCAAGTGACATTGCAGCATTGTGGTACACCTAAGCCAGGAACATGAGGATTACAGGGTGGGACAAAAAGGAAGGTAATCTATCATTTTTTTCTCCCTTTTAATTAGTGTGTCTTACTGTTCATTTTTTCCCTGCAGTTATTCATTCATTTATTCATTCATTCATCCAATATGTCCTATCTAAGCAAGACTGCACTCTAACAACTGTGGAGGAAAGAAGTGGATTTAGCCATAGAAGTTCTAGATGCTTTGCTGTGCATTTTAGAGTTTTTTTGAACAACCTTTGACATCCAGTGATTGCCTAAAGAAAAACTATAATCAAAGGAAGAAATTTAGACTTAGTCTCCTTTCAGCCTATCCTAACTGACCAAGACTACACTGTAATAAGTGCAATGGAAATAACTGTATTAAGCTGGGGGTCTGGGGGCTGCAAGGCCCCCAGAAGCCATGGGGTTCTCAATGCTCTGAGGCACAGTTTATATGTTTTTTTTAAAACAACCCTTTCATGCAGTGATTGCTTGAACAGAAACCATTATAAAAAAAAATAAATTTAATCTTATCCTTCAAATTAGTTTTTTTTCCTGCATCTTTTCTGCACATCTTAACAGACCAAGGCTACACCACAATATCTAAATCAAACTGGAAGTCTGAGAGCTAAACAAAAATTATGCTTGCAGAAAACAAATTCAATCTTATTTTTTCATTTCAAGGAAGAAATAAGTTCTGTCCAACTTTTATTGCCCAAAGCTAATGAAAAACCAGTTCACAATAAACTGAGAAGATAAATGCTTGCGAGGATACATGCATCATATCTGGAAATATCCCACACCTCAAAATAGGTAGTCAATTTGTGTATCTCCCTTTGGTGTTAAATTGGGATTAATTGTTTGTCTTTTCGGCTTTTCCTGGTTAGGGGCTGCCACAGCGTTACTCCGGTCCGCTAATGATTGGCATTAGATTTTTGTTATGGTGCAGAGTTTATGACAGAAATGCCCAAAGTCATATTTCAAGTTGCTGCTGTCATATTTTATTTATTTATTTATTTATTTATTTAATTTAATTTATTTGCAGTTTGTTTGCCAGGATAGTCCATTGGGCCACAAGGAGCCCATTTTCAATTGAGTCCTGGAGAGAAAATCTCCAGAAAAATACAAATACATAGTACACATTGCACATATACATTACAGATTATCTCATAGGAATACAAAGTATGATAAGAAAAGGTTAACAATGACAGACTACATCAGTATCTTTATATTAAGCGTGCCTCTTCACCCTCTCTCCACAAAAAGGCAGCCACCTTCTGTATACTCTTCTGATATCAGACTGAGACAAAGCTCCTATACAAGTTATACTGACCCCCCCCCATGCATCCCACTGACATTTGTGAAAAAAGATAAAGAAATAATGACCACACTGTTCCCAGCCCAACACAATATATGACCTCTGAGGTTTGGGAGGAATATTAAAGAAATAATGGCATTGCCCCCAACCTCCTCACAAGTACAGTGACCTTCTATGACCACCTGTGGTATTAGGTAGGGTTCAGGCAGAGGCAATTACTAAGCCCTCGTCAAAAGCCACTTACACAGCTTTTTTTTGTGGGGTGGCCCCAGCCCCCAGAAGTCCTGAATGTCTGCCTATTCTGTGATGCACTTATTTTTTTTTTGAGATATGACTATTATAGTGAGCAAATGATAACAAATTTACTCTCATCCAGGCAACCTCCACCAAGCAGTTATAGCCACGTCTATGTACAGTTCAGATATTTGATTCTGATAAAAGAGGATGACCCTGTAATGTATTTTAAATTTGCTCCAAACAATCTGTTGCCACACATTAAAATATTGCATGTTGCTTCACATAATCACATTTGATCTGTAAAGCCAAAATAATAAGCAAATGGCAGCAGGCAACTAGTCATTTTCATAGGTTCATAGATTCATAAGTTGGTATTCAGCTATCAGCCCTAGGGCCTATACAAGCCTAGCCATAACAATTCCCTGGATATTTCTTCCTACAGTATTTATTTCCCTGGACCCCTGTCTAGCAGGGCGACTGACATGATCCCGGGATGAATTTCCTATATCTCCCATCCAAAGAAGATAGCCACAGCAATTATGCCTAATCTATCTCTGCATACCAGGTATCCAGTTAAAGGACAACTACGGGAAACTGCATAACCTTTCTATTACCCATTGTTGTTTTCCCCCCTCTAGAATGCCCCTCTTATCTTAAAATTGTATTTCTTAATGTAAAAATTATTTTTCCCTCTGTCTCTGCAGATATCCGTGACTGGGTATCCGTACAGCAAGTCATTTGATAGCAGTACTTACTCTCACGCTTGCTGTCTGCAGCGACAATTCACCCATCAGTTCCACTGAAATTTTCTGCTTTTAAGCCATTCTTACATGCCCAGTCCTTCATTTTCACTCAGTAACCCCCACTCGCTAATTATTCACACCCTTGAGAACATTAGCATTCCATCACACACCTTATTTGTCCATAAAATGAGCCTTCTCCACCAGCAGGAACTTCTTTTTTCTTTATCAGTTGCTGCACATCGTTGTTTTCGTAACGGAGAGTTGTTTTGCAACAGGCTTGGTGAAGATATATTATGGGAAGGAAGATGACCATGCCATGGTTCACAAATTCGAAATCAGCAGTGCAAGTGATTGGTACTAGTAATGATGTGTGCTGCAAAAGTTTATTAAGCAGATCCAGTACCAGCTATTCTGGGATTTTTTTGTGCAATCTCAGCATTGTGTTCTCTCTGTCAGTATTTTTGGTTTCATAAAGTCATACTAATTTCTGAGGAAGTTTTATCCTATTTTGAAACTAGCGTGATTCCCTATGTTTGTGACTCTTATACTTCATGGTAGTCACCAAAGTAGAGAAACTTGTTGCTGTCATTGGATATCTTTGTTGTGCTGTTCCATTCATTATAATGTCTTGATCATTGTTTGCGTCAGTGGCAAGGGAATGGTGCCTGCCTTTTTTTCCAGGGGACTTGCTCAAGCAACAGAGACCTCCAAAGCAGAAAGGCAAGCAAACTCCACCCCCCAACACAACCCAAATGACACATAGCCCTCAGACTCAGTGTGCCACTCAACCACAGCCAATAAGGCAAAACAACGTACCCAACACACTAGTCATAGGTGACTCTATAGTCAGGCACACTGATGTCTCACAAACCAGGCTAAACAAGGAGAAGTTACTGTCAGCTGCCTGTCGGGTGCCAGGATCTGCCACATAACCCACGCACTCAGGTCACTCCACAACAAATACAAATATGACTCTGTCATTGTCCATGTTGGTGTGAACGACCTGAAATGTACCTCCCTGGACTACATGAAAAGAGACATGGAAGAGCTCTCTGATCTTGTAGCCCAGGCAGGTATGATCCTAGCTCTGAGTAGCATTCTGCCATCACCCAGAATGATGCCGCAGTACAAAGACAAAATGATTGACTTCAACAATTGGCTAAGCTTCTGGTGCCATTCTAAAGGGATCCAGTATCTGTCTGCCTGGGATGACATGGTCGACAGACCACGGATGCTTTGCCAGAGATGGCCTGCACCTGTCACCCCTGGGATTCCAGATACTGGCTAAGGTTCTTGCTGCCCCTATAGTGCCTTTTTCAGGCAAGGTTCAAATGACAAATTCACCACCGTAACAGGAACAGGCAAGCAAAAACTGAGGGTGATGCTACTCAATGCCAGAAGTCTAAATCTCAAAATGCACTCACTCGAGGCACTCCTTAAAATGGAGAACATTGATATCTGTGCAGTGACTGAGACCAGAGAGCATCCCTGCACTACCAGGCTATAACTCATACCACACTTTTTGGCCATGTACCCTGGACTGGAACACCAAAGGTGGAGGTGTATCCATATTCATTAAGGATATCCACACCTCCAAGCTAGTTGCTCAGCATAATGCAGCCAAGGTCATCCAAGTGCAACTAACTCTGGGCAAAACTGCAATCCAAATTGTAGCTTGCTACAGATCACCCACCATGCCCCAGGATTCCCACTCCTCTTTTCTTGATGTACTGGAAAATATTAGGGTTCAACCAAACACCCTAATAATGGGTGATTTCAACTACCCCACTATTAACTGGGAAAACTACTCATGTACCAACTCCTTCGCTCAACGTTTTCTGGAATTCATAAACTCCAATGCCCTGAATCAACTTATCCACACCCCCACCAGGGGCAAAAATATCCTAGATCTAGTCATTACCAATATGAGTTCCACACCTGAAGTCAATGCCTCATTGGTCCGATCCGACCATAAGCTAATTACCCTAGATATCCACATCCTGCCTCCACCCCCCATTAAGGAAACCATGGTAAATAATTTCTCCAAAGACAACTTCATGCTTCTTAAGACAGAAGTGGTAAACTTCATGACAACCATGCAGATGGACAATACAGTTATGACTACTGAATCCTACACAATTGCACTTTATAAGCACTTACATGAGTGCATGGATCGTGCAATCCCAAACAGAACCAAGACGCTATCCTACAAAAAAAGGAAGCCAATCTGGTGGTCCCCTGCCATAAACAAGCTGTACAACAGAAGGAAGAAACTCTTGCAAAAGAGAGTAAAATCCCACGAATGGAGGAGCTCCCTGGTCAGCCTCAGTAAGAAGCTGCGAACCCTGATAAAATCATCCAAAGCTAGTTACAAAAACAAAATCACCACTGATTCTAAAGACAACCACAAAGCATTCTATAGCTATGTCAAGAATCTGAATGGCAACACTCAGATCTGCTCTGAGTTACAGCACAATGGCACTAAATATACAGACCCAACTGATATTGCCAACATCCTGGCAGATTCAGTGCTAACTTTATCCTCTCTATACCGGAAGAATGTAAAGTTCCTGTAATCACGGCTGCACAGGTAAAAACCACACTCTCCAAAGCCAAGAACACAGCATCCATGGGACCAGACAACATCCCAGGCTGCATTCTACATGAACTACAGAATGAACTGGCACCCCACCTAAGTACCATGTTTAATCATAGCCTCACCTCAGGCTTTGTGCCTGCTGAATGGCGCACAGCAATGGTTATCACACTCCACAAGGGGTGAGCCACCACGGGCCCCGGGAACTACCGCCCCATTAGCCTGATGAGCCTGGTCTGCAAGGCCATGGAACGTATCATCATGGCACTTATAAACAAAGACATTGGTAATCTCCAAACTCTGGATCCCACCCAGTTTGGGTTTGTAAAAGGCAGATCATGTCTCATAAACCTGATATACTTCTGTGAAGCAGTCACCAAAGCCGTAGACAAGGGTAAGGTGGTTCACACAGCCTATCTAGATCTTGCCAAGGCTTTTGACACCATCCTCCACTCTGGAATTATAGATAAACTCACTAAACTAGGTCTAAATCCTTATGTCACAAGATGGGTTGCCAACTGGCTCACTGACAGAACCCACACTGTGAAAGTAGCAGACTCCAAATCCGACTTCAGACCAGTGACAAGTGGAGTACCACAGGGTTCAGTCCTGAGTCCTCTCCTGTTTGTTATCTACTTCTCTGAAGTACAGGCTAACACAAAAGGTCTTTGGCTAATGAAGTTCACAGATGACTGCAAACTAGGAGCCATAATTGAAACTCCTAATGATGTGGACATCCTACAAAAGGGCCTCAATGAGACAGATGCCTGGTGTCAAAGCCATGGCCTCATGCTCAATGCCAAAAAGTGCATTGTCATCCCCTTTGGTAAAAACTCTGTACCCATGAACTACAGCATAGGCGCTAGTATACTTAACACTGAAAGTGTGATAAGAGACCTTGGGACAGAGGTGGACAGTAGTCTCTCCTTTGATAATCACATTGCCACAGTAGTCAGGAAATCCTTCTACATGGCACACCTCATCACAAAAGGTTTCTCATCCAGAAAAAAAGAGGTCATTGTTCCCCTCTACTCATCACTCATTAGACCCATTATAGAGTACAATGCCCCTTTTGGTATGTACCTCACAAGACATCTACAACAACTGGAAAGGCAGCAGAAATACCTCACAAAGAGGATTACCGGCCTCAAACAGATGCCCTACGCAGACCGTCTCAAAAAACTCCAGCTTTACTCCGTAGCATATCACCTACTCAGAGGTGATCTCTGCCTAACATACAAAGCTATGTCAAACCCAGAGCTGTTGGACATGCTCCACTTAAAGAAATCCCAATCCCTCTGAGCTACAGGCTCTAGGGACATAAACCTTGTCACCACAATAAACAGAACATGCTGGAGGGATAGATTCCTGTCCCAGAGACTTCCCATACTCTGGAATAAACTACCTATATATATCAAACAAAGCTCCTCATTAGCACTTTTCAAGAAAAATCTTGATGATTGGATGGGAAATAGGAAATTCACCCCAGGGATCACCTCTGTGGCTCTGCTCAACAGTGGCACAGGAAAATAATTTTCTTGGGTGGCAAAAGCCAGGGTACCTTTGTGGCTGGGCTTGTATAGGCCCCAGGGCCGATAGCTACCTACCTATAAACCTATGAACTTTGGCATATTGTCGGGTAGTGTCACAGGTAGTTAAAAAACAAACCGACATCTAAAAAATGATCCCTGAAACTGGCACGGCAGTGTAAAGCAAACCGACTCTTCTCAACGTAAAAACTTAGGATTTAAAATTCTACATTTTTACATTGAGAAAAGTCGGTTTGCTTTATACTGCCGTGCCAGTTTCAGGGATCATTTTTCAGTTGTCAGACTTTGGCATATTGTTTATCAAAGTCCATGTGTGAGCCCATCCCCTTGGTGGTTCACTGGGGATGTGGTCTTAGACTTATTTACTTCGGCTTGGATTAATCATCCATATCCCTTCTGAAAAAGCAAGTGGCAGAATGTGTGTTTTGCATGGTTAGTTGTCAGTGTAAGTGGAGATAGAATATTATTATTGTTAGAATGGCATTTCTAATCAACAAAACATATGCCTGACCAGTGTATGCAACAGTCACTGTGTACTGAATGTTTGTTTTATATATATGTATGTGTGTAAAGGGATGTTAGGGGAATGGTGTACTTTTTTTTTTTTTTTTGCTTGTATTCTTGAAGGAGAGGGTGCCTTGCAAGCTTTAGGCATGACCTATTTATAGCTTTACACATATTGCTTTACAGTTTGAGGTTGTTCCTAAATTCTTTGCACAGGTTGATGGCCTTTGTTGTGGTGAGGTCTGACTGTGTTGCAGCTTTCTCCATGTCACTCTAGGCCATGTCTTACACAAACAGGATCTGTACTGCTGGAATATGTGTTAACTTGCATTTTTTTTTTTTTTTTTTGAGGATTTTCTATTGACAAGAATATACTGTTGTTTAGGCATTAACTAAGTATATGTTTGCCTTTTTTGGCCCTGTATCTGTCTTGTTACATAATGATTGCTCAGTGGTGGAGGTATATTCCCGAGGAGTGAGAAATAGTGAGTGCAGATGGACATGCATGTTATCAGTAAGGGATTTTTTAATGGGTATTGCCTGTATTGTATGATGTTTTGAGTGGCAGAATTTGGTTTATAGCACTGTTGCTAAGTGCTTCTGTGTGCATTAGGGCTGCAGACGGTGTTCTGACAGGTAGGGTTTATATATATATATATATATATATATATATATATATATATATATATATATATATATATGTCACCTTTTTGCTATACTCCTAGATGTCACATGACCCCCCCACACACACACACACACACACACACACATGCAGTGTATACAGACACATTGTACTTTGATTTGGAAAGAAGGGGGTTACTACAGACTGGTGCTGTCTGGTAACCACCTGTAATTATGAGGGGAGCAAAAGAAAAAAAAAAGTTTCCATACTTATAGGTTCATGGGTTGATAGGTAGGTACTAGGCTAGCGGCCCAAGAGCCTACGTAAGCCTAGCCAACAAGGTTCCCTGGCTTACGCCACTCAAGAAAGTTATTTTTCTGTGCCACTGTCGGTGCAGAGACACAAAAGTGATCCCCAGGGTGTATTTCCTATTTCCCATCCACTCATCAAGATTTTTCTTGAAGAGTGCTAATGAAGAACTTTGCTTGACATAGATGGGTAGCCTGTTCCAGAGTATGGGAAGTCTCTGGGACAGGAATCTTTATATGTTAGGCAGAGATCACCTCAGAGTAGGCGATATGCTACGGAGTAAAGCTGGAGTTTTTTGAGGCAGTCAGTGTAGGGCATTTGTTTGAGGCCAGTAATCCTCTTTGTGAGGTACTTCTGTGGCCTTTCCAGCTACTGCAGATGTCATGTGAGGTACATTCCAAAAGGGGCATTGTACTCTGTAATGGATCTAATGAGTGTCGAGTAGAGGGGAACAATGACCTCTTTTTTCCTGGATGAGAACCCTTTTATTATGCAATTCTAACCATGTGGGTTCTGTCCTTGAGCCAGTTTGCAACCCATCTAGTGATATAGGGGTTTATATTTAAGCTGGTGAGCTTATCTATAATGCCCGAGTGGGGTATTGTATCGAAGGCTTTTGCGAGGTCCAGGTAGGCTGTGTGGACCACCTTCCCGTCGTCAATGGTCTTGGTGACTGTTTCAAAGAAATCAACCAGGTTTAAGAGGAAGGATCTGCTCTTAACAAAGCCGAACTGGGTAGGATCCAGTGTCTGTAGGTCCCCCATATCTTTATTTATGAGGTCCATGATGATCCTTTCCATAGCTTTGCAGACCAAGCTAGTCAGGCTTATGGGGCGATAGTTATCCAGAATCCGTTGAGGCACCACCTTTGTGGAGAGGGACCACTGTTGCTGTACACCACTCTTTAGGTACATATCCTGTAGTAAGGCTGAGATTGAACAGTAGTTTTATGTTTGGTTTTAGCTCTTCTTGGAGTTCATGTAGAATGCAGCCTGGGACACCGTCTGGTCCCACTGATGCTGTGTTTTTTGCTTTGGAAAGGGCAGCTCTTACCTGAGCATCTGAGATGTCAGGGGGGCAGCACTCTGCTGGGATAGATATTTGCCCTTTTGGTGGGGAGGGGGGGGGGTTTGTGCTGAACCTGTCAGCTAGGATGTTGGCAATGTCTGTCGGTTCAATGTATTTTTTGTCATTTTGGACTAATTCTGAGCATATCTGGGAATTCCCACCAAGGTTCCTAACATAACTAAAGAAAACCTTGTGATTATCCTTAGTGTCCTGTGCAATTTTTCTCTTGAAGCTGGCCTTTGATGATTTTATGAGTGCCTATATTTTTTTGCTAATACTGATCAGAGATGCCTTCCCTTTTGGGGATTTTGCTCTATCATGTAGTATCTTCCTCCTTCTATTGTATAGTTTGTTTATGGCTGGGGTCCACCAGACAGGACATCTGCCTTTGGAGGATTGGGTCTTGGTTTTATTTGGGATTGCATGATCCATGCATTCCTGAAGGTGTTCATAGAATACGTTTATAAAGGATTCTGCAGTCTGGGCCATATTTTCCACAGGCCCGGGGGCTTTGAAGGATTCCACCTCGGTTTTGAGGAGTGTGAAATTTGCTTTAGAGAAGTTTTTCACTGTGGTTTTCAGGGCAGGGGGTGGAGTCGGGATGTGAATATCCAGTGAGATTAGTTTATGGTCTGATCTTACCAGTGAGGGATACACTTCTGGTCTGGAGCATAGAGTCCCCATGTTGGTGATGATCAGGTCCAGTATGTTTTCCCTCTTGTGGGAGTGGTAACAAGTTGTTCCATAGCATATGAGTTTATAAATTCTAGGAACCTTTGGGCTAGGGTGTTGGAGCTAGAGTAATGCTCCCAGTCTATGTTTGGGTAGTTGAAGTCACCCAATATAATGGTATTTGGAGAGACCTTCATATTTTCCAGTGTTTTCAGGAAGGCCAAGTGGGGTTCCTGGGTTTGGGAGGGTGGTCTGTAGCAGGCTATAAACTGGAAGGCAGTTTTACCCACTGTTAGTTGCACATGGATAGTCTCTGATGCTTCGTGCTGTGCCACCAACCTGGAGGTGTGGGTATCTTTGACGAATATTGATACTCCCCTCCTTTTGTGGTTCGGTCCAAGTTTTGGGGCTGAAAAGCATGGTATGAGGTATAACCTGGTAGTGCTGGGGTGCTCTCGGGAGCCTTGAACCAGGTTTCTGTTACTGCACAGATATCGATGTTCTCCATGCTAAGGAGAGTTTTGAGTGCATGCATCTTGAGGTTTAGACTTCTGGCGTTGAGTAGCATTACTCTTAGTTTCTTATCCCTTGTGATACCTATGGAGGTGGGTTTGTCTTTTGAGCCTTGCCTAAAAAAGGCACTATGGGAGTAGCAAGAGCCTTTGCCAATATCCGAAAGCCCAGGGGTGACAGGTGCAAACCGTCCCTAGTGAAGCATCGTGGCTTGTCAAGCATGTCATCCCAGGCTGACAGGCATTGGATCCCCTTTGAATGACACCAATACTTAAGCCAATTGTTGAAATTGATCATCTTGTCTTCATATTGTGACATCATTCTTGGTGAGGGTAAGATGCTACTCAAGGTCAGAGTCATACCAGCCTGGGCTACATGCTCAGAGAGCTCCTCTATGTCTCTTTTCATGTAGTCCAGGGAGGTACATCTCAGGTCATTCACACCAGCATGGACAATGACTGAGTCATATTTGTACTTGCCTTGGAGTGACCTGAGTGCTTGTGTTATGTGGCGGATCCTAGCGCCCGACAGGCAGCTCACCGTGACCTTCTCCTTGTTCAGCCTGGTGAGCGGGATGTCAGTGTGCCTGACAATAGAGTTACCTATTACAAGTGTATCAAGTGTGTTGTTTAGCCTTAAGGGCTGTGACTGTTTGGCACACTGGCTTTGTGAGCTATGTGTTGCACATGTTTTGTTTTGGGGTAGCGGTTGCTTGTGTGTCTGCTTTGGAGGTCTCTGCTGCTTAGGCAGATTTTTATTTAGAGCCTCTGAGTATGTTTTTGTGTGTTTATGTGTTTGGTTTGTTGTTGTGGTAGGTCTATGTGAGACTGGAATTGTAGTGAGTGTGGTTTCCTTCTCCTCCTGACTGGTTTTGCCAGTACTGAGTTGAGAGAGCTTAGCCTCCATTATGGCTATATGGTTGCATCTCTCACATGTGTTGGAATTTGTTGGGAGGAGGAGAGGGTTGTCTGTGTACATGAGGCAGTTGTAACATTGCCTTAAGATTCCCAGATTCACCAGCTGGACCGGAGAGTAGATTGACAACTGACCTTTGGACATGCTAGAATAGTATTTGGAATTCCTTTATAACTGAAAAAAAAGGGCTAATGGGGAACGAGGTACTCAAGGGGAGTTTGTGAGGGTGTAGCGCTTTTAATATTTTAGTGCTGACTTATATATTTGCTCTAGTGAGCAAGTGCCAGGTAACTTAAATGCAATATATTACAGGTAACTTAAATGCAAAAACAACAAACAGTAACTTTCTTTCAAGTAAAACAAGGAAATAAGTACAGTAAGCAATGCAGATATCACTAGGGATCTGCAGAAGCACTGAAAAGCCGTGTTTTAGGTGGAATTAGCGTTTCAGGGAAATAACAAGCAAACAAACAACAAGCATACAAATAAAGCTAAATTCAGCAGGCCTGGATCTAGTCTATGCTACAGCAAACAAGGTGTACCAATTTCAGTAAGAAACAGTTCAAATATGCAGGCACTATAAGCCTTTAACCAGAATTTCCCAGCTCAGAAGGGCAGAGTCCAGCCTCTCCTCCCACAAGAGTGCAGACCACGAACCTTCTTAATGTAAAATAACTGGCCTGAAGCCCAAGTGCTTAAACCAGAACTAATACACTTTTAGAATAACAGACACTGAGCCCTCAATCAGCAGTTCACAACTTAGAAGGATGTAAGCTACCTGTTCTGCCACCACAGTGCAGGCCACAAACCTTCCTAATGTAAAACAACTGGTCTGAAGCCCAAGTGCTTAATCCAAAAGACTTAGAATGATAGCTACACTTTAATCAAGTTACTACCAAGCAGTAATAAATACAATTGAATACTTTAAAGAATGCCTGGATTAGTGCTCAAGTTATACAAACAAAGCTAGATTCAGCAGGCCTGGATCTAGTCTATGCTACAGCAAACAAGGTGTACCAATTTCAGTAAGAAGCAGTTCAAATATGCAGGCACTCTAAGCCTTTAACCAGAAATTCCCAGCTAGAAGGGCAGAGTCCAGCCTCTCCTCCCACAAGAGTGCAGTCCACGAACCCTTTTAATGTAAAATAACTGGCCTGAAGCCCAAGTGCTTAAAACAAAATTAATACACTTTTAGAGTAACAGACACTGAGCCCTCAATCAGCAGTTCCCAACTTAGAAGGATGTAAGCTACCTGTCCTGCCACCACAGTGCAGACCACAAACCTTCCTAATGTAGAACAACTGGTCTGAAGCCCAAGTGCTTAAAATAAAGGCTTAGAATGAGTTACACCAAGCAGTAATAAATACAATTGAGTACTTTTAAGATGATGCAAAAGCAAAATAAAGTAGGAAGAAATACAAATACAGTAAAAGCAGATAATTTTTTTTTTTTTTGAGTGAGCAAATGAGATGGGCCCAGGAGTTACAGGACAGAAACAAATGCAAATGCAGGCCTTCAAATCAGAAAGTTGAGAGAGATGGAAGACCACCCAAACGGCCAATAACTACAAATCCTGGGCCAGAACCACTCCTTATGTGGTAGACAGGTTACCTAGTGCTTACCACTCCCACTGATAAGCTAGAAGGCTTCCCTCCAACACAGAAAGGCTTGGGGGCTCAGAAGCTTACAAATAGTCCTGGATACAGCAAATCTGTATCTGGGACACTAATTACAGGAAAGGTAGGAAACAGGCTTACAATTTTTTTTTTTTTTTTTTTCAGAAAAGTAGTAAAAACAGTAGTAAAAACAATTCACATGCAGTGCAAGCTGGCACACTTGAGTATGTGTCATTTGGGTTGTGTTGGGGGATGGAGGTTGCTTGCATTTCTGCTTTGGATGTCTCTGTTGCTTAGACAGATTATTATTGAGAGCCTCCGTGAATGTTTTTGTGTTACTATGCGTGGATTTTGGTGGTGTAGATTTAGTGAGACTATGTGATGTGTGTAGTGTGGTGCAAATGTTTACCTTTTCCTTATGACTGTCAAGTTCAGTCTTGGTTGGAGAAAGCTTTATCTCCAGTTTGGCTAGATAAGTGCATCTCTCACAGGTTTTAGTGTTGGGTGGTAGGAGGAGGTTGTCTGTGTACGAGGCAATTTCTACATTGCATCAAGATGCCCGGATTCATCAGATAGACAGGAGAAATCACTGGGAACTGACCCTTGGACATGCCTAAATAAAAACCTATTTTCCTCTAGATAAGTGAGGAAAGGGAGTACAAGAGTTGTTTTTCTCTAAGCAAGTGAGAAAATAAGTACAAAAACTGTTTTCCTCTAGGTAACGAGGAAGATTGAGTGCTACAGTAATTAGTAGCTTATTTAGTGCTTACAAGTTCTGAACAAGTACTGAGCATAAATAAGAAAATTTAAGTGCTAAAGCTAAGAATCTGTATCTGCGCTAGACGAGTTACAGGACAGAAACAAGTGCAAATGCAGGCTTTCAAATCAGAAAGTTGAGAGAGATGGAAGAGATTGCCCAAATGGCCAATAACTACAGTTTCTGAGCCAGAACCACTCCTTATGTGGTAGACAGGTTTCAGGAGGCTGAGGCTGGAAAGTCTAAGAGAAGTTTTTGTTTCCAACAAATAGCACGACCTTAAGGTGGATCTAGGTGAAGTATTCAGTCCTAGTTGATGATGAGTACTTTTAGATGAAGCCACAGAAAATATTTACTTTTGGAACCCAACAACCCTTTCCCGCACCAACAGCAGTACATTACGGACATTGTGACAAGGATGAATTGCCAGTGTCCTTATCTCTCCGTCTTTTAAAGATATTATTTTGTTTGGGATACTAATTTACTTTGGTCATTTTATTAATGGAAGTAGTGCTTAAGTTTAAGTGAGTTACACCACCATTTTGTGGGAATGTTTGTCTTTTTTGCTTCAGCATTTTCTTTGGCAAAACTACTTCATAAATGTACAATTTAATTGACCGTGTAGCTTTCTCTTTTGATGGGCTTATCACTTCTTTCAATAACAAATACTTTATATGTTTGAAATAAGGCAGCCAGGTCCATACTAACTGAATTTTTGGAACGGATTACAAGTTCCTGTACAGTAGCTCACTTTGCAGGTTTACCATGTTTGGTTCATAGCCACTGGACGCCACCTTAACTTTACTCAACATCCCCATCATGGGCTAGCCTGTTTGTCTAACTTTTGGAATTTAAAATTTTTTTGAAGTCTCCCTGTGTGAGACAGAGACAGAGAGAGAGAGAGATGGAGAGAGAGTTGCATCTGTCTGCTCTGTGTGCCCACGTGTCTTTTTTTTTTTCCTTTCTCATTCTTTGTGTCTGTTAAAACTTGTTTTCCTCAATTTAAACAGACAAATCCCCCCACGTTTCAAACCTCATCTGGGTGCAGCTTTGAGAACAGCTGATGTGTCTGAAGCATTGAAAATACTTTTTTTTCCCCTTCCAACCCAAACATGTCCATTTTATGACATTAACTATCAGTTTTTTCTATCTCTGCAAACTGCCCCCATCGCACATATAACTTGATCAGTGTTTTGCTTAACTCCCTCCCCCAGTTTACTCTAGTTTGTGGAAGTAGGAGTCTGACAGAAGAGTTGAATGTAAATGAAAGGTGTCCTATAACTTTAAGACAGTGCAGGAATTTAGAGGTGATGTAGTGTTAGAAGTCTTTACATTCACCGCTGCAGTATTCATTACATGGGATTCCCTGCCGTGAAGCCCACCATCTGGCCATTTTACCAAAATCTCCTATTTGTTTAGTGTAGGGCATAAAGGTGACGTTCGGGCGTACCATCCTCAGAACTTCTTTACCCCCGGTCTGAACACTGTTTTTAACTGTTGGTCTGTTACCTCCATCTGTTTTTGCCATATTTCAGTTTGTTGGCTTTCCGGTGATTATTTCTGTTTGCTGAAGTCCTCACTATTGCAGACAAGTACCCAGATGGGTGTTTTGTTCTTTTTTTGATTGTTTTGTGCTGTTTGGAGCAATTGTCATCCAGGAAAGGTAAATGCCAGTGTGGGAGACTGATTCCACATAAAGACTGCCATGATAAGTGTCTTTTTTGCTTAGGTGCTGCTCACGATCATACATCTCATTCAGTCTGTCTGTCATTTCTCTCTAAAACTCTTCGCAGTAGGCTTTCTTCCTTTTATTGTATCTTGAGAACCAGCATCTTAAGTTTCTTGCTAAAGATACTATGGATGGAACTTCCTGCCTCGAGGGTCACCCGTCTGGGAAGAAGAAGGTGCATAAGGTGAGACCAGAATCTTTCACTGTTCAGCCTCTGCCAGCAGTTTTTCACAAGGTTATTATGAACAAGGAGGCTCGCCCGGTTGTTTTGTCAGATTCCTCAACCGAGTCTGGGTTGGAGGCCGGTGAGGATCTGGCAGACAGCACATCTGATGAGGCATTGCAGGTCTCCATTTCGGGCATTCAGGAGGGTTCAGCGGTGAAGGGAAGGACATCTACTGTTATGGTAAGATTGTACAAAGCTGTACTTTTTTGAAGCTTGGGATTGAATTCCATCCTTTTAGCATTTGGCTCTTGGGGATTAGAAGTAATGGCTGTGGTTTTGGGGGGTGATTTAAAGAGATGGTATCTTTTCTTCAGAGTCATAGAAGAGGAATTTGTTTACTATCCTGCTTGTGTGAGATAGTATTTTAGACCTTGGAAAGGGAGATTGATATGTTTTACTTATGTGTAGACAGCATTTAAAACTAGGATTTTTGAGCAGTGTGTGTATACTGGGTTATAATGTCCCACTTAATTTATCCTGTTTTTCTAAACACTTAATTCGAAGTTTTATTGTTCATAGCAGTTATGCGTCTTGGATAGTTTTTGGGATTAAAGTGGAACCAAGTGTGTAGATGGACGTGTTTATTTAGCTTGCTTTAATGTAGAAATTTGCAAATGGCAGGACTGCATGCTGCTGTTTTTCTACTGCTCTGCTTCTGTGCAATTTTTTTTTTTTAGCTTCAAACATTGCAATCATTTGATGGCTTGATCTTGTGCATGGTGATGACTGTTTACATCCTGTATTAATATGGCACATAGTAAAGTTAGCATCTAATACTGAATGGTCTCTTCAAGCGGTTGGACAAGTACTGCTTCATGGCCAGGCAATAGTCAACATGTTATGTTGACTGGCACAAGAAAGCAGTATTCTCAACCTTGGATACTGCTATATGGACTTGTTCAAGGTACAATCTGATCACTGTACTCAGAAGTAAGTCATCATCATCATTATCTTTTGGCTCTTCCCGTTAGGGGTTGCCACAGTGGAGCATCTGTTTCCATTTCTTCCTGTCCTCTGCATCTTGCTCTGTCACACCAACCACCTGCATGTCCTTTCTCACCACATCCATAAACCTTATCTTAGGCCTTTCTCTTTTCCTGTTACCAGGTAGCTTCATCCTTAGCATCTTTTTCCCAATATACTCAGCATCCCTCCTCAGCACATGTCCAAACCAACGTAATCTTGCCTCTCTGGCTTTGTCTCCAAACCTTCCAACCTGGGCTGTCCCACTAATATACTTATTCCTAATCCTGTCCACCCTCATCACACCCATTGCAAATCTTAACATCTTTAACTCTACCACATCCAGCTCTAACTCGTACATTTGCATAATGTTTGAATATATGTGTTGGGGGGATGTTGGGCTATAGAAATCACTTAGATCAATACTTTTTTTTTGTACCTGTGCATACTTAGATATATAACTAAAATGGTTGCTGGGGTAAATATTTTATTTTTGTGTTTCAGCATGCTATGGCATATTAGTGAAGGGGGTCACTTGACTATATGTTTCAATTTTGTGCTTGTGCATACTTGGACATATAACTAAAGTTGTCACTTGGGAAACTGGTTCTTCATGCTTGCACATGTGTAAATACATTACTGAAGATATTGCTTTGGTAACAGTTTAATTTTTAGTGCTTGTGCTTGGTTCAACATATTACTGTAGGGGTCGCTTGGGGCACTGTTTGATTTTCTTAGTCTGGCAAATAAGTGAGTAGCTTGCTATGACACGTTTTATTTTTCCAAGTATTTGCATATTTGGACATATTAAAGAAGGGTTAACTATTATTTTATTTACATTTGTTAACTGGGAAGTGTCTGAATGGGTTGAAAAAAACACATTTTTCAGTGGAGACCCGGGAAGAAAAGCTCCAAAACAAAAAAAAGAACATTATTAAGGTACAAGTTGTAAGCTTTTAAGTAGTACATTACTAACAAATATGTAAATGAGTTTAACAAAAATATTATAGCAAAATATAATAACAGAGTACAATATAAACATGCATGTTTCAGGCATACAGAAATACTATATATTTTTTTTTTACAATATATATGAGGTACATAAGTCATGTAGCTTTACAAGGAGAGTCACTTCTGAAAGACCAAAATTGGTCATGTAGTTTTACAAGTTAGGTCATCTGAAAGAACAAAGATTAATAAAGATAAGACAGACAGTGGGATAGCCCTATGTGGGATGAGCACTGTTTGGGCTAACGTGTGAGATGAGTGGGTAAAAAACAGGAAGAATATTAATTGGGAGCAATACAGGGGCATAGCCAATTATTGTTTAAATAGTCTTTCAGGGTAGTTTTAAATGTGGACAGGTTGGGGTTTTTAGTTATCTGTTGAGGAAGGGTGTTCCAGGCTTTGGCTATTTTATGGGAGTAGAGGGAGTCTCTGTGATAGTTGTGAGATTGGGTTTTGTGGGGTTGGTTGATGACAAACTTAGCTATTCTGTTATAGCAGGACTCTAGTTTATTTAAGTCGGTTTTTGATAGGTTACTAAAGACCTCAGAACAGTATAGGAAGGTGGATAGCAAGTGGGATCTTGCAGTGGCCAGTCTAGCTTGATTTGTAAGGTAAGGTTAAACCTTCTATGATTTTTTGGATGGTCGGATAGATGTGTTTATCAAATTTTAGTGAGTCATCTATGGTTACCCCTAGAAGCTTGGTCTGATTGATGGGTTCGGTTTTTGTACAGTTGTTTAGATAGTATATAGAGGAATTGGGTACTGGGTTTAGAAGATTTATTAGAGAAAATTATGAGTTTGGTCTTATTTGGATTTAGGATGAGTTGGTGGCTTTTGAGGTTCTTTTCAATGTCTTGAAATGATGATTGCATTTTGTGTTGGAGCTATTGTGGGGAGTGGGCTGAGCAGATAAGGGAGGAGTCATCTGCATATTGGGTGACGGTGGCATGTTGGGTGGCAGTATTTAGGTTGTTGGTAAGTATTATGAAAAGGAGGGGCCTAGTATGGAGCCTTGTGGTACCACTGTGGTGACTGGTAATAGTGGGGAGAGGCTATTTTCCCATTTAGTGGCCTGTTGACAGTCATATAGATAACTGTGAAACCATGTTAGGGGTGTGGTATTGAGATTATAAGTTGCAAGTTTGTTGAGAAGCAGGTGATGTGACACTGTGTCAAAAGCTTTTGACATATCTAAGAAAATGGCTGAGACTAGTTGTCCTTCATTTTGGAGGTGGTGAATGGTCTCTGTACAGGTTATGAGGGTTGGGTTAGTACTGTGTTTAGGCCTGAAGCCATGCTGGGTGATGTAGAATAGGTTGTTGGTAGTGAGGTGATTCATGAGTTGCTGGTGGATACATTTTTTAGAATTTTGGCAAGAGTGGATAAAATGGTGATGGGACAGTAGTTAGTTATGTCTGCAGATGGGCCACCCTTATGAAGTGGTATGATATGATAGATTTTCCATAATTTGGGAAAGTACTGTTTAGAGGTAGAGCGGTTTATTAGTAATGATATGGGGTTAGGCGATGGATGGGGCAGCTAGTTTTAGGAATTTATTTGGAAGTTGGTAGGCAGCTAAGCTACAGGGTTTTAATTTACATAAGAGTTTTTGAGGAATTATTGCAAAAGCGCTTACACTTCTGTTTTTAACAATAAATGTTCTGTGGTTGAGTGTAAGACTGGTGCAGTTTTGTTTTCTTTTTTTACGTAGGATGTTGGAAAAGGTATAAAGGAGAAGGAGTTTGCATCATTAGAGGTAGGGAAGGGGACAGTGAGTGGTGGGATTGTTTTGTTGTCTAGGAGAGAAGCGATAGAGTTGATGAAGTGGGAATTGAATTGTGAGGATAAGGGCACAGAGGAGTTAGTAGTTAGGGGGTGCAGGGGTAGGGGTTTACTGCGATTAAGTAGGTGGTTGATATTCTGCCAGAATTTTTGTGGATTGTGCTGGTATTTTTGTTGGCAGGTGAGGAAAGAGGTTCTTTTACCCTTGATGATGCTTTTCTTAGCATGGTTTTTAAGTTGTTTGTAAAGGGTGAGATTGTTGTTATTTTTGGTCATACGATATAGTGACCACGCCTTATCTCTTTGTTTTACTAGTTTTGTTTCTTTAGAAAGCCATGGTAGCTGTTTTTCTGAAGGGGGGGGGGGCAAGATTAGTTAATATTTCAAGGAACTTGTTATTGAAGTATTCTACAGCTAGGTCTAGTTGCAGGTTTTTTAATGGGCATCAGTTGCAGTTTTCTAGTAGTAAATTGAAGGTGTCAGAGGAGAAATATTTTTTGCTACTGGCATATTTGTACGAGATGCTGGTTTGGATACGCATTTTCTTCCTAACTAGAAATGTAGGGGCATGATCACTTAGCGTGACTGGTAGACAGCCTGCCTGGTACCCATGGTTTGTTGGCTAAAATCTAGTCTGGAAGTGATTTTTTATTGGAGTGCTTGTTGATGCGGGTGGGGCAGTTAATAATTTGGGTGAAGTTGTATAAGTTTATAAATGAGGTAGGGGAGTTTGAGGAGCAGGAGAACCAGTTTAGGTTGAACTAGGATACAATGTTTCAGGGTTGTGCAGCTGCTTACTTGGACAAATTACTGATGGTGTCACTTGGGAAAAAATTTCATCTTGATGCTTGCACATGCCGACACATACTTCAGAAGCGATTGCTTGGTTAATTGTTTCCTTTCTTAGTCTTGTGCATACTGGAACATATTACTCATGGGCTCATTTGGATAAATGTTTCAATTTGCTGTTTGTACATTCCATCGCCATGTAATGGAATGATCCTTATGGTAAATGTTTCAGGTTTGTGCTTGTGCATGCCAGGACATAATCATGCTTGCACATGCCGACAAATATTACTGAAGCGATTGCTTAGGTAATTATTTCCTTATTTATATGTTTTATTTTTGTGTCTGCATGCTTGGACATATTAATGAGTGGGACAGTGGGGTAAGCAATTACTTTTAGTGCCTCTTGCATACTTGGACAAATTAGAGAAGGTGCAACTTGCAGAAAAAAGTTTCATGTTTGATGTTTTCTCCTGTCTACACATTTCTGAACAGCTTGCTTGGGTAAATGTTTCTTTTTTATTGCTTGCGCATATTTGGGTATATGACTAAAGAAATTTCTTTGGGAAATGTTTTTAGTAGATGTGCATACTTGGACATATTAATGATGTGGTTACTGGGATACATGTTTCAGTTTGTTGCTTGTGCATACCTGGCCATATACTTGTAGGATCCTTATGGTAAATGTTTCACATGTATGGTTGTGATGCTGGTGCTGGACATTGTAATGAAGGGGTCAGTCAGTTAATGTGTCTCTACTTTGGTTATGCTTACTGGCACATATTAGTGCTGGATCATTTGGTTATATGTTTCATGTTGGTATTTGTGGTTACTTGCCAATATTACAGAAGGAGTTGCCTATGTAATTGTGCCTCTTCATACTGAAACAGATTGCTGAAGTGGTTCCTGGTATAACTATTGGATTTCAGTGTTTCTGCATACTGGGACATATTACAGGAGTCACTTGTGTAAATGTTTCCCACTTGTGCTTATGCATGCTTGGTCTTTGTGCTTAGTTGCTCATATTGAAGATGGGATGGATTAGTTAAATGTTAGATTTTTTTGCTAGTGCATAATTGAATATATTACTGAAGCGGCTGCTGGGGTTAATGTTTTAATTTTGTGTTTCTGCATACTTGGACATGTTAATGAAGGGGTCACTTGGGTAAATGTTTCACAGTTGTACTTGTGCATGCACGGTGTTCATGTTTACTTGGACATATATTCCAGAACAGGTACCTTAGAGAAATATAGAAATGCTTTATTTTACTGCTTGTGCATACTAGGACAGATAACTAAAGTGTTTGCTGAGGTAAATGTTTTAATTTTGTGTTTCATCATACTTGGATATGAGGGCTCACTTGGCTAACAGTTTCATTTCAGTATTTCTGCATGCCTGAACATATTATTGAAGGTGTCCCTTTTGAAAATGGTTCATTTTGATGCTTGCACATGCCTCAACATATGAGTGAAGTGACTGCTTGGATAACAGCTCCACTTTTTGTACTTGTGCATGGTTCATATTACTAAAGGGGTGTGCATATATGGTGCATATCACTGAAGGGGTCACCTGGTGAAATGCCTCATTTTAGTGCTTGTGCATACTGGGAGAGACCAACTAAGGGGTTGATGTAGAAAATAATCCATGGGTGTGTCAGGCAAGTGCTTGTGCAGAGATAGTCACACTGCAGTATTGATCACTAGGCAAAAGAGTTGCTAATGTGTCATTGTAGTGCTTGTTTATACTTGAGCCAAACTACTGCCGGGGTTGCTGATAGCAATAATTATCATTTGTGTCATGAAATTGCTCTGTGCTTATTTGGGCAGTATGTTGAACGAATGGCTAATTCCATACTGATTCTTTGAGTTGCCTAACATATAATGTTCTTCAGATGGGTGAGTCTACATTTACTGTGATCAGTTGATGGCTTGCGCCTGTGCATGGTGTTGAAATCTTAGGGTTTCTATTCATCTGCCACATTGCCTGTTTGGCATCTATTATTAAATGTCCTTTGAAGGCTGTTTTACAGGTACGGCTTCTGGTCTGACAGTTGTCAACACGTTACTTTGATTGGCACAAGACAGCACTGCCCTCATCCTTGGATACTGCTTTATGGACTTGTTCATGGTACATATATACATTAACACAAATATTTCAAACACAGGCATTAATGCCCTTTTAGAATGCAAATACACCAAAACACTTGTTCCCATAGTAAGTCAAGAGGCTGTTCTTAAAAATATCTAAACTAGCACTTTAATGTAATTGGGTAGTCTGGTCCTTGCATCAGTCACTTTGTCAGACAACCAATTAGTGCACGTCTCATTCCCATAGATTCTTCTACATAGGTTGTCTGGTGATTCTGGAGTACTGTTTGATAACCCCAAACATTCCCAGAGGTAGTTGTCTATAAATGCCCTGTATAATTGAATAAGCTCTCCTCTTAGATAGCTGTAAGAGACATTGTACACATTCAGTTATTTTAGTCTTCCATAATAACTTAAGTTTTCACATCAGTGGATACTCTTGGTATATTTCCGCAGTATTTTTTTGCAGTATTCATGCTTGTTTTCTTATAGGTTCTCCATATTATTCCATACTCAAGTTTGGGTCTAATGTAACTAACAAACAATGACTTCATCATTTTTAACTTCCTAGACTTTATAGGTTCATAGGTTCATACTAGGCTATCTGCCCTAGGGCATTTATAAGCCTAGCCAGAGTGTGTTTGGCTTTCGCCACCCATTTTAAATGAATTTTGCTATGCCCTTTTTCGAGGTTAGTATACTGTGCCTCTGTCTAACAGTGACACAGAAGTGATACCCAGGGTAAACCTACGATCTCCCATCCACTCATCAAGATTCCTCTTGAAGAGAGTCAATGAGGGACTCTGCCTAACCTGGACTGGGATTTTATTCCAGAGTGAAGGGAGCCTCTGGGTTATGAATCTGTCCCTCCAGCATGTCCTATTTATTTCAGTGCTGAGGTTCAAGTCTCTCAAGCGCATAGCTCGATGGGATTTGGATTTTCTGAGGTGCAGCATGTCCATTAATTCTGGGTTGAGCATGGCTTTATATGTCAGGCACAGATCGCCTCTGAGCAGGCGGTATGCCACTGAGTAGAGCTGGAGTTTCTTTAACCGGGCAGCATATGACATCTGTTTGAGCCTTTTGATCCTCTTGGTGAGGTACCTTTTGGATCTTTCCAGTTGCTGCAGGTGTCTGGTAAGGTACATCCCAAAAGGGGCACTGTACTCAATTATGGGTCTGATGAGGGATGAGTAAAGAGGCACGATGACCTCCCCTGATCTAGATGTGAATCCCTTCATGATTAGGTGGGCTATATAAAATGTTTTTCTAACCACTTTGGCCATGTGGTTTTCAAATGAGAGATTGCTATCAACTTGGGACCCCAGGTCTCTAATTACTTCTTCCGTACTTAATGGATTACCACCTATGTGGTAATTTTTGGGCACTTTGTTTTTGCCAAAGGGGATGACTATACACTTTTTGGTGTTTAGCTTGAGGCCATGGCTCTGGCACCAGTTGTCTGTTTCTATGAGGCCCTTTTGTAGGATGCTTGTGTCGGCTGGAGAGTCGATTATGGCACCTAGTTTGCAGTCATCTGCGAACTTGGTCAGCCACAGTCCTTCCGTGTTGGCCTGTACCTCCGAGAAATATATACCAAACAAGAGAGATCCCAGGACTGAGCCTTGTGGGATGCCACTTGTAACTGGTTTGGAGTCTGACATGGCTCCAGCAATTCTAACCATGTGGGTTCTGTCTTTGAGCCAGTTTGCAACCCATCTAGTGACATAGGGGTTTATATTTAAGCTGGTGAGCTTATCTATAATGCCAGTGGGTATTGTATCAAAGGCTTTTGCGAGGTCCAGGTAGGCTGTGTGGACCACCTTCCCCTCGTCAATGGCCTTAGTGACTGTTTCAAAGAAATTGACCAGGTTTAAGAGGCAGGATCTGCCCTTAACAAAGCCGAACTGGGTGGGATCCAGTGTCTGTAGGTCCCCAATATCTTTATTTATGAGGTCCATGATGATCCTTTCCATAGCTTTGCAGACCAAGCTAGTCAGGCTTATGGGGCGATAGTTTCCAGAATCCGTTGAGGCATCACCTTTGTGGAGAGGGACCACTGTTGCTGTATGCCACTCTTTGGGTACATATCCTGTAGTAAGGCTGAGATTGAACAGTAGTTTAATGTTTGGGTTTAGCTCTTCTTGGAGTTCATGTAGGACGCAGCCTGGGACACTGTCTGGTCCCATTGATGCTGTGTTTTTTGCTTTGGAGAGGGTGGCTCTTACCTGAGCATCTGAGATGTCAGGGGGGGCAGCACTCTGTGGGGATAGATATTTGCCCTTTTAGTGGGGGGGGGGAGAAGTTTGCACTGAACCTGTCAGCTAGGATGCTGGCAATGTCTGTGGGTTCGGTGTATTTTTTGTCATTTTGGACTAATTCTGAGCATATCTGGGAATTCCCACCCAGGTTCCTAACATAACTAAAGAAAGCCTTGTGATTATCCTTAGTGTCCTGTGCAATTTTTCTCTCGAAGCTGGCCTTAGACGATTTTATGAGTGCCCGTAGTTTTTTGCTAATACTGATCAGAGATACCTTCCCTTTTTGGGATTTTGCTGTATTGATTTATAGATCTTTTTATACAACTGATAGTTCTATAGCTATCATTAGCCAATTGGTTGATATGATTAGAAAAACTCATAGCTGAATCTACCCATATACCCAGGAACTTAAATGAGTCTACAGTTTCAATCACTGTGTGCCGTATTAAATATTTACCTTTCAGTTTATGTCTCCCAAATGTCATATACTTAGTTTTTGATGTATTTATTGACATATTATTCTCCTGTGCCCAAATGGTCAATTTTGTCAAGTTATTTTGCAGACGTGCCCCATCTGTAACACATGTAATCAGTTTACTCAATTTTAGGATGTCTGCGTCTGCATATAGATTGTAGAACCACCTCAGATGAAAAAGTTAAGTCTGAAAAATACAATCTAAATAAGAAAGGGCCTAGGATAGAGCCTTGCGAGACACCCTGACTGTAGCCAAGGGTTTCACCTGTCCAGTTGCTTTATGATACTTGTCATGTTCTATTTGTAAGTCATGCAGCTATCCATCTTATCAAGAGTACATCACCACCTAGTCTGTAAGAATTTATTGATCACTGTTTTGCATATGACCCTGGAAAATGCTGAAGTTAACTCTATATAAATAACATCACAGCACAATTTTTCATTCATAGCTGTTATTATATTGTTATAGAACATCATGTTACAGGTGGTAATAGATCTATTTTTAACATATGCATGCTGATATATGGTTTCAAGTCCTAACCTACCCAGTTCTGATAATAACTTATCCAGTATTACCTTCTCCATTATTTTTCCACAACATGAAAGTAGACAGTTTGAGGCAGCGTACACAATAGTACACAGATTCATGGCATGTTGTCATATGTGTGTTCCACTTACGTTGGTCTATAGGGGTATCACCTAAAATTCACCAGTAGTAAAATGGGCTATGATTTCTGTGACTAGGTGTTATCCGAAAGAAATAGTCCTAACTGGTTGACAATGGATATACATTATGATTGGTTATAAAACAGGTGAATTTTGTTATCTGAAGGCTGATTTATGTGTGTGTGTACATGTACTAATGTGACTGTCCTGTATGTACAACAATATATAAATGAAAAGCTATACATATATATATATATATATATATATATATATATATATATATATATATATATATATATATATATATATATATATATATATGTATATATATAGCTATACATAGATATACATACATACCTAAAGTTATACGACTATATCGATTATATATATATATATATATATATATATATATATATATATATATATATATATATACACACATGGAAAGATATGTCTAGCTAGATAATTACCTAAATCAAACAACTGATTTATGTGCTGCTGTGTATATCAATTAAATAAAAATTCCTACATGTGCCATGTATGTAAGAGACTATCCATAGTTGTTTATATGTAAGGTTATAGTTATTTATAACATTACATATGTCATATATGTTTGCTATTTGTTTATAATTCATACATGTGCAGCTACTGTATTTGACAGTGGGTGAGGGATATGCATACCTGTCAGCTGCCCCTGGATTTGCATTCTCTGCATTACTTGCCATGTCTTTGTGCATGTTGAGAGATTCCATAGAAATAATTTTGGTTTGTAGTCATTCAGTCTTTTGGGGAAATGTCTTATTTCAGTACTTGTACATACAAGGACATATTACTTAAGGAGTCCTTTGGAAACTTGTTTCATTTGGGTGTTTATGCAAACTGGGACATATTATTGAAGGATCCTTAGGGTAAATGTGTCATATTTTTCCACGTCCACAGGTCCCATTCACATCATGATCTTACCTTCCTTTGATGTAAGATGCATGATAACAGATAAGGAAGCACTATTAGGACACCGTGGGGGTTATTGTTACTTGTGTCAGAACTGCCAACCCATTACTCTTTGACAAACCTGTTTTTCCTTTGTCTGTTTCAAAATCAAGCAAACTCATTTACATAGGAGTCCCAATGTCTGCAGTTGGTTTTCATAGTGAATGTGTGCCATTTTCTTAGCTGTCTATCCCTTCCTAAATTAAGCAGTGAGGCTCACTGTTATTCATTCTTTTGGACATATATCTTGTGTGCTATCCTTTGAAGTAGTGAGGTGTCAACTCTTAAATTCTGAGTTAGTTTTTTTTGCTGACTTTTAATATTATTTCCATCAAGTTTCTTTACACATAATGTCTGCCATTCTGTCTTATGCTACTTTTTGCATTTTAATTTGAATGTAGATAGCTGAAATTCTATCAGTAATTACTTCAGCTCCACAGGATGTTTTCCATTGTACAAAGTCATTGCCTTTGCATATGCATGTATCAACACATAGTTTAAACCACTGAGAGCACCCTGGCAGGGCAGGGCAACAAAGTATTCCATACATCTAAACATGCATTTGGACATGCAGTACTCTGATGCCAGTGACTCAGTTAATGTAACATAAACAATCTTGCGTCAAGCTTGCTTGGACCAGATGATGAATTTAAGATTTGCCATATGCAAATTTAGAGATGGCCAAGGCCTTATATACAATATGGCCCATGCAGACATCATGGAAGATCTAACTGCCTTGACCATCTTGTGTTAAAAATGATAGCAAACTTACTGAAAGAAAGAAAGCATATGGTACAGTTAGCTGGTGCCTTATCACAAAGTATGCAAGTGACCAATGCTGTCTCTCAGATTGTTGCTGGGAGCTCCCTGGTACTTATTGCACAGATCTCAGTGCAGACAGCGGATGACTCTAAACTGTGCTCACTTTACGAAACCCAGACACTCCAGAATGAACTGCCAGTAATACACTGTTAGTGTACTAAACCTGGACAACTGCCTCCCCTCATCACACTGTATAGACACCACACAAGCAAACACTAATCTAGTCCCTGCCTTTATACTGTTATGTGACAGCAGTTGGAAGCAAACCCACTTCCTTTAGCAACAGTAATTATCCACGGGAAATCAACAAGGTTTAGAGAATAATCATTCCTTTATTGTCAGAACTGATCACACCAGATATCGTGTACATCATTTACATTTGGGATGTATTCCTACTAAACATATCATACAAACCTCAAGGATTTTTAACCAGACAGATCCTGGAGCTAACAAGAGAGCCTGTGACATCTGTCATTTAATTCCTAGTCTAATACACTTGTTGATGGTGGAGAGGGTATTTCCACATCTAAGTACATATCTACACGTGTCCCAGGTGGAAACCTGAAGTATTTGTTTTTCATATCGTAATCTGATCTGAGCTAAATACAGTTATTCTCTTCCACATGACCCATTGTGATTTTGTGTCTTTCGTTTTTTTCCCGGTTAGGGGTCGCCACAGCGGAACTTCGGTCCGCTAATGATTGGTAGTGGATTTTTACGTACCGGGTTACCAGCCCTGACGCACAACCTTCAATGAAGGCATGCCCCATTCACGTATGCCTCCACATAGAAGACGCTCTAGCTGAGAATCGAACGGGACAACGTCTTGCTATGAGGCAACAACGCTACTGCAGCACCATCACCGCAGTCTACATGACCCATTGTGATGATGCTCTTTATTTCCGTTGAAGTAAGATGTATGATAAAACAGTTTATTAACGTGAAAATAAAAACTTCTTCAGATAAAGTCCCAAAGTACACTGTAGTTTAAATACTTCCCATACTACCATGCAGGTTACAACCCAATTATTCAATAATGTAATTAATCAAAGTATTTAAATAAATAAATTTAAAAGTGTGTAACATTTGTATAAACTCAATAAATAGTCATAAAACCTGTTAAATTGCCATCCATTGTTAATAGTAATACTACATATATTACTGGTCTCTTTCTGTCAAAATAAAATTACCATTTGTTTCACATATATATGAAAAACAATATAAACCATTCACAAAGAGTAAATAGGATGTCCCTTAATATCAAACATGTATTGTTTAAAATGTTGGAAAGGCTGGTTTAAGTAAAAAACAACTGTGTTTTAAATACGCCCTGCCTTTAGCTTGTGTGTGCAATTGAAATAAAGTCATTAAGCCCTGAAATTTGTTGGACTCTAAGAGAATCTGCCAGTCAGGGTCCACCGACAGTTTCCACTACAAAAACAAAACCTGGCTCCCTCACACTCAATAATGTTAGTGCATTTTAGTGTTAGATTTAATATGTCATATTGATGTTCATATATTTTAATTGTCGCATGACTGACATAGAACCAGGTAAACTACTCCAGTGGACAAACAATTACAATACCCTGTGGTTTTGATGTCCCTGTTCCTACTCTCTAGGTATACATGATGGTCCTGGGCAATATATTTACAGGATGAACAATGTCCACATTTGTATGGGAGGACTGTGTGGTCCGTTCATGTTGTTCCAAAACCCTTTTCATGTTAACTCCTCTTCTAAAGATTGTTTTCAGACTTTTGTCTTTAAATGAACTTAAATCAGTAAATTCCTGGAATGAACGCCATTCTTTTTCCACTATTTTTCTAATATGTGTGGCATTGGTACTAAAATCAGTAATAAATTACTAGAAAACAACCGGAAGTTCCATCAGACTCGATTTCCAGGATAGGACTGAATCTAGTATTACGTGCTGCCATTACTTCATCCTGGACTGATTGCACTAAACCAATAGGGTAACCCCTTTCTAGGAATAAGGATCTCAATTTGTTACATTCTGATGTCATCCGGGAAATTCTAACAAACTGCCCTTCACAATTCCTCTTTTTGAAAATGGGGGTGTGAACTCTGAAAATGAGATTTTACACCTTCACCTTCTTTAATAAGGGTCACATCCAAATAATTAACACTGTGATGGGATATTTGAAGAGTAAATTGTGTTAATATACCGATAAAATTATCAATAGCCTCTACTGGTCCATTCCAAAATGCATATTCAAAACCTGCAATAATAGTTCCAATTTGTAGAAAATGCACTATTAATTACAAATTTCTTTTCCCACATATACATGACAATATCAGCATAAGTGGGGGCACAATTTGCCCCCATAGAGACTTCGGACATCTGCTTAAAATATTCACCAGCAAAGAAAACAAAATTGTTTTTTAATACCAGCCCCAGTAATTCAGTAACTGTATGGACATCGTTGGTGGTAATATCAGGACACTCCCATAAGGCCTCCTCTACCCACTCCAACCCTAGGTCACTAGGAATAACTGAAAAAAGGTCAACCACATCAATGGTTAAAAATACAACTTCTTTTTCACATAAGTGGGTTTGAATGGGATGTAATCCTGTCTACCCCACAATTCCTTGAGTTTCCAGTCTAAGAATTTAGAAATGTTATGTGTCTTAGACCCTTGAGCTGCTACAATGGGTCTCAAGGGCGGGTCATTAGGATCTTATCAGAATTGTTGAGATATGTAAAAATATCCATTTCTATAACATCCTGATCAACCAAATCTTTAATAGCCAGGTCAATCTTATGATAGGACACATTAATATCATGTATAGAAGCAGATGTATATTTGTCATAATCATGTAAGATATTATACATCTTGGCCTGATATAAATTTTGATCCATTATCCATGACTCTCAAATGTTGACCCCTTCCTGATTTAAATTGGCTACATATTTATCCTTGCCCAGTTCTTTCCTAAATTGTGCCTCAATTCTATGCTCCAGATTTTGAGCGGGGATTAAATGTGTTAGATTTTCTCAAATGCAAACTAGGGGTCCCAGACGTAGCTCCCAATAGGTTCTCTAAATTGAGTTTACGAATAAACAACTTCAAATCCAAAATAGTATGCACTAAATTACTGCATCTATTGGGGACAAATTTAAAGCCCTTAGTAAAGAGCTGAAAACAAGCATCAGAGACTGGAAAATCACTGTAATTATAAATGTGGTAATTGTCCTTGGTATGCATGGAGTATTCCCCTAAACGGGTTACAGTGTGATGACCTACTTCTACCAGTCCTGTCTCCTGGTTTTCTTCCATGCTCGTGTGGGCCCCCCTCCCCTCTGTTCCTGTGGAGTTTTGGCTAAAGGGTGATAGTTGTCTGTAGAAGGGTGTCCCTGCTGGCGTATACGTTCAGACCTACGAGGTAAGAATTCTCCTTCGTAACCCCCACCCTGTAATGGTTCTGCAGAGAACACCTCTCCCTCGTTGTCATCCATAACTGAGGGTTCAGGGGGATTTCTATTGCCTTTAACCTTATATTTGTCCCCAATAGACACAGTAATTTAGTGCATACTATTTTGGATTTGAAGTTGTTTATTCGTAAACTCAATTTAGAGAACCTATTGGGAGCTATGTCTGGGACCCCTAGTTTGCATTTGAGAAAATCTAACACATTTAATCCCCCACTCCACCCACAGCTCAAAATCTGGAGCATAGAATTGAGGCACAGTTTAGGAAAGAACTGGGCAAGGATAAATATGTAGCCAATTTAAATCAGGAAGAAAATACCTTACTACAAGAATTGAGTAGGGGTCAACATTTGAGAGTCATGGAGCCTGACAAGGGCGGTGGAACCGTATTAATGGATCAAAATTTATATCAGGCCAAGATGTATAATATCTTACATGATTATGACAAATATACATCTGCTTCTATACATGATATTAATGTGTCCTATCATAAGATTGACCTGGCTATTAAAGATTTGGTTGATCAGGATGTTATAGAAATGGATATTTTTACATATCTCAACAATTCTGATCCGAGGGTACCCACTATTTTTGGGGTGCCCAAGATACACAAAGATCCTAATGACCCGCCCTTGAGACCCATTGTAGCAGCTCAAGGGTCTAAGACACATAACATTTCTAAATTCTTAGACTGGAAACTCAAGGAATTGTGGGGTAGACAGGATTACATCCTTAAAGACTCCTGGGCCTTTCTACGTAACATTCAAACCCACTTATTTGAAAAAGAAGTTGTATTTTTAACCATTGATGTGGTTGACCTTTTTTCAGTTATTCCTAGTGACCTAGGGTTGGAGTGGGTAGAGGAGGCCTTGTCCTGATATTACCACCAACGATGTCCATACAGTTACTGAATTACTGGGGCTGGTATTAAAAAACAATTTTGTTTTCTTTGCTGGTGAATATTTTAAGCAGCTGTCCGGAGTCTCTATGGGGGCAAATCGTGCCCCCACTTACGCTGATATTGTCATGTATATGTGGGAAAAGAAATTTGTAATTAATAGTGCATTTTCTACAAATTGGAACTATTATTGCAGGTTTTTGGACGACATATGCATTTTTTGGAATGGACCAGTGGAGGCTATTGAGAATTTTATCGAGTATATTAACACAACTACAACTTTTTTAAAATTTACTCATCAAATATCCCATCACAGTGTTAATTATTTGGATGTGACCCTTATTAAAGAAGGTGAAGGTGTAAAATCTTGTATTTACAGAAAGCCCACCTTCTCTAACAGTTATATACATTTTCAGAGTTCACACCCCCGTTTTCAAAAAAGAGGAATTGTGAAGGGGCAGTTTGTTAGAATTTCCCGGATGACATCCCTAGATGTGGATTTTAGAGTAGAATGTAACAAATTGAGATCCTTATTCCTAGAAAGGGGTTACCCTATTGGTTTAGTGCAATCAGTCCAGGATGAAGTAATGGCAGCACGTAATACTAGATTCAGTCCTATCCTGGGTAAGGGAAATCGGGAGTCTGATGGAACTTCCCGTAAGGATATAGGCGGGTTGTTTTCTAGTAATTTCGCCTTTATTACTGATTTTAGTACCAATGCCACACATATTAGAAAAATAGTGGAAAAAGAATCCAGGAATTTACTGATTTAAGTTCATTTAAAGACAAAAGTCTGAAAACAATCTTTAGAAGAGGAGTTAACATGAAAAGGGTTTTGGAACAACATGAACGGACCACACAGTCCTCCTGTACAAAGAAAGGAACGTACAAATGCGGACATTGTTCATCCTGTAAATATATTGCCCAGGACCATCACGTATACCTAGAGAGTAGGAACAGGGACATCAAAGCCACAGGGTATTCTAGTTGTTTGTCCACTGGAGTAGTTTACCTGGCTCTATGTCAGTCATGTCAGGCGTTTTACATTGGTAAAACTGAACGACAATTAAAACGTCGTATATATGAACATCAATATGACATAGCTAAATCTAACACTAAAAATACACTATACAAGCACATTATTGAGTGTGAGGGAGCCAGGTTTTTGTTTCTTGTAGTGGAAACTGTCCCCAAGGATAAAAGGGGTGGACCCTGGGAGGCTAGGCTAGCCCATAGGGAGACCTACTGGCAGATTCTCTTAGAGTCCAACAAATTTCCAGGGCTTAATGACTTTATTTCAATTGCACCTTACCTCAAGCTAAAGGCAGGGCGTATTTAAAACACAGTTGTTTTTTACTTAAACCAGCCTTTCCAACATTTTAAACAATACATGTTTGATATTAAGGGACATCCTATTTACTCTTTGTGAATGGTTTATATTGTTTTTCATATATATGTGAAACAAATGGTAATTTTATTTTGACAGAAAGAGACCAGTAATATATGTAGTATTACTATTAACAATGGATGGCAATTTTAGTTTCTTAACAGGTTTTATGACTATTTATTGTGTTTATACAAATGTTACACACTTTTAAATTTATTTATTTAAATACTTTGATTAATTACATTATTGAATAATTGGGTTGTAACCTGCATGGTAGTATGGGAAGTATTTAAACTACAGTGTACTTTGGGACTTTATCTGAAGAAGTCGTATTTGATCGACGAAAACGTGTGTGTTTTTTATTTTCACGTTAATAAACTGTTTTATCATCTACACAGCAGTACCTTATTGTGAGCTTTTGCGATATCTGTGGTGGTGTTTCCGGACTGGATATAGCTGTTTTTGAGTTATACGAGTTTGGTATACAGCGTTTGGTTCTTGGTGATCTTAAAGATGTATGATAAGTCATCAGGTAGTGCAAATGTGACACCCATGTGGGGGGTCAATGCTGCCTGCGTTATAACTGCAAACCCATTACTTGGTTGTCAAACCTATCCTTCCATTGTCTCTGTCAAAAAATCAGGCACTATCATTTACATAGGAGTCCCATTGTCTACAGCTGCTTTTCAGATGGATGACTAACAACTTCTAGAATCTCTCCCTTTTCTGTTGGAAGCAGTGAGGGTCATTGTTATTCAAGTTTATTTATTTTTTTTATTTTTATTATTTATTTGCAGTTTGATTACCGGGGATGCTCACTGGGCCAAATTGACCCATGTTTAGTGGACACACGTTAGGTTTTCAAGTGGACATTCAGAGATATGTACTTTGTGTTATTCTCAGAAAAAAAATGAGATGTCAACTCTTCACTTCATAGTAAGTGATGCTCTGCTCTATGTAAATCTAATTTGCTTGAAATATCTTTACAGGCAGCATCTGCCATTCCTGTCTAAGTTGCTGTTTCCATTGTAATTGGAATGTAGAGAGCAATTCAGCCTCTGCAGGGTGAATCCCCTTTGGATTTCAACCCTGCTGTTTGATATGCACATGATTATTCAAACATCAGTCAGTCCACTAGTTATTAATGCATTTTTTGATAAATGAGCCATGGACAGTGTGGTGTATGTACTCATATGTCATCCATCCACCAAAATCCTTAATTAAATTTTGTTAATTCTTTATCATTTACTTTTTTTTTTTTTTTTACATTCATCAGGACAAGTAGACAGATTACAGCTTTTAGAGAAACATCACCTATATAGATCAGCACACGTCTTTCAGTGCTAGTCATGGTACTCTGAGTGAGTGCAACAATAAAAGAACTTGGCATTTGTATTTCAACAAAATGTAAAAGTGAATATATTACTGTGCATATTTTAAGAAATTGCTATATTGGCCTAAACTATGGAGTACTATTTGTGTTTTTTTAACTCCGAATTCCTGAGAAAGTGTTAATCAAAAGTTAGGAGTAAGGAAACATATGAAGTTATTCTAAAAGTGTATTAATTCTGTTTTAAGCACTTGGGCTTCAGGCCAGTTATTTTACATTAAAAGGGTTCATGGTCTGCACTCTTGTGGGATGAGAGACTGGACTCTGCCCTTCTGAGCTGGGAATTTCTGGTTAAAGGCTTATAGTGCCTGCATATTTGAACTGCTTCTTACTGAAATTGGTACACCTTGTTTGCTGTAGCATATACTAGATCCAGGCCTGCTGAATCTAGCTTTGTTTGTATAACTTGAGCACTAATCCAGGCATTCTTTAAAGTATTCAATTGTATTTATTACTGCTTGGTAGTAACTTGATTAAAGTGTAGCTATCATTCTAAGTCTTTTGGATTAAGCACTTGGGCTTCAGACCAGTTGTTTTACATTAGGAAGGTTTGTGGCCTGCACTGTGGTGGCAGGACAGGTAGCTTACATCCTTCTAAGTTGGGAGCTGCTGATTGAGGGCTCAGTGTCTGTTATTCTAAAAGTGTATTAATTCTGGTTTAAGCACTTGGGCTTCACACCAGTTGTTTTACATTAAGAAGGTTTGTGGTCTGCACTGTAGTGGCAGAACAGGTAGCTTACATCCTTCTAAGTTGGGAACTGCTGATTGAGGGCTCAGTGTCTGTTATTCTAAAAGTGTATTAATTCTGGTTTAAGCACTTGGGCTTCAGGCCAGTTATTTTACATTAAAAGGGTTCGTGGTCTGCACTCTTGTGGGAGGAGAGGCTGGACTCCGCCCTTCTGAGCTGGGAATTTCTGGTTAAAGGCTTATAGTGCCTGCATATTTGAACTGCTTCTTACTGAAATTGGTACACCTTGTTTGCTGTAGCATAGACTAGATCCAGGCCTGCTGAATCTAGCTTTGTTTGTATAACTTGAGCACTAATCCAGGCATTTTTTAAGTATTCAATTGTATTTATTACTGCTTGGTAGTAACTTGATTAAAGTGTAGCTATCATTCTAAGTCTTTTGGATTAAGCACTTGGGCTTCAGACCAGTTGTTTTACATTAGGAAGGTTTGTGGCCTGCACTGTGGTGGCAGGATAGGTAGCTTACATCCTTCTAAGTTGTGAACTGCTGATTGAGGGCTCAGTGTCTGTTATTCTAAAAGTGTATTAGTTCTGGTTTAAGCACTTGGGCTTCAGGCCAGTTATTTTACATTAAGAAGGTTCGTGGTCTGCACTCTTGTGGGAGGAGAGGCTGGACTCTGCTGTTCTGAGCTGGGAAGTTCTGGTTAAAGGCTTATAGTGCCTGCATATTTGAACTGTTTCTTACTGAAATTGGTACACCTTGTTTGCTGTAGCATAGACTAGATCCAGGCCTGCTAAATCTAACTTTATTTGTATGCTGCTTGTTTGTTTGCTTGTTATTTCCCTGAAATGCTAATTCCCCCTAAAACGCAGCTTTTCAGTGCTTCTGTGGATCCTTAGTGATATCTGCATTGCTTACTGTACTTAGCTCCTTGTTTCACTCGAAAGAAAGTTACTGTTTGTCGTTTTTGCATTTAAGTTACCTGAAACACATTGCATTTAAGTTACCTGGCACTTGCTCACTAAAGCAATTATATAAGTCCGCACTAAAATATTAAAAGCACTACACCCTCACAAACTCCCCTTGAGTACCTCGTTCCCCATTGGCCCTTTTTTTTCAATTATAAAGGAATTCCCAATACTATTCTAGCATGTCCAAAGGTCAGTTGTCAATCTCCTCTCCAGTCCAGCTGGTGAATCTGGGAATCTTGAGGCAATGTTACAACTGCCTCATGTACACAGACAACCCTCTCCTCCTCCCAACAAATTCCAACACGTGAGAGATGCATCCATATAGCCAAACTGGAGGCTAAGCTAAGGAGAAGGAAACCACACTCACTACAATTCCAGTCTCACATAGACCTACCATGACAGCAAACCAAACACATAAACACACAAAAACATACTCGGAGGCTCTAAATAAAAATCTGCCTAAGCAGCAGAGACCTCCAAAGCAGACACCCAAGCAACCACTACCCCAAAACAAAACACGTGCAACACATAGCTCACAAAGCCAGTGTGCCGAACAGTCACAGCCCTTAAGGCTAAACAACACACCTGATACACTTGTAATAGGTGACTCTATCGTCAGGCACACTGACGTCCCGCTCACCAGGCTGAACAAGGAGAAGGTCACGGTGAGCTGCCTGTCGGGCGCTAGGATCCGCCACATAACACAAGCACTCAGGTCACTTCAAGGCAAGTACAAATATGACTCAGTCATTGTCCATGCTGGTGTGAATGACCTGAGACTTACCTCCCTGGACTACATGAAAAGAGACATAGAGGAGCTCTCTGAGCATGTAGCCCAGGCAGGTATGACCCTGACTTTGAGTAGCATCGTACCCTCACCAAGAATGATACCACAATATGAAGACAAAATGATCAATTTCAACAATTGGCTTAAGTATTGGTGTCATTCAAAGGGGATCTATTGCCTGTCAGCCTGGGATGACATGCTCGACAAGCCACGATGCTTCGCTAGGGACGGCTTGCACCTGTCACCCCTGGGCTTTCGGATATTGGCAAAGGCTCTTGCTACCCCATAGTGCCTTTTTTAGGCAAGGCTCAAAAGACAAACCCACCTCCATAGGTATCACAAGGGATAAGAAACTAAGAGTAATGCTACTCAGTGCCAGAAGTCTAAACCTCAAGATGCATGCACTCAAAACTCTCCTTAGCATAGAGAACATCGATATCTGTGCCGTAAAATAAACCTGGTTCAAGGCTCCCGAGAGCACCCCAGCACTACCAGGTTATACCTCATACCATGCTTTTTGGCCCCAAAACTTGGACAATACCACAAAAGGAGGGGGAGTATCAATATTCGTCAAAGATACCCACACCTCCAGGTTGGTGGCACAGCATGAAGCATCAGAGACTATCCATGTGCAACTAACAATGGGTAAAACTGCCTTCCAGTTTATAGCCTGCTACAGACCACCCTCCCAAACCCAGGAACCCCACTCGGCCTTCCTGAGAACACTGGAAAATATGAAGGTCTCTCCAAACACCATTATATTGGGCGACTTTAACTACCCAAACATAGACTGGGAGCATTACTCTAGCTCCAACACCCTAGCCCAAAGGTTCCTAGAATTTATAAACTCAAATGCTATGGAACAACTTGTTACCACTCCCACAAGAGGGGCAAACATACTGGACCTGATCATCACCAACATGGGGACTCTATGCTTCAGACCAGAAGTGTATCCCTCACTGGTAAGATCAAACCATAAACTAATCTCACTGGATATTCACATCCCGACTCCACCCCCTGCTCTGAAAATTACAGTGAAAAACTTCTCTAAAGCAAATTTCACACTCCTCAAAACCGAAGTGGAATCCTTCAAAGCCCCCGGGCCTGTGAAAAATATGGCCCAGACCGCAGAATCCTTTATAAACGCATTCTATGAACACCTTCAGGAATGCATGGATCATGCAATCCCAAATAAAACCAAGACCCAATCTTCCAAAGGCAGACGTCCTGTCTGGTGGACCCCAGCCATAAACAAACTATACAATAGAAGGAGGAAGCTACTACATGATAGAGCAAAATCCCAAAAAGGGAAGGCATCTCTGATCAGTATTAGCAAAAAACTACGGGCACTCATAAAATCGTCTAAGGCCAGCTTTGAGAGAAAAATTGCACAGGACACCAAGGATAATCACAAAGCTTTCTTTAGTTATGTTAGGAACCTGGGTGGGAATTCCCAGATTTGCTCAAAATTAGTCCAAAATCACAAAAAATACACCAAACCCACAGACATTGCCAACATCCTAGTTAACAGGTTCAGCACAAACTTCTCTCCCCCCTCCCCACCAAAAGGGCAAATATTTATCCCAGCAGAGTGCTGCCTCCCTGACATCTCAGATGCTCAGGTAAGAGCTGCCCTCTCCAAAACAAAAAAACACAGCATCAATGGGACCAGACGGTGTCCCGGGTTGCGTCCTACATGAACTCCAAGAAGAGCTAAACCCAAACATAAAACTACTGTTCAATCTCAGCCTTACTACAGGACATGTACCCAAAGAGTGGCGTACAGCAACAGTGGTCCCTCTCCACAAAGGTGGTGCCTCAACGGATCCTGGAAACTATTGCCCCATAAGCCTGACTAGCTTGGTCTGCAAAGCTATGGAAAGGATCATCATGGACCTCATAAATAAAGATATTGGGGACCTACAGACACTGGATCCTACCCAGTTCGGCTTTGTTAAGGGCAGATCCTGCTTCTTAAACCTAGTTGATTTCTTTGAAACAGTCACCAAGGCCATTGACAAGGGGAAGGTGGTCCACACAGCCTACCTGGACCTCGCAAAAGCCTTCGATACAATACCCCACTCGGGCATTATAGATAAGCTCACCAGCTTAAATATAAACCCCTATGTCACTAGATGGGTTGCAAACTGGCTCAAGGACAGAACCCACATGGCTAGAATTGCTGGAGCCATGTCAGACTCCAAACCAGTTACAAGTGGCATCCCACAAGGCTCAGTCCTGGGACCTCTCTTGTTCGGCATATATTTCTCGGAGGTACAGGCCAACACAGAAGGACTGTGGCTGATTAAGTTCACAGATGACTGCAAACTGGGTACCATAATCAACCCTCCAGCCGACACAAGCATCCTCCAAGACGGCCTCATAGAAACAGACAACTGGTGCCAGAGCCATGGCCTCAAGCTAAACGCCAAAAAGTATATAGTCATCCCCTTTGGCAAAAACAAACTGCCCACAAATTACCACATAGGTGGTAATCCATTAAGTACAGAAGAAGTAATTAGGGACCTGGGGACCCAAGTTGATAGCAATCTCTCATTTGACAACCACATGGCCAAAGTGGTTAGAAAAATATTTTATATAGCCCACCTAATCATGAAGGGATTCACATCTAGATCAGGGGAGGTCATCGTGCCTCTTTGCTCATCCCTCATCAGGCCCATAATTGAGTACAATGCCCCTTTCGGGATGTAACTTACCAGACACCTGCAGCAACTGGAAAGACCCCAAAAGTACCAAACCAAGAGGATCATAGGGCTCAAACAGATGCCATATGCTGCCCGGTTAAAGAAACTCCAGCTCTACTCAGTGGCATACCGCCTGCTCAGAGGCGATCTGTGCCTGACGTATAAAGCCATGTCCAACCCGGAATTAATGGACATGGTGCACCTCAGAAAATCCAAATCCCATCGAGCTACGCGCTCGAGAGACTTGAACCTCAGCACTGAAATAAATAGGACATGCTGGAGGGACAGATTCATAACCCAGAGGCTCCCTTCACTCTGGAATAAAATCCCAGTCCAGGTTAGTCAGAGTCCCTCATTGACTCTCTTCAAGAGGAATCTTGATGAGTGGATGGGAGATCGTAGGTTTACCCCAGGTATCACTTCTGTGTCACTGTTAGACAGAGGCACAGTATACTAACCTCGAAAAAGGGCATAGCAAAATTAATTTAAAATGGGTGGCGAAAGCCAAACATACTCTGGCTAGGCTTATAAGTGCCCTAGGGCAGATAGCCTAGTATGAACCTATGAACCTATGAAGGAAGAGTTTGAATGGCACACCAGGCTGTGATTTCTTTGATGTTTATTGTCATGCAAAGTTGACTAAGTAGCTGCACCTAAACAAGCTGGAAATGTGAGATTCTGGCTCTTTGAAGGAGGGCAGATGGGAGGAGTAACTTGATCAGGAACTCAACTAAGAAAACTGCTCTTTGTAAAGATACTTTTTTATCTCAGTAAGTTGTTGGCAATTTTGCAAGCTTTTTTCAGAGAATGTGTAGTACATTAGGGGGAACAACATTTGTAAAAATCAGTGCAGACCAGTCAATGACGCTTGATCTGCAGACTCTTAAACTTGGAAGTTTTTTTCATGTTTCCCATTGTAAGTAAATGGAAGTCTAATCTGACAACAAATGGTAGGACTACTTTTCTTCACATTCAGGGCTGTCATACTGCATTTTGGTACAGATTTAGCCTATTAAGGGAAAAAAACTCTCATCAGGATGTCTGCCCCCATGAGGGCAGACAAGGACTAAAAAAAATAAAATTAAGAATGAATGTTTATTTTGTGGCTAGCAGCTTTGAGAGGTGCAGAAATTCATGACTAGATAAAAAATATATGTTTTTTCATCATTTGCCTTTAGTGGTCCTTTAAGTAGCCCATCATTCTTTGCACAAGTACAAACTTGTCCTACAAAGCCAGATGGTGACTGCTTAAACTGAGCAAATGATAAGTAGGTCCATCAACATCACCAATCCCAACCAAGTAGTTATAGCTACGATGTATGATGGCTACATAATATTATTTCGGCTCCACAGTGTTAAAGTCCAGTTTAAAATATACATAAATAACATTAATTACTTTTAGTCTTGAGTCAAGAATAAGTCTTCATGATGTACAAAACATTTTCTTTTTATTTAAGTCCACATACGTCAGTGCTGGGAGACTATCTTCACAATTTAAAAATCAGTCTCTCCAAGCAGCAAAAACGCACACTATTTATTTCATTTTCTTATCAGTATTATGCATGCAGAATACTGATGTTGACAAATAGGATTTCTGCAGACCCTCGTGCTGTTCACTTAGTGCTGCACGTGAACACTTAACAATCATGTTTTTAGTAACAATAATGTTTTAGAAAAACACAAACCATCTGGCTTGTTAATCAGTCTTGTTTTCCAGCCTCATATAATACAGTGCCAGTAACATTCTAACTCCCCAACATTCCTTGTAACTACCCATCCCAGCCTGGGAAAGTCAGAGCTTACATACAATGTGCTCTTTCTTGCTTTCAGAAACCAGTCTTTATAACATCTCTTAACCCCTTCGGCATTTTCTTTACCTTCAGAATTCTGTTAATGCACTTTACAGCTTGATATTAGAATGCAGTTGTGAAGCACTTAGAACTACAATAAGTATTTGTGGTTTGCATAATTATACATCTATACTGTATATCATTTTTAACATGAACAAATATTAAATAATTCATCAAACATATCTATAAAGAAATTGTAAGTTAATATGCATTTTGTGTAGAATAATCATTCCTTGACACTACTAGTGTCAAAAAATACGCAATTATATTTTGATTTTCCTTAATTTGATAAATATGCTTCATCTGTCTGACTGAGTTTTCATTCATCAGGTACAAGTGGCATTTCATGTGCAGGTGCGATGAATGACTTTGTGATTACAGCCTTTAGAACAGAAAATATTAAAGCGATTAAAAGAATAATACCAATTTTTATACCTTGTAATATACTAGTTCCCATTCAAAAAGTGTCCATTGTTTAGACATAGTGTCCAAATCTTTGGCCCTCTGCTCCATGAAATTGGTCAACTTTTCTTGTTCATCATGATAGCCAGTAATATAAGAACAACGACGACTTTTATGAGGGCACATGACCCCGCCCCCTTTTCTAACAAGCAATTGGTTCTGTAACACTGCAGTTAATATTGCAGTATTTTTTTGATTTGTCATTATGATGTGATGTGAAATATGGTTAGCTACCTCCTGAAGAATTTGAGCAATCATGGTGATTTCAAGCATTGTCCTTTGCACTCAATACCCAGGAGTTAACTGAAAATACTTGCTCTGCCCAGTGGATTGCCCACTTATTTCTCAGTCTACCTGCTGGAGGGTTCTCTAAATCTTGAATAGCAGGAGAAATTTAGCCCACAAAACAACACCCTGACCAATTTGTGAGTAACCAGGGGTAGGCATGATCACCATAAATGTAGCAATGATACTCTATCATGCCCATGCCATGCCCCAGTTATACCATCTTAACTGTAAAGAGTTCAACACACTTTTATGTCTAGTGTCATTGTATTTGCTGATGCACACTGGCACAGTCCCATTTCTGGCATAACATGTGTGTCCATGATTTGTGGTGCCAAGCTGAAGAGAAACAACCTTTAAAATTAGTTAGATTACAACAGGTTAGATTAGTGTCACTAAGTTCTTTCTCAAATGTTACCTGTGATGCAGGAATTGGAATCATGGGAATCCCTGCCTTAGAATGTTGAGGTATATGCAAACATGCACAACAGTTTATCACATTTAAGTCCCTAGTGTACTGTCGAAGAACCAACAGAAAACTATTTTCTCTTGATCAGGTTATTAAAGGAAACAGCAACAAAAATAGTGCAAAAGTACCTGTTGTCATGGCATTCATCATGAGGTGCTGTTTTAGTTGAATTTCCTCCTTAAACATTTCACTGGACAGATAATTCGTCCTTCACACTTCAATTCTTCTTTCGACAGCGATGATGATTCGTCTGGAGCCTCTACATGATGGATCTTCTTACAGTGGGATTATTGAATTCAGGTTGGTTGGTTTGCACTTTGGACCATAGCCAGGGCGGTAAGGATTACAAGGTAGAGGGCCTTTTCACCTCTGGCTCAAGCTGTTCATTCTTTGGAAGGTTTTCACATAAACCCAGTCACCTAGCTGCAGTTGGTGATAGGACTGGTCAGGTGTTGGAGGAATAGATGCTGCTGTAAGAAATTAATAATTTTGTTTTATTATCCATAAGACTTAATCTTTTCATTTGACACAGGGTGAGCAGCTGGAAGGGCTATGGGTCTTCCCATTAATATCTCATAAGGTCTCAGTTTCCTTGTAGAATTCAAAGTGTTTCTAACCATTTTTGGTTGTATGTGTATCCATACATGATATGTCAGCTTAGAAGACTTTTTCCTTACTCTTAAGCTAAAATGTAGTTACTAGTATTCTCTTAGCTAAAATGTATTTACTAGTTAAATTTGTTAAATTTTAGTAATGTACTTATGTTATTGTGATCTTTTTTCTTAATGTGGAGCTTTTCTCCCCAGGACTCCACTGAAAATGGACATGTATCCAGTTGGACTAGCCCAGTCAACAAATGTAAAATAAATAAAATAAAATAAAAATAAAATAAAATTTAAGTTTTGCTTAGTACAAATCTTTGAAAAAAAATAACGTAAAGGGTTCTATTAACCCTCTCTACTAGTCCAGATGGTTGCTAATGGTTGGGACAGTGAAGACTCAGCTTAAAAAAATGTGCATACCTCCATGCTCAGGGAATTAAAATGAGATTCCTGGTCACTGTTGATAGTACAAGGTACACCAAATTTACATAATCTGCTTTGTGACATGGGTGAGCTTTTACCTATGCAGAAAATGTATAGTATGTTTTAGTAGTGATTTATATATTATGTACTTTAGTCATATGGACAAAGTCCATCTGTTCATTAACTAAAGGTCCCCATGGTGGTGGTAATCATTTTTTTTTAACATTGTATTCTAAACAATCACACAGTTATTAACATACTGAAGTATCAAAGAGGAGACATGAGTGGTATACCAACTCTGGGTAATTTGATTAAATAAAGATGTCTTAGCTGCATGGACTGCTAAAAGATATGCCCTTACTAGGTAAGGTAGCAAGGAGGCAAGCGTCACCAGTCGGCCATCTGGATGTTGCCATACTCCATCATAGGATTTAATACATCCATTTTTGAGCCACTTCTGAACTTCTCCCTGTGATGCTTCAGCTTGAAAACTGACACTTTATCAAACTGAAACATGCCATCATTATTAGAGTTTTACAATAGCATTACATAAAATTATTACTTCTATAATCTGCTTGGTGGCATAATCTGTCAGATTATCTTTTCCCTTTTGATAATCACTGAATGAAAAAATGTTAACAGCAAGAATATATATATATATTAAAACAAAACATTCTTTTTCGACCAAATCTTCATTTTTATCAGGCACCATCCACAAATGTATTTTTGGGTTGTGCACAGGAGTGTTCTTTCAGTCCTTTCTAGAAGAAAGCAGAAAATTAGTCACTCACACACACACACACACACACACACACACACACACACACACACACACACACACACAAGGGAGCCCGCAGGATTTTTTGCAGGGGGGTGCAAACCCAGAGCCCCACCCACATAGCTCTCCCCGCCCCCTGCCAAAACAGCCCCGCCCAAGTCCACCCACACCCAAGCCCCGCCCACACAGCCATTCCAGTGTCCCATTACTTGGCTATTTCTCCCCATTTGCCATAGACACTGTTCAAATCTGTGTGCATACTGTTTTATGCTTTAGTTCTACAATGATTTACAGGCAGTTGGATTTAATTTACAACTTTTATTTCAAACATTATAGCCCAAACACTGAGACATTTACTAAACCTAAACAAAGCAATAGTCTTACAATGAAAACAGACTTGGCATTAAAGCTTCTCTACTTTTGAAACTCACATTCAATGAAACAGCATTGAAACCCACATTCAAAGAAAATGCATCTGGCCAGTGGCAGGTTATTTACCTTTGAACTGTTTTCAAGCAATAGGTTCCTTGCACACTGTTAGGCCATGCAAAAGTTTTGATTTACCTGATTGTATTAATTATAATATATAATTGAATTATATCCCTTGTATTATACAGTAACACTTGTTTGAGTGTCTATGCCGAAGTAAAAGTAATCTGAATAATTCCACATTAAAGATATATGAAACTAATGAAGATGTTGTTGCTAGAAAACAACTGTATATTTCAGTGTTTCATCTACAAATTCAGTGCCTGCTGCCGTCAAAGAATAAATTGCCTATGTTAAATTAAAAAAATGGTAAGCTGGTATATTGCAATAGAAAATGGATGGCAAGCTGAAAACAGGTTCATAGTTATTAGGCATCTCATCCAAAGGAGGACATCCTCAGGACTGCAGCATATAAATGTACGTGCTGTAGGAATAGAACCTCAAGCCTCTACATTAAGATGTATTCTACTTGTGGTGCTACTAACATAGCTTTAAAACTTTATACCACAATAGAGATACCATTTGCTAAACAAAAACAGTTGCACATTGTAAATAGACTTGGCATGAGCAGCAGTAAACTTCGCCTCTTTAAAACTCACAGTTCCTTGAAAATGCACTTGAAAATAAATTCCACAGTGAAAAACTTCCTAAAGCAAATTTCACACTCCTCAAAACTGAGGTGGAATCCTTCAAAGCCCCGGGTCTGTGGAAAATCTGCCCAGACTGCAGAATCCTTTATAAACGCATTCTATGAACACCTTCAGGAATGCATGGATCATCACAATCCCAAATAAAACCAAGACCCAATTCTCCAAAGGCAGAAGTCCTGTCTGGTGGACCCCAGCCATAAACAAACTATACAATAGAAGGAGGAATCTACTACATGATAGAGCAAAATCCCAAAAAGGGAAGGCATCTCTGATCAGTATTAGCAAAAAACTACGGGCACTCATAAAATCGTCTAAGGCCAGCTTTGAGAGAAAAATTGCACAGGACACCAAGGATAATCACAAGGCTTTCTTTAGTTATGTTACCAACCTGGGTGGGAATTCCCAGATATGCTCAGAATTAGTCCAAAATCACAAAAAATACACCGAACCCACAGACATTGCCAACATCTTAGCTGACAGGTTCAGCGCAAACTTCTCTCCCCCCTCCCCACCAAAAGGGAAAATATTTATCCCAGCAGAGTGCTGCCCCCCTGACATCTCAGATGCTCAGGTAAGAGCTGCCCTCTCCAAAACAAAAAACACAGCATCAATGGGACCAGACGGTGTCCCGGGCTGCGTTCTACATGAACTCCAAGAAGAGCTAAACCCAAACATAAAACTACTGTTCAATCTCAGCCTTACTACAGGACATGTACCCAAAGAGTGGCGTACAGCAACAGTGGTCCCTCTCCACAAAGGTGATGCCTCAACGGATCCTGGAAACTATTGCCCCATAAGCCTGACTAGCTTGGTCTGCAAAGCTATGGAAAGGATCATCATGGACCTCATAAATAAAGGTATTGGGGACCTACAGACACTGGATCCTACCCAGTTCGGCTTTGTTAAGGGCAGATCCTGCTTCTTAAACCTGGTTGATTTCTTTGAAACAGTCACCAAGGCCATTGACGAGGGGAAGGTGGTCCACACAGCCTACCTGGACCTCACAAAAGCCTTCGATACAATACCCCACTCGGGCATTATAGATAAGCTCACCAGCTTAAATATAAACCCCTATGTCACTAGATGGGTTGCAAACTGGCTCAAGGACAGAACCCACATGGCTAGAATTTCTGGAGCCATGTCAGACTCCAAACCAGTTACAAGTGGCATCCCACAAGGCTCAGTCCTGGGACCTCTTTTGTTCGGTATATATTTCTCGGAGGTACAGGCCAACACAGAAGGACTGTGGCTGATTAAGTTCGCAGATGACTGCAAACTGGGCGCCATAATCAACTCTCCAGCCAACACAAGCATCCTCCAAAAGGGCCTCATAGAAACAGACAACTGATGCCAGAGCCATGGCCATAAGCTAAACGCCAAAAAGTATATAGTCATCCCCTTTGGCAAAAACAAAGTGCCCACAAATTACCACATAGGTGGTAATCCATTAAGTACAGAAAAAGTAATTAGGGACCTGGGGACCCAAGTTGATAGCAATCTCTCATTTGACAACCACGTGGCCAAAGTGGTTAGAAAAACATTTTATATAGCCCACCTAATCATGAAGGGATTCACATCTAGATCAGGGGAGGTCATCGTGCCTCTTTACTCATCCCTCATCAGGCCCATAATTGAGTACAATGCTCCTTTCAGGATGTAACTTACCAGACACCTGCAGCAACTGGAAAGACCCCAAAAGTACCAAACCAAGAGGCTCATAGGGCTCAAACAGATGCCATATGCTGCCCGGTTAAAGAAACTCCAGCTCTACTCAGTGGCATACCGCCTGCTCAGAAGCGATCTGTGCCTGACGTATAAAGCCATGTCCAACCCGGAATTAATGGACATGCTGCACCTCAGAAAATCCAAATCCCATCGAGCTACGCACTCGAGAGACTTGAACCTCAGCACTGAAATAAATAGGACATGCTGGAGGGACAGATTCATAACCCAGTGGCTTCCTTCACTCTGGAATAAAATCCCAGTCGAGGTTAGTCAGAGTCCCTCATTGACTCTCTTCAAGAGGAATCTTGATGAGTGGATGGGAGATCGTAGGTTTACCCCAGGTATCACTTCTGTGTCACTGTTAGACAGAGGCTCAGTATACTAACCTCAAAAAAGGGCATAGCAAAATTAATTTAAAATGGGTGGCGAAAGCCAAACATACTCTGGCTAGGCTTATAAATGCCCTAGGGCAGATAGCCTAGTATGAACCTATGAACCTATGAAGGAAGAGTTTGAGTGGCACACCAGGCTGTGGTTTCTTTGATGTTTATTGTCATGCAAAGTTGACTAAGTAGCTGCACCTAAACAAGCTGGAAATGTGAGATTCTGGCTCTTTGAAGGAGGGCAGATGGGAGGAGTAACTTGAACAGGAACTCAACTAAGAAAACTGCTCTTTGTAAAAATACTTTTTTATCTCAGTAATTTGTTGGCAATTTTGCAAGCTTTTTTCAGAGAATGTGTAGTACATTAGGGGGAACAACATTTGTAAAAATCAGTGCAGACCAGTCAATGACGCTTGATCTGCAGACTCTTAAACTTGGCAGTTTTTTTCATGTTTCCCACTGTAAGTGAATGGAAGTCTAATCTGACAACAAATGGTAGGACTACTTTTCCTCACATTCAGGGCTGTCATACTGCATTTTGGTACAGATTTAACCTATTAAGGGAAAAAACTCTCATCAGGATGTCTGCCCCCATGAGGGCAGACAAGGACTAAAAAAAATAAAATTAAGAATGAATGCTTATTTTGTGGCTAGCAGCTTTGAGAGGTGCAGAAATTCATGACTAGATAAAAAATATATGAGTTTTCATCATTTGCCTGTAGTGGTCCTTTAAGTAGCCCATCATTCTTTGCACAAGTACAAACTTGTCCTACAAAGCCAGGTGGTGACTGCTTAAACTGAGCAAATGATAAGTAGGTCCATCAACATCACCATTCCCAACCAAGTAGTTATAGCTATGATGTATGATGGCTACATCATATTATTTCGGCTCCACAGTGTTAAAGTCTAGTTTAAAATATACATAAATAACATTAATTACTTTTAGTCTTGAGTCAAGAATAAGTCTTCAGGATGTACAAAACATTTTCTTTTTATTTAAGTCCACATACGTCAGTGCTGGGAGACTATCTTCACAATTTAAAAATCAGTCTCTCCAAGCAGCAAAAACGCACACTTTTTATTTCATTTTCTTATCAGTATTATGCATGCAGAATACTGATGTTGACAAATAGGATTTCTGCAGACCCTCGTGCTGTTCACTTAGTGCTGCACGTGAACACTTAACAATCATGTTTTTAGTAACAATAATGTTTTAGAAAAACACAAACCATCTGGCTTGTTAATCAGTCTTGTTTTCCAGCCTCATATAATACAGTACCAGTAACATTCTAACTCCCCAACATTCCTTGTAACTACCCATCCCAGCCTGGGAAAGTCAGAGCTTACATACAATGTGTTCTTTCGTGCTTTCAGAAACCAGTCTTTATAACATCCCTTAACCCCTTCAGCATTTTCTTTACCTTCAGTATTCTGTTAATGCACTTTACAGCTTGATATTAGAATGCAGTTGTGAAGCACTTAGAACTACAATAAGTATTTGTGGTTTGCATAATTATACATCTATACTGTATATCATTTTTAACATGAACAAATATTAAATAATTCATGAAACATATCTATAAAGAAATTGTAAGTTAATATGCATTTTGTGTAGAATAATCATTCCTTGACACTACTAGTGTCAAAAAATACGCAATTATATTTTGATTTTCCTTAATTTGATAAATATGCTTCATCTGTCTGACTGAGTTTTCATTCATCAGGTACAAGTGGCATTTCATGTGCAGGTGCGATGAATGACTTTGTGATTACAGCCTTTAGAACAGAAAATATTAAAGCAATTAAAAGAATAATACCAATTTTTATACCTTGTAATATACTAGTTCCCATTCAAAAAGTGTCCATTGTTTAGACATAGTGTCCAAATCTTTGGCCCTCTGCTCCATGAAATTGGTCAACTTTTCTTGTTCATCATGATAGCCAGTAATATAAGAACAATAACGACTTTTATGAGTGCACATGACCCCGCCCCCTTTTCTAGCAAGCAATTGGTTCTGTAACACTGCAGTTAATATTGCAGTAATTTTTTGATTTGTCATTATGATGTGATGTGAAATATGGTTAGCTACCTCCTGAAGAATTTGAGCAATCATGGTGATTTCAAGCATTGTCCTTTGCACTCAATACCCCGGAGTTAACTGAAAATACTTGCTCTGCCCAGTGGATTGCCCACTTATTTCTCAGTCTACCTGCTGGAGGGTTCTCTAAATCTTGAATAGCAGGAGAAATTTAGCCCACAAAACAACACCCTGACCAATTTGTGAGTAACCAGGGGTAGGCATGATGACCATAAATGTAGCAACGATACTCTATCATGCCCATGCCATGCCCCCAGTTATACCATCTTAACTGTAAAGAGTTCAACACACTTTTATGTCTAGTGTCATTGTATTTGCTGATGCACACTGGCACAGTCCCATTTCTGGCATAACATGTGTGTCCATGATTTGTGGTGCCAAGCTGAAGAGAAACAACCTTTAAAAATTAGTCAGATTACAACAGGTTAGATTAGTGTCACTAAGTTCTTTCTCAAATGTTACCTGTGATGCAGGAATTGGAATCATGGGAATCCCTGCCTTAGAATGTTGAGGTATATGCAAACATGCACAACAGTTTATCACATTTAAGTCCCTAGTGTACTGTCGAAGAACCAACAGAAAACTATTTTCTCTTGATCAGGTTATTAAAGGAAACAGCAACAAAAATAGAGCAAAAGTACCTGTTGTCATGGCATTCATCATGAGGTGCTGTTTTAGTTAAAATTCCTCCTTAAACATTTCACTGGACAGATAATTCGTCCTTCACACTTCAATTCTTCTTTCAACAGCAATGATGATTCGTCTGGAGCCTCTACATGATGGATCTTCTTACAGTGGGATTAGTGAATTCAGGTTGGTTGGTTTTCACTTTGGACCATAGCCAGGGTGATAAGGATTACAAGGTAGAGGGCCTTTTCACCTCTGGCTCAAGCTGTTCATTCTTTGGAAGGTTTTCACATAACCCAGTCACCTAGCTGCAGTTGGTGACAGGACTGGTCAGGTGTTGGAGGAATAGATGCTGCTGTAAGAAATTAATAATTTTGTTTTATTATCCATAAGACTTAATCTTTTCATTTGACACAGGGTGAGCAGCTGGAAGGGCTATGGGTCTTCCCATTAATATATCATAAGGTCTCAGTTTCCTTGTAGAATTCAAAGTGTTTCTAACCATTTTTGGTTGTATGTGTATCCATACATGATATGTCAGTTTAGAAGACTTTTTCCTTACTCTTAAGCTAAAATGTAGTTACTAGTATTCTCTTAGCTAAAATGTATTTACTAGTTAAATTTGTTAAATTTTAGTAATGTACTTATGTTATTGTGATCTTTTTTCTTAATGTGGAGCTTTTCTCCCCGGGCCTCCACTGAAAATGGACATGTATCCAGTTGGACTAGCCCGGTCAACAAATGTAAAATAAATAAAATAAAATAAAAATAAAATAAAATTTAAGTTTTGCTTAGTACAAATCTTTGAAAAAAAATAATGTAAAGGGTCCTATTAACCCTCTCTACTAGTCCAGATGGTTGCTAATGGTTGGGACAGTGAAGACTCAGCTTAAAAAAAATGTGCATACCTCCACGGTCAGGGAATTAAAATGAGGATCCTGGTCACTGTTGATAGTACAAGGTACTGCTTTGTGACATGGGTGAGCTTTTACCTATGCAGAAAATTTACAATAGGTTTTAGTAGTGATTTATATATTATGTACTTTAGTCATATGGACAAAGTCCATCTGTTCATTAACTAAAGGTCCCCATAGTGGTGGTAAGCATTTTTTTTTACATTGTATTCTAAACAATCACACAGTTATTAACATACTGAAGTATCAAAGAGGAGACATGAGTGGTATACCAACTCTGGGTAATTTGATTAAATAAAGATGTCTTAGCTGCATGGACTACTAAAAGATATGCCCTTACTTGGTAAGGTAGCAAGGAGGCAAGCGTCACCAGTCGGCCATCTGGATGTTGCCATACTCCATCATAGGATTTAATACATCCATCTTTGAGCCACTTCTGAACTTCTCCCTGTGATGCTTCAGCTTGAAAACTGACACTTTATCAAACTGAAACATGTCATCATTATTAGAGTTTTACAATAGCATTACATAAGTGTTCTTTCAGTCCTTTCTAGAAGAAAGCAGAAAATTAGTCACACACACACACACACACACACACACACACACACACACACACACACACACACACACACACACACACACACACACACTCACAAAATCATTCTCTTTACCATCTTCAGCAATAAATAACAAAGATGTAGGATTTAAAACAGAATGGCATATTAGAGAAACAGATGGATTGGAAAAAAAAGTAGACATTCATATTTAGTTAGATGCACAGTCAAGAGGGGTTGAGTTTCATTTTAAGTATTAAAGATGATTCAGTGTGAGGGATGGCTAAATATCCTACTCTGAGATATTAAATGACCAAGATAACATACCTGACTTAACAATAGCTGTAATTGTGCTGTTGACACTGTGTCCTTTTCCAGCAAGGATAGTTAAAAGATGCAGGGTATCCTGTCAACACTGCTGAAAAGAATCAGATGCTATTAACAAATTATTTACATATTGCACTAACACAGACCCACCTGGAAATGTCACATCCTTTAAATTTTTTTTTAGACTTTGACTTTAGACTTTTAGACTTTGAGGGAAAAAAAATAATGAAAGATTATTCCTTGTGGCAACCATGTCCATATATACTACTGTCCCTTATAAGCCAAAGCAAACATAAACTGACTTTCAGAATGGATAGGTAGAGAAAAAAATGCTGAACAGAGATCTGTTACAGAAAAATATTTCACTGTAGATGGTATGCAACTAAGTATTGTTGCTGGTTTTGGAACCACAGAAAAAGTTGGTAATACTGCATTGTTTACAGCCCTCAGATCTTGCACAAACCTTTTAGTATTTTTTTTTATTTTTATTTTTACAGGGAGACTAGGAGTATTACAAAGACTTTTAGCTGGCACTATTTATTTCTTGTTGTATCAAAGACTGAATTACAGGTTTGATTTCCTGTTATGCTTCTGATTTCAGTGGATACTGTGGAATTTTATGGAGGGGTTTTGATAGATTCAATTTTATTTTTACAGGTTTTGCAGATTTTAATATACCTACTTCATTAGCATGTTTAACCTATAAGTTAACAGGTACCTGGTGCAGCTATTTCCAGTTGTCTGTATGCCTTCAAAAGCAGTGTTGCCAATTTAGCACTTTTCAAGCTAAATCTAGCACTTTTTATGCACTTTATAGCTTGAACATTAGTTGCTTAGTGCCTAGCACAAAATCCAGTGCATTTCCATTGATTCACTTACTCACATAAATATGAATACACATTTTAGAGTCTGATTAACTTTACAAAATCTTTGGATTTAAAGAATTCAATGCCCTTCAGTAGCGCCAACTTCCAAAGAGAATTTCTCTCCCTCTATGGCTGATTGGCCAGCTCCTTATACAATTCCCCAAGCTGCCCTTCACTGGTTGGATGTTGTGGCAGCTGCCTGTACGAAATCTTTTCCAGGGCGCCAAATAGAAGCTTTAGCGTGGTGTGCAGGTCCGTTGTAGGGCACACCGACTGAGAGTTAAACTCTGTGAAGCAGGAGATCTGGTTCATGCATTGTAAAGAAAAGCACATTGAGCTAAACAGCTGTAAAGGAAGGGCCAAGTCATCAAGCCCTCTGGGAAGATAGCAGTAATTGTTGAGAATTAGTGGCTGTGTAAGTCTGCAATCTTTCTGAAGCGAAAGTAGGGCATCTGTCAGATACCTGTTTCGTAAAACATTGTACAATTTCAACGTAGCAGAAGTTGAACATTGCATACTTAATCACATAGAGTTACCGCCTTTTCCTCTTTCTGCAAGCCAGAAAAATGGAAATGTCCTGAGATTGTAAGGCAAGAAGTATTTTCTAACTTTCTGTAATTTTTGCATAAACCTTTTTTGTATCTGAAATACTTTTGTATGATTTGAAACAATTACAGATGAGACAACTGAAACTCTAGACAAGTGAGCTTTTATTTTGGCAAAAAAGTGAAGTCTAGTTTTCAACACTGTGTGGTTATAGTTTGTCATCCATCTTTCTGTTAAAAATGTCCCACTTTGGGCATCTGAAAAAAAAAAGGTAACCATATAATCATAGTAATATCGAGTGTTGTACAGTGGCACTTTCTGCTTAGCATCCAGGTGCATACTAGGCTGTTGATCAGGTAGATGATTATTTGTAGCCTACTGTCACGATCCAATTTTGTCAGCACCCTACAAGATGAAATAACTGTGCACCTAGTCTCTGAGCCTTTCTGGAGGATGTTAATTGTTAGCAAATTGTGGTGGTATAAGTTTAATATAATCTTTATGAAGCCAACTTGGGATATCTGTTACTTGGATTTTATTTCAAAGGACAATGTACAATTTCAACTATAGCAAAGAATTGCATCGTTAAAAAATGTATAATCCTTTCCTGGATGTTTTCATACATCTTGGGAATGGTTGCTATGTAACAGGATAGTCTAATTTCTCATATTCAGTGACCATGAAATTGTGCAGCACTTGCTACTGACAGGTCTTCACTTCTGTATTCCAACCATGTAGTGGACATCTGAGCTTTCTCTTCCCTCCTTTTCTTTCTCCCTTTACTATATGGCTCCAGTATGCATAGTATTGGCTGAATAACATTCCATTAGTGATGCATCATTGGGATTTCATTTTCTACCCATGTCTGTACAAAAATAGGTTAAAGCGCTGTACTGCATAGTGGTCACAATCAATTTTGCTTGAAAAGAATTGCTTCTGGTGAGAAGCTATTCAGTTTTATTCTGTGTGTCCAGCTTTGAATTGCAAGGTTTAATGTTCTTTTGGACTCCGGGCTAGCTGACAAATACCTATATGATTATTTGAAATTTTTCTAGAGTAAATAGTTTGCCTCCAGTTTAGCCTCTACATCACTCAGATGACATCTTCAAAATAATTGTGATGTATATGAGAATCCCAGTTTTTCCTTCCAAAAGATTTTGCATTCTGTTTTTGGCAATGCTGTTTAAAGTGGTGGGGGAGGGGAGGGGGCGGGGTCACAAAATCTTGCACATTTTTGTCTCTGACAGTTGTCAACACTGTTCAAAGGGCTTTTCTTAGCTTTTGCTAAGAATTGTAATACTCCCCCCTCTGATTCTGCTGGAACATCTAGATACACTCCTTCTGGTGTACAGAAAAGGGTACCACCCAGCTCACACAGAAGATTTACTGGCGCAGTTGTACTCAAAGAAAAGAATGCCTTTCTTGTCAATTGGACATAAAGAAATGGGTATAGGTTTTAAAACAGGATACATAACAGTAGCATTTGTTACACCAATTGCCTTTACTTTATTTCTATACTGGTATTTGTCTGAAGTAACTTTTAATACAGACCTAGAGTTGCCAGTTTTACGAGGAATAGAATTTACTTTGCATTTATTTCTACTTTAACATAGGATCCTTTTTGATCCAGTGGCAGCAAAGGGATTAAGATTTATTTTTGTTTTATTACCCTGCACAGTCAGTATGGAGATTTTCAGCACTTAATAAGAACTTTAAGTCTTTTTCCTGCCAGTCTGTCAGCACTTGCTTTATTTTATTTTGTACAGGGTTGGCAAACCCTGCACAAAGGCAATTGCAATAGCTGGTTTAGCTTGCTCATTTGGATCTGGTATTTCTAAATGTTTAGCAAACACTGCTTTAAGATGACGCAAATAATCTGCAGGGGCTTTCTCTTTATTTTGCCTACATGCCTGACACACGTTTGTAATTTAACAATCCTATCCTTTTATCTATAAGTACATTTCCTGTGGGAGTAACATTTGTTATTTTAGCCTTTTCTAGTAACTATTTTCTTATTTCATTGGAAGCAACTTCCCGAAGAAGCTGGTTTAAATCTGTCAAAGTAGGGTTGTAATATTTTTTTCTAAATTCCTCCTTAAACCTTCATGGATTTTTTTCAGTTAGAAAACATTTAGACATAGAATGCAAATCAGCATTAGCCCCCCACATTTTTTAATAGGTGCCAAAAAATCTTCTGCAGTGGCAATAGCCTTGTCCTACCCAATCATGTGAGCACTTGTGATGAGCCACACAAGTGTCAAATACTAGTGCTCCTGTTGGAAAGGTAGAAGCTTATTGAGAATGATAGGAAGAAGAAAGAAAAAAAGTAACTGCAGATGCTTGTTGTAAAGATGACAGTTGAACAGGAGAACTAAGTTTATTTATAACAGTACCATGCTGAACATGTGTTCAAAAATGCAGAGGTCTGAGAAACAGCAGAATCTTGTGCAAGGGCCACCTGTACTGGTATATATGGGGGTGGAGGTGCAGTAGCTACTGGAGGATTAGTATCCTCTTTAAAGTCTCTGCTTTTTAGCCATCCTTAGTTTTTTGGGTTTATTTTCCAAACTAGGACAAAGGAATCCCTTTTTACTGATCTGTACTGCTTTCTTAACATCTTTTACCTGTTGCAACAGTTGTTTATTAGCATCATGTAACCCCTTTAATGCTGACTCTTTTTCCCTTTTAAGAGCTTCATAGATTCATAGGTTCATAGGCTGATACTAGGCTATCTGCCCTAGGGCATTTACAAGCCTAGCCAGAGTGTGTTTGGCTTTCACCACCCTTTTTAGATTAGATGACTGTGCCTCTGTATAGTAGGTCACAGAAGATAGCCCATTTAAGATTAGTTTACCGTACCTCTGTCTAGCAGTGACACAGAAGAGATCCCAGGGATAAATTTACGATCTCCCATCCAAACATCAAGATTCTTCTTGAAGAGGGTCATTGAGGGGCTCTGTCTAACATGGATTGGGATTTTGTTCCAGAGTGAGGGGAGCCTCTGGGATATGAATCTGTCCCTCCAGCATGTTCTATTTATTTCTGTGCTGAGATTTAAGTCACTGGAGCATGTAGCTCTGATGGATTTGGATTTCTTGAGGTGGAGCATGTCCATTAATTCTGGGTTGGACATGGCTTTATACATCAGGCACATGTCGTCTCTGAGTAGGAGGTAAGCAACTGAGTAGAGCTGGAGTTTCTTTAGCCTAACTGCGTAGGGCATCTGTTTTAGCCCCTTGATCCTCTTGGTGAGGTACTTTTGGGGTCTTTCTAGTTGTAGCAGGTGTCGGGTAAGGTACATCCCAAATGGGGCATTGTATTCAATTATGGGCCTGATGAGTGATGAGTAGAGGGACACAATGACCTCTCTTGATCTAGATGTGAACCCCTTCATGATAAGGTGGGCTATATAGAATGTCTTTCTAACCACTTTGGCAATGTGATTATCAAAGGAAAGATTGCAATCTACTTGGGTCCCCAAATCCCTAATTACTTCTTCCATACTTAATGGATTACCACCTATGTGGTAATTTGAGGGCACTTTGTTTTTCCCAAAGGGGATGACTATGCACTTTTTGGCATTTAGCTTTAGGCCATGGCTCTGGCACTAGTTATCCATCTCTGTGAGACCTTTTTGGAGGATGCTTGTGTCAGCCAGCGAGTCGATTATGGCCCTCAGTTTGCAGTCATCTGCAAACTTTGTCAGCCATAGTCCTCCTGTGTTAGCCTGTACCTCAGAGAAATATATACCGAACAAGAGAGGTCCCAGGACTGAGCCTTGTGGGATGCCACTTGTAACTGGTTTAGAGTCTGACATGGCACCTGCAATTCTGACCATGTGAGTTCTATCCCTAAGCCAGTTTGCAACCCATCTTGTGACATAGGGGTTGATATTTAAGTTGGTGAACTTATTTATGATGCCCGAGTGGGGTATTGTGTTGAAGGCTTTTGCAAGGTCAAGGTAGGCTGTGTGGACTACCTTCCCTTCGTCTATAGCCTTGGTGACTGTTTCAAAGAAATTGACCAGGTTCAAGAGGCAAGATCTGCCCTTAACAAAGCCAAATTGGGTAGGATCCAGTGTTTGGAGGTTCCCAATGTCTTTGTTCCATGATGATACACTCCATAGCTTTGCAGACCAGGCTAATTAGGCTTATAGGGCGATAGTTTCTGGGGTCTGTTGTGGCACCACCTTTATGGAGTGGGACCACTGTTGCTGTATGCCATTCTTTGAGTACATATCCTGTTGTAAGGCTGAGACTGAATAGTGATTTTAAGTGAGGGTTCAGTTCTTCTTGGAGCTCATGTAAGACGCAGCCCGGGACACCGCCCGGTGCCATTGATGCTGTGTTTTTTGCTTTGGAGAGGGCAGCTCTCACCTGATCATCTGTGATGTCAGGGATGCTACACTCTGTTGGGATAGTCATTTGCTCATTTGGGGGGGAAGGGGGAGAAGTTTGCACTGAACCTGTCTGCCAGTATGTTGGCAATGTCTGTGGGTTCAGTGTATTTTTTGTAATTTTGCACTATCTCAGAGCATATTTGGGAGTTTCCACCCAGGTTTCTGGCATAACTAAAGAAGGCCTTGTGATTACATTTAGCGTCTTGTGCAATTCTTCTTTTCAAAGCTAGCCTTAGATGATTTTATGAGGGATTGTAGTTTTTTGCTAGCACTGATCAGAGTTGCCTTCCCTTTCAGGGATTTTGCTCTATCATGTAGTAGCTTCCTCCTTCTGTTGTACAGCTTATTTATGGCTGGGGTCCATCAGACAGGTCTTCTGCCCTTGGAGGAGTGTGTCTTGGTTTTATTTGGGATAACATGATCCATGCATTCCTGTAGGTATCCATAGAATGCATTTGTAAAGGATTCTGTGGTTTGGGCCATATTTTCCACTGGCCCTGGGGCTTTGAAGGATTCCACCTTGGTTTTGAGAAGTGGGAAGCTTGCTTTTGAGAAGTTTTTCACCGTGGTTTCCATTGCTAGGGGTGGGGATGGGATATGGATGTCCATAGTGATTAATTTATTGTCTGATCTTACCAATGAGGGGTATACCTCTGGTATGGAACATAGAGTCCCCATGTTGGTGATGATCAGGTCCAATATGTTTTCCCCTCTTGTGGGAGTGGTGATCAGTTGTTCCATAGCATTTGAGTTTATAAATTCTAGGAAAGGAATCATTGGGCTAGGGCATTGGGGCTTGAGTAGTGCTCCCAGTCTATGTTTGGGTAGTTAAAGTCACCCAATATAATGGTGTTTGGAGAGACCTTCATATTCTCCAGTGTCTTCAGGAAAGCCAAGTGAGGTTCCTGAGTTTGGGAGGGTGGTCTGTAGCAGGCTACAAACTGGAAGGCAGTTTTACCCACTGTTAGTTGCACATGGATGGTCTCAGATGCTTCATGCAGTGTCACTAGCCTGGAGGTATGAGTATCTTTGATGAATGATACTCCCCCTCCTCTTGTGGTTCAGTCCGAGTTTTGGGGCTGAAAAGCATGGTATGAGGTATAGCCTGGTAGTGCTGTGGTGCTCTCGGGAGCCTTGAACCATGTTTCTGTTACCGCACAGATATCGATATTCTCCATACTGAGGAGAGCCTCGAGTGCATGCATCTTGAGGTTTAGACTTCTGGCGTTGAGCAGCATTACCCTTAGTTTCGTTTTCCTTGTGTTGTCTAAGGAGGTGGGTTTGTCTTTTGAGCATTGCCTAAAAAAGGCACTATGGGGGTGGCAAAAGCCTTGGCCAGTATTTGAAAACCCAGGGGTGACAGGTGCAAGCTGCCCCTAGTGAAGCAACGTGGCTTGTCAAGCATGTCATCCCAGGCTGACAGACACTGGATCCCCTTTGAGTGACACCAATACTTTAGCCATTTGTTGAAATTGATCATTTTGTCTTTATACTGTGGTATCATTCTTGGTGAGGGTAAGATGCTACTCAAGGTCAGAATCATACCAGCCTGGGCGGCTGGGCCACATGATCAGAGAGCTCCTCTATGTCTCTTTTCATGTAATCCAGGGAGGTACATCTCAGGTCATTCACACCAGCATGGACAATGACGGAGTCATATTTGTACTTGCTTTGGAGTGACCTGAGTGCCTGTGTTATGTGGCGGATCCTGGCACCTGACAGGCAGCTTACAGTGACCTTCTCCTTGTTCAACCTGGTGAGAGGGACATTAGTGTGTCCGACGATAGAGTCATCTATTACAAGTGTATTAGGTGTGTTATTTAGCCTTAAGGGCTGTGACTGTGTGGCACACTGACTTTGTGAACTATGTGATACGTGGGTATTGTTGTGGGGTAGCGGTTGCTTGGATTTCTGCTTTGGAGGTCTCTGTTGCTTGGGCAGATTTTTATTTAGAGCCTCCGAGTATTTTTTTGTGTGTCTATATGTTTGGTTTGCTGTTGCGATAGGTCTATGTGAGATTGGATTTGTGGTGTGTGTGATTACCTTCTCCTCCAGACTGACCATGCCAGTACCATGTTGAGAGAGCTCAGCCTCCAGTTTGGCTATATAGTTGCATCTCTCACATACATTTGAGCTTGTTGGGAAGAGGAGAGGGTGGTCTGTGTGCATAAGGCAGTTGTAACATTGCCTCAAGATTCCCATATTCACCAGCTGGACTGGAGAGTAGATCTGAAACTGACTTTTGGACATGCCAGAATAGTATAAGGAATTACTTTTTGACTTGATCAAAAAGGACCAATAGGGAGCCAAGTACTTAAGAGGGTGTAGTGCTTTAGTTTATTAGTGCTTACTTATACGACACTTATCCTAGCTACTGCTTAGTTTTAGAAGGAAAATAGAGTGCTTACTTTGAGATTTGGAACAGTTCTAAGGGAAAAAGTGAAGAGCAGACTTTGTGGAGCTGGGAATACTTTAAACCTGATTAAGTGGCGCTGCCCGATGCTGCGCTATGTGCAAAAATGCACAAAACCGCGTAAAAGAGGGTTTTAGGAGATGGGGATCAAGGAGTTTGGAATTGACCCAAAATGGCCAATAAAACTACAGTTTCTAGGCAGTAACCACTCCCGCAGGGGCAGCCAGGCTGTTCAGTGTTTACCATTGCCACTGATGAACACAGAGACTTCCCTTTAGCCCAAGCAAGCAATGGCCTCCAAGAAACATAAAAACAGTTCAGAACAGCAAATCTGAAACTGAACATTTTTTAAATTTCAGAAAGCTTCAGTATACCAAGAATAAAATATTGACATTTGTTACCCATTTACTTAATACCTTTCAAGTTCATTCATTTATTCCTATCATACGTTTCATTTAATGGAAAAATTGCACCAGAACAATTCTTAGTATGCTGAAACCAGTTGTGCAAATACTTATGACTTCCTTTATTTTAAGTATGATACATAAAATATGCAGGTGTTTCCCTTTTCAGGGATTCAATCTTGCTTGCTTATCTTTGTGCACATTGTTTTCTCTCTCTCTCTTTTTTAAGACTTACCTTACAGATCCTGGATGCTGGCAGTTCAGAGGAAAGAAAAATAGCTGTATAACTCAACACACTATTCAGGGAGGGAAGGGTAGGAATTCTGTCATCATGCAGTGACAGAGGAGAGGTTTTGATCAGCCTTTTCCCACAGCACTCCTTGTCCTCATTGCATCACAAGTTCAAATGTTACAGCTCTAGCACTGCAATTGGGGTAACTGTGTCCAGAACTGATCACCCTTTTGGACCCTCTGAGGGTACTTTCACACAGTCACACCTGGACTTGATTTAACAGACACACTTACATTTCAACATGCTATAGGCACATAAATTTGAATTAACTCTACTTTTAGCTTCTCTCTCTCTCACTCTGCAGTCATAACATCACACAACAACACAGGCATCAGTTGTACATTAAAGCAGCAGAAAGCAAACAGTCATAACTCTTACTTTTTTTTGTCCTAAGGGTACCACCCTCGACATAAGGCACCTCATTGTGTTAAATTCACTCTGTCTTTTTTAATATATATATATATATATATATATATATATATATATATATATATATTATATATATATATATATATATAAATATATATATATATATATATATATATATATACACACACACACACACACACACACACACACACACACACACACACACACACACACACACACAGTAACAATTTGTCCTTAGTTGCTGTGGGATCTGCCCACTATAACCTTGAGGGTACCGCCCTCAACACAAGGCACCTCCTTGTGTTTGTTATCTTATATATTAATAAACATTTTGTTATTTCTTGTGGGAACCGCCCAGTATTACTTTTACATACAATGAATAAGCAAAGTTCTGTCATTGCACAAGGCAGCAGACACCACATACCAAACAAGCAACTCAGTTATTCAACAAACAAGAACCTCATATACTTAAAAAGCAAAGTCAGCCATTCAACAAAACAGGATGTATGATATACTTAAAAGCAACCAGTCATTTAACAAACCTGTACACAGTATATAATGAAAAGCAGTAAGTTAACAACACAATAGACATATAGCCACTATTACTTTGAATTGCAGTTTGTTTGAAAAGACAGGAAAGAAAGAAAGAAAACATGTTTTTTTCAAAGCTATTTTTACCATGTCTAGCTTATATGTTTGCACACCCTGAATAGTTAAGTGTCTGAGCTTTGACCATTCCATACAAAACAGTGTGGAATTCACAGAAGAACTTTCTATGTTGGGCCATTTATTATTCATTCCACAATGCTCTGCAGTAAGATCAAAGTTCAGATTTCAAGCACGGCACCAAAATGTTAAAGTGCAGTTTAAAATATACATAAATAACATTAATTACCTTTTAGTCTTGAGTCAAGAATAACTCTTCAGAATGTGCAAAACATTTTCTTTTTATTTAAATCGACATATGTCAGCAATGGGAGACTACCTTTACAGTTTAAAAAATCAGTCTCACCAAGCAGCAAAAATACAGTTTTTATTTCCTTTTCTTATCAGTATCATGCATGCAGAATACTGACTTTGACAAATAAGATTTTTGCAGACCCTCATGCTTCCCAAATAGAGCCATATGTGAACACTTAACAAATAGAGCCATATGTGAACACTTAACAATCATGCTTTTAGGAACAATAATGTTTCAGAAAAACACAAGCCATCAGTCCTGTTTTCCAACCTTGTATATTACAATACCAGTAACATTCTAACTCCCCATCATTCCTTGTAACTACCTATCCCAGTCTTGGAAGGTCAGAGCTTATGTACAGTGTATTCTTTCTTGCTTTCAGAAATCAGTCTTTATAATTCCCTTAACCCCTTCAGCACTATCTTTACCTTCAATCATCTGTTAATACACTTGCAGCTTGATATTAGAATTCAGTTGTGAAACACTTAGAACTACAATACGTATTTTTGGTTTGCATAACTATGCATCTATGCTACATATCATTTTTAACATGAACAAATATAAATAATTCTGCAAACATATTTGTGAAAAAAGTTAATGTGCATTTTGTGTAGAATAATCACGAGAGATGCATTTTTCTCTAACAACAGCAGCACACCTCTGGGGCAGCTGCGGTGGTGCAGCGGTTAGCATTGCCACCTCACAGCAAGTGGTTTTCCGGTTCGATCCACAGCTGGGATGCCTTCTTTGTGGAGTCTGCATGTCAGTGGGTTTCCTCCGGGTGCTCTGGTTTCCCCTCTCATTCCAAAGACATGCTGTAGGTGGATTAGACACTCTAAATTGGCCCTAGGTATGAGTGCATGCATGTGTGTACCTTCTGTGGAAGGTTGGGCACTGGGCTGGCAACTCAACACCATAAAACTCGACTGCCAATCATGAGCAGACAGGTGATCCACTGTAGTGACCCCTAAATGGGAAAAAGCCGGAAGAAGAAAAATAGCAGCACATCTCTCAACCAAGAGACATTGAAAATAGGAACAAAAGCCCTTGGAACATAGGTACATTCAGCTAAAATCTAGATATTTAATTAGTATTACATTTTAAATGAAATTTGAATATCAAATAGCACTTAACTGTTCCCACTTCCATTAGCAATATGGGATACTAGTCATAAATACATGTTGATAAAAGAGGGAAAATGATGGAAAAAGATAAGCATATTAACAAAGAGGCCATGTAAAATATATGCACTTTAGTGAACTGTATTGCAAAATTATTCCACAAAATGGCATTTATTTTTACTTCAGAAAAGGAAATGCAAGATGTGTGCCCTCTTTCTTTATTGTTGCCATTCAAATCTTGGTTAATGTATCTATCCCCACAAATAGGGCATCCTGTGTAGTTGTAAATCAAGCCTAAAAATAGGAATGTTCCGCACAGAAATCACAAAGAAGAGAGAAATTGTCAAAACATCTGGTTGATCACTACCAACATTATTGTAAAAAACAGTAATAACATGCTCCACAGTCCACACAGTTTAAAATATTCAAGTTGCTTCACACAAATCACAAAGGCAGATGAATAGTCAAAAAATATCTGGCTAATCACTGCCACCAGAAAAAAAAAAAACAGTAATAACACAGTTCATCATGGCACCATTCCTCTTGTCAGCTATCAACACAAACCTCAAAGCTGGAAAATATTCCCAAAAGGTATCTGATTACTTCCAGTGTTTTCTTTCAGTAATAATACTCACCTAAAATTCCACAAGTGCTGTAGAATGTCCCCAACTTTGTCACATTTACATGATGCTGAATCCCATCTCAATTTTAAATAAATAAACAAAAAGCCAAAAAATAATTTTGTTTAAGTGCCTTTGTGCCTAGATTTTGCAAGGTCTATGCTCCAGTGAGCTTGCAATGTTAAACTTAATGTGACTTGAACGTCAAGTTAAGTGGAATAGAATATTGTGTTCTACTCCCCAGCACCCATTTTGCCACAGGTGCATTTATTTATTTATTTATGTGAGAAAAAAGACTGCTCTAGTAACTAACTAAATAAATAAATAAATGGGGAAAAAGCACCCTTCAAAGCATGGCACCTAAGGTGATTGCCTAGTTTGCCCATGCATAAGGCCGGCCCTGCACACTACATATAACATTCCTCATAATGCCTACAGATACATACGAGAGACACATAATTCCTGCAGTAATACCGCATGCTGATGAATGTAAAAGCAAGTGCAGCAGTATACAACAGTCTGGCATTTGTATGTCCATTGTATGTCAGTTTTAACTGAGACAGTCATGGGCTGTGAAATGGGCACTAATGCAGCACAACATGTCTGTCACTCAAGGACAGTGCACAGTAAGAGTAAAATGATCATAGAGGTACAATATGCTGAATAATATAAACATCATAATTATACCAGAAGAGACCTACACTCTTCACTGCATTGATAGACCTAGTGTCCGAATATTCGGTAATATGATGGCAATCTGTCAGAATATTTGGTAATATGATGGCAATCTGTCAAATATTTAGTAATATGATGGCAATCTCAGGAACACCTGGCAGTAGACAGTACAGTAACATAGTTAAGCATGCATTTACAATTTACATGAGACACAAAGCAACGAAAAGAAATGAAGGTGGAGAGGAGGGAAGAGACCAAATGGGCATTCTTACACTTGGAGCAAGCTTGTAACAAGGTTACAAGAAAGTTGATTTGGGTAGTCTTGTGGTGGTTCAGCATGATACTCTGATTATATCATGTGCTTTATACTGGTGTGAATGGAGTTTACCTGGGTTTTCTACTGGCAGTGTTTTGTACTGGTGTGAATGTATTTATTTTCATCTGTTATTTATTTTCAGTTTGTTAACAACAGATGTCTGACTGGATGTGGAACTTCTTTTCAGTTGAGACTCAATGAGAAAAGCTCCACTGGTACCATATAATACAAGATACAAGATAAAATGTAAATTAACTCAGGTAAATTAAACAGTATTACCTTTGACAGTGCACCAGTATAAAAGAAAAACATTGGTAAACTACATTATCACCTGTACAAAACTACATTCACATCAGTGCAAAACACAGGTAAAGTACATTCACACCAGTGCAAAGCACTGGTAAACTACATTCACACCAGTATAAAACACTGGTAAACTACAGTCACGCCAGTACAAAACACTGGTAAACTACATTAAAACCTGTATAAAACACTGGTAAATTACATTCACATCAGTGCAAAACACAGGTAAAGTACATTCACACCAGTGCAACATACTGGTAAGCTACATTCACACCAGTATAAAACACTGGTAAACTACAGTCACATCGGTACAAAACACTGGTAAACTACTTTCACACCTATATAAAACACTCATAAACTACATCCATAGCAGTGCAAAACACAGGTAAAGTACATTCACACCTGTATAAAACACTGATAAACTACATTCACACCAATGCAAAACACTGGTAAACTACATTTGTACCAGCATAAAACACTGGTAAACTACATTCACAGCAGTATAAAGCACTGGTAAACTGCATTCACACCAGTATGAAACACTGACAGACTATACATTCACACCAGTACAAAACACTGATAAGGTACATTTACACCAGTACAAAACATTGGTAAACTACATTCATACCAGTATAAACCACTGGTAAACTGCATCCACACTAGTACAACACACTGATAAAGTGCATTCACACCAGTACAAAACACTTGTAAACTGCTTTCACACCAGCATAAACCACTGGTGAACTACATTCCCAGTAGTATAAAACACAGGTAAACTGCATTCACACCAGTACAAAACACTGGTAAACTATTCTCACACCAATACAAAACACTGTTTTTTTATATTTTGACAGATTGTATGTTATAGCTTTGACCTTTTTGTAGTCTTTTTTTTTTCTCAATTAGTTTGTGGTCAATGGTCAAATTTTTTCAATGTTCAGTCATTCATAATATGATGCTACATAATATATATATATTTTATATATATAGTAGTTATTTTCTAATGTGCAACAAGCTGATTTCTTTGATCACTTCATTGAGACTATAAGATTGCAGCAGTAATGCCAGCATGGAAATTTAGCACCGAAACTGCTGTTTATCATTGCATTTCTAAATAAAAAAAAAAAACAATTAAAAAAATTGTATGCTATTGCGTACATACTTAACAAGTGGTTATACTCTTAAACTACATAGCTGTCATTATCAGTGTTATGTAATCATGACACACATCACAAGTAGCCACTGCTCTACTGCTCACTGACTTAAAACTTCCCTTTCACTAGTTTCTTTTGGAAATCACTATCAGTGCAGTTTGCAATGGTATTCCAGGTGTGATGCCTTTCTTTAGGGAAATTTTCTCCCTTCTTCATGTTTGCGTAACTGTATATTTGAATGTATAAGCTTGAAGGTGTTTGGAACTTGTACCCCACACAAAGGTACAGATGATAGTTTCCTCTCTGAAATAAAACTTGCATTTCATTTTTGTTATCAGGTTGACTTTCACAATTTATTGTGTTCTGCAAGTTGGTCTCTTAGCAACTTGAAACCCAGTAACTCGTATTAGAAGCCAAACAGTTATATGCTGCAGTCTTTAAGTTAAATGTGAACTGTTTCACAGTTTCTAGATTTATGTTGCTGCCTGAAACCATATATGAAAGTGGAGGGAGTTTCAAGTGATTTAATATAGTGTGATAAGATGCACTATGGATGCCCCTTATACAGAAAATGCTTTGATGGTATATTTCTTCTGTGTAGAAGTGGTGACATTTAAAATGGAAGCAGATATGGAATGGCTTGCTATAGCATAATCTTTGATTGTTGCAGTGATGGCAAGACTGAGACAATGGTTATTATTAAAAACAATTAAAAATATATATTTCATCATATCATACATCACTAATGTCTGCGTATTACTCTCAGTGGTCAATATTGTTACATAATCAGCAATAAATCCACATATGCAGAGGCCCTTAACTGTAACCTGCCCAAGCAACAAAGACCTCTGAAGCTGAAACGCAAACAAACACCAGTCACAACCAATGTGTCACATAGTTCACAACATCAGTGTGCCACCCAACAACAGCCCCTAAGGCAAGACAATGTACCTAACACTTTAGTCATAGATGACTCTATAGTCCGGCACACTGATGTCCCTCTTACCAGGTTGAATAAGGAGAAAATTACAGTCAGCTGCCTGTCGGGTGCCAGGATCCACCACATAACACATGCACTCAAGTCACTCCACAACAAGTACAAATATGACTCTGTCATTGTCCATGTTGGAGTAAATGACTTGAGACGTACCTTCCTGGACTACATGAAAAGAGACATGGAAGAGCTCTCAGATCATGTGGCCCAGGCAGGTATGACCCTAGCCCTGAGTAGCATCCTGCCTCCACCCAGAATGATACCACAATATAAGGATAAAATGATTGACTTCAACAATTGGCTAAGCTTATGGTGTCATTCAAAGGGGATCTAGTATCTGTCTGCCTGGGATGACATGATTGACAGACCACGATGCTTTGCCAGAGATGGTCTGCACCTGTCGCCCCTGGGATTCAGGTTACTGGCTAAGGTTCTTGCCACCCCTATAGTGCCTTTTTTAGGCAAACTTCAAAGGACAAAACCACCACCGTAACAGGTACAAGCATGCAAAATCTGAAGGTAATGCTACTCAATGTTAGAAGTCTAAACCTCAAAATGCACTCTCGAGGCACTCCTAAAAATGGAGAACATCGATATCTGCGCAGTAACTGAGACCTGGTTCAAGGCTCCAGAGAGCACCCCTGCAATACCAGGCTACAACTCTTACCACACTTTTTGGCCACCAAACCAGGACCGAAACACTAAAGGTGGAGGAGTGTCAATATTCACCAAGAATATTCACACCACCAGGCTAGTTGGCCAACACAATGTGTCTGAAATTCTCCAAGTGCAACTAACACTAGGTAAGACTGCAATCCAAATTGTAGCTTGCTACAGATTCCCCACCATACCCCAAGATTCTCACTACACCTTTCTAAACATACTGGAAAATATTAAGATAGAGCCAAACACCCTAATACTGGGTGATTTTAACTACCCTGCCATTAACTGGGAAAACTACTCATGTCCCAACACCTTTGTGCAACGGTTCTTGGAATTCATAAATTCCAACGCCCTGAATCAACTAATCCATAGTCCCACCAGGGGCTCCAATATCCTAGACCTGGTCATTACCAACATGGGAAATCAATGCTCCATACCTCTGGTCACCCCCTCGTTAGTCAGGTCTGACCATAAGCTAATCACCCTTAACATCCACATCCCACCTCCACCCCCAAGTAAAGAAACCACCATAAAAAACTTCTCCAAAGCCAACTTCATGCTACTCAAGTCAGAAGTGACAAACTTCCTGACACCCATGCAGACGGGAACTGAAAGTTCAACTGCTGAATCCTACACTAAGGCAATGTACGAGCACATCCACTCATGCATGAATCGTGCCATCCCAAATAGAACCAAAATGCTCTCATCCAAAAAAAGGAAGCCAATCTGGTGGTCTCCTTCCATAAACAAACTTTACAACAAAAGGAAGAAACTTTTGCAGAAAAGAGGAAAATCCCAGGATGCAAAAAACTCTCTTACTAGCCTCAGTAAGAAACTGAGATGCCTCATAAAATCCTCCAAAGCTAGTTACGAAAATAAAATTGCCAAAGATTCCAAAGACAACCACAAAGCATTCTATAACTATGTCAAGAATCTAAATGGCAATGCTCAGATCTGCTCTGAGCTAAAACAGAATGGCATTAAATATACTGATCCGAAGGATATTGCCAATATCCTGGCAGATCGATTCAGTGCCAACTTCACCCCCCTCTCACCCCCTAAATGGCCCATCTCAATACCGAAAGATTGCCAAATTCCAGTAATAACGGCCACACAGGTACAAAACGCACTCTCTAAAGCCAAGAATACAGCATCCATGGGACCAGATGACATCTCAGGCTGTCTACTACATGAACTACAATATGAACTGGCACCTCACCTAAGCGTCATGTTTAATCATAGCCTCACCTCAGGTTTTGTGCCCACTGAGTGGCGCAGAGCTACAGTTATCCAAATCCACAAGGGGGGATCCACCTTGGATCCTGGAAACTACCGTCCCATCAGTCTGACAAGCCTTATCTGCAAGGCCATGGAGCGTATTATCATGGAACTTATAAACAAAGACATTGGCAACCTTCAAACACTGGACCCCACCCAGTTTGGGTTTGTGAAGGGCCGATCTTGTCTCCTGAACCTGATTGACTTCTTTGAATCAGTCTTCAAAGCCATGGACAAGGGTAAGGTGGTCCACACAGCCTATCTAGACCTTGCCAAGGCCTTTGACACCATCCCCCACTCTGGAATCATAGATAAACTTACTAAGTTGGGCATTAATCCCTATGTCACCCAATGGGTTGCTAAATGGCTTACTGATAGAACCCACACTGTAAAAGTAGCCGACTCCAAATCCAGCTCCAGACAAGTGACAAGTGGAGTACCTCAGGGTTCAGTCTTGGGGCCGCTCTTGTTTGGCATCTACTTCTCTGAAGTACAGGCCAACACTAAGGGACTCTGGCTAACAAAGTTTGCAGATGACTGCAAACTGGGAGCCATTATTGAATCCCCAAATGATGTGGATACTCTACAAAAGGGCCTTACAGAAACAGATGCTTGGTGCCAGAGCCACGGGCTCAAGCTCAATGCCAAGAAATGTATTGTTATCCCCTTTGGGAAAAAACATGTATCCATGAATTACCATATAGGTGGCAGTACACTAAACACAGAAAGTGTGATAAAAGACTTAGGGACACAGGTGGACAGTGGTCTCACCTTCGATAACCACATCGCCACAACAATCAGGAAATCCTTCTATGTGGCACACCTCATCACGAAGAGCTTTTCATCCAGAACAAAGGAGGTCATTGTCCCACTGTACTCATCCCTCATTAGACCCATTATAGAATACAACGCCCCATTTGGTATGTACCTCTCAAGACATCTGCAACAACTAGAAAGGCCTCAGAGATACCTCACTAAAAGAATCACAGGCCTAAAGCAGATGCCCCACGCTGACCGCCTTAAAAAACTCCAGCTATACTCTGTCACATATCGTCTACTCAGAGGCGATCTCTGCTTAACATAGAAGGCCATGTCAAACCCAGAGCTGTTGGACATGCTACACTTAAAGAAATCCCAATCCCTCAGAGTTACACGCTCCAGGGATCTAAACCTTGTCATCACAATAAACAAAACATGCTGGAGGGATAGGTTCCTGACCCAGAGACTCCCCAGACTCTGGAATAGATTGCCCATACATGTCAAGCAGAGTGCCTCTTTGGACCTCTTCAAGAGGAACCTTGACGATTGGATGGGAGAAAGGAAATTCACCCCAGGGATCACGTCAGTCGCCCTGCTAGACAGGGGTCCAGGAAAGTAAATAATGTGGGAAGAAATAGCCAGGGAATTGTTATGGCTAAGCTTGTATAGGCCGTAGGGCCGATAGCCTAGTACCAACCTATGAACCTATGAACCTATGAATACCATAAAATAGCATGATAGAGGTGATTTTATAAAAAGGATTTTTTTTAGCATCATAGGTTCATAGGTTGGTGCTAGGCTATCGTCCGTAGGGCCTATACAAGCCTAGCCATAACAATTCCTTGGCTATTTCTTCCTACACTATTTACTTCCCTGGACCCCTGTCTAGCAGAGTGACTGATGTGATCTCCGAGGTGAATTTCCTTTCTCCCATCCAATCATCTAGGTTCCTTTTGAAGAGGCCAAAGAGGCACTCTGCTTGACATGTATGGGCAATCTATTCCAGAGTCTGGGGAGTCTCTGGGTCAGGAACCTATCCTTCCAGCGTGTTTTGTTTATTCTGATGACAAGGTTTAGACCCCTGGAGTGTGTGGCTCTGAGGGATTGGGATTTCTTTAAGTGTAGTATGTCCAGCAACTGTGGGTTTGGCATGGCCTTGTATGTTAAGCAGAGATCGCCTCGGAGTAGACAATATGTGAGAGAATATAGCTAGAGTTTTTTAAGGTAGTCAGCATAGGGAATCTGCTTTAGGCCTGTGATTCTTTTAGTGAGGTATTTCTGCTTCCTTTTCTCTCTCTCTGTACACTTTGTAATTTCATGATAGTAGATAGCAATGATGCCACAATTTGTACTGTCTTCTTTCTGCAGTTATGAACATTGGCAGTCCTCTGAATTACCACTTATTTTATTGTTTCCAAAAAGGACATTAGTACATAATTTTTAATGGTTTCATTTCACTTTTATTAGTTGTAAACTCCTAAACAGATATTTGCATCAGTTTTAAAGGTTTTGCTAGAACAAGTTGGTAAATTGCATGCTTTTATTAAACACCTGCCTGAGATTTAAGTCCTACAGTACTTCCATTAAACATTTGTGACAAACAACTAACAATGTAACAGCTTTCCTAAGAAGTGTGCACCTAGCCTGAAAAACATCAATCTATTGAAAAGGTGGTTTTATCTTGATAACAAAAATATTTCTCAAATGCAGGGATTTCTGATTAAATGGTTACAGGTTATAGATTATTATCCTATGCACAAAAGATTAGATGCTGTTTTCAGCAAGAAAAAACTAATACACCAAATTAATAGTGTCTCTGAAGTTGAAATGATGTGAAATTATATGAACATTTACTCCATAACTTATTTCTGAAATATTTCTTCTGTGGTAAAATCTACTTCTCATCTGTTGATTTCCATGGCATCAAATTCACTGAAAGATACTTTGATGAACTATGTATTACACAATAAATAGAGGGACAGAGAATGTTAGTCATGTTGTTTGCTTGTGATTGTCTTAGATTTATATTAAAGTACTGAAAAGCACTTGAGATGAGAAAAACAGCTGACATTTGGGTAGTTTTCCTTATGAAATTTATAGTTGAGTGCAGGTAAAATATTGCACATTGTCATACACCTAGCCAACCCAATAAACTATGTGAAAAGATGTGCATTTCTGTTTTGTGAGACTGCAGACTACACTTGTGCATCTACTGACAAGTATCTGCAGTTTTGAGACAATGGTGGCTAATGCTTTAGCAATAATGGAGTAAGTATACTTAGTTCTAAGAATGAAAATACACTTGCAAAAATCAGCACGTAGTTAAGAGAAGAGGAGTTTTTTTTATTGGGTAAGTGTGTCACAGTTATGAGTTAAGCTCTACCTGATCTTTTTCTTGCTGTGTGGTGAAGGAATTGAGCATCAAACTACCTCTTGGTACTTGGATAAGATGACAGCTTTAATGATGTTGTATTTTGAGGAGGAAATGGTCCGGTTTGATGGCATTGTCTGAAGTCTTACACGAGTGCCAACAAAGTATTACTTTGTTTTCTGCAGATTTAAGGCTTAGGTATTTATGTTAAAACTGCCTATTTATAGTGTTTATCACTCAGCTGTAATGCTACTGGATAAAACTTTTCATTCAGTGAGAGTATGGTATATATAATCAAGCATTCTAAGGCCACAATCCATAATACTGATAACATAATTGCAAAATATTATCAAATACAAATTCAAAGGGCAGGCAAATGGATAAATGATATGCTATAAGTTTCAACTGCACCACAGTTGTGCAGTTACCTAGTATATAAATGTAATGGGGGTTGTGGGGTTGAACCCCCCCTTCCACACATGGCTGAAGTAGCACTTGCCCTTCAAAAATACTTTCTAGATATATATATATATATATATATATATATATATATATATATATATATATATATATATATATGTGTGTGTGTGTGTGTGTGTGTGTGTGTGTGTGTGTGCGTGCATTTATATATCCATTTATTGTTGATTTATTATGTAAGGTGTCAGGGTTCTTGGCTTGTATTTTATTGGTTTTCATTGTCATAATTTCAAGTTTATAATGTTGTGGGAATCATAGTTTCCTGTTTCACCATTTTGAAATGAATCCTAATCATCTGATATCCTTACTGTTATGTTACATTGCAAAAATACAGATAAGCCTTTATTTTCAGCCCTAATACCTGAACTTCCTCACATAAGCTGTTTTTGAAGGGCCGATGTTCATTTATTTTGATCAGGTAAACCCTCTGGAATCCACTGATGTGAGAGCACTGTCTAAATTTACTGACTTGCACAGATAACACAGTAGGCAAATGGAGGTAGAATAAATAAAAAGTATATTGCTACAGTATCCCTAGTCTAAGAGTAGTACCTTTAACTAATTTTTTTTCATATACTTGATTACCCACATTCTCACTAGGCCTCAGAACTCTAGCTAACCAACCTGGCACACTCAGTTGATGCTCCTCATTTCTTCAGGAATAATCCATACTGTCCGTCCAAGCGTCACTGCGTCATGAATCTGGTGTTTCACAAACAAAGTTCTATGTTTTTTGAAACTGGAATATCGATTTGTGTTTTACTACTTTATTAGATCGAATTACCAAATAACCAAAATTTATATGACCGAGATGAGAAGACTGTAATGTTAAAACAGCAAAAATATACATTGCCAAACCTACAAACAATGAAATGCAATTGCGCATGTCAGACACCAGCCAGAAGTACTGAATGGAGATCACAGACAGAAGTAAAAAAACAGGTACTACATTTAAACACTTAATTTGAATTAAAATGTACCTTTTCAATGCTTGTTAATGAAGATCGTGGTACAGTTAGGATCAGGAAACTTACCCTTTTCCCCAGTGTAGTGCAATCTCATGGCTGGTATATATAATTTGCAGGGGATGTTGGGGATGCAGCCTCCCCATGGGGGGGTGAAGGAGTCTTTCCCACTTCAAACATGTTGAAAAATCTGTATTTCTTTGTTAAATTATCTGTTTAAGTGTAGTTGCTGATTTTTGTCTGTGTTCACGATCTACATGCAAAAGGTCCAGCTGGTGTCTGATATGCACAGTTGCGTTTTGTTGTTTGTAGTTTAGGCAATGTACATATTCACTGTTCTAACACAATGAGCTTCTCATCCTGATCATACAAATTGCAGTTATTTGGTAATCTGCTCTACTAAAGTAGATCTGTTTTATCATATGTGCTAAATTAGATGTCTTGCCCAACTGCAAAACATCTTTTTTTTGTTTTTTGAGTTTGTTTTTTTGATTATTTATTATCATTGCAGCTTTAATTTCAGCTTTGTACAGTGCAGCATTAGCTTTGCTGATATATGGAAAGAAGACAAAAGTTGCATTGATCATTGAAATTGCTACACCCAGTGATTACAGTGTCTTACGTACAGAGAAAAACAGTCATACAATATGAGGATTTGCAGGCAGAAACAAGGGCATCATGGAAGAAGGATACCCAGACAGTTCCAATAATGTAGGAGGACCAAGGGGCTTATAAAAAAAGAATTTGCAGTCTTATTTAGATATGCTACTGATTCAAGTAACTCTGAATTGCAGACAGAGTCAGTTCTGGGCACATTGAGGGTGCTCTGAAGAGCACTTTTGGCTAATGTCAAAGATTGAATCAATACTAATTTCATGAACTTTAATCACCCTTTGAATCAATACTAATTTCATGAAATTTAATCACTCTTTGAGTTAGGAATGGAGACCATTCTTGGTATGGAATTAGAAACCCAAAAGACTTGGAGAAATTAAAGTGAGAAAGTGACAGAATAGAAGACAAATGAATCATACAACTATAGCAAAATGTAACTGTTGTTTCTTTAACCCCCTACTTAAACTTACTTACGGAATTTTGCTCACATGTCAGGAAACTAAAATACAAAATGGTAAAATACTAGCCACAGATCTCTGGTTATACATGGAATGCATATTTCCCAAATGCAGTATCCGATCTACAAGACTAAATTATATTTTTCAAAAGATGGAGGCACAGGTGTTCTTTAAGATTTTCCATTTTCTGAAAAAATACCCTATTTTCAAGTTCACTTCAAAAGTGAGTCATTATCTGAAAGATTCATCTCAGCTCACTGTGGCTTTTTAAACTGTGTAAGAGTAATCAAATACAACCGTTTTTTTTTTTCTTCTAAGGCTTGATCAAGAAATTTTTTATCTGGTTAACTGCCCTACATTGTATGCAAATATGCACCGATGGAAACAAAGCCCGTATGTACACCAAAATATTCATAAATAGCTCAGAACTTTTACCAGGTGTAGTTTCTGACCACCACATATCCTTCCTGTGTTACAGAACCCCATAACCTCTGATGTCAAATAAACCACACAAAAGGAAGTTATACATGGAGAAGTAATGCACTCTGTGTCAGGCAGTTTAGCATACCATCAGTAAATAATAAACACCTTTACTATAAAAGAATCCAAGTAAAATAGCCTTAGAGAAGGAGGGATGAACATACCACTACACTTAAAAGGCAATCCTAACCCCAGCAAAGATAACCCCATCCAAAAATTAAATTTTCTCCCTGTATCACCTAGATATATTTTTATAACCAGAAATCTTTCCTTAACCTTTCAGTTTCTTCATTTCCTCCATAGGTCATGGAAGTCCTATCATCTATTTATCTGTTTAAATCATATATAGTTTTGAAAAGGAGTTTGCCTCAGCCTAAATAACATAGCAGAGAATACATTCATTCTCTAGTCTTCACACTTGTGGTTTTACATCCTGTGTAAATGTTTTGCTATGGTCAGTAAAAAGGCTCATGTTGATAAAGAAAATGTTTATATGAATCAGTTAAATCCTGCAGTACAAATCTAATTTCATGACGTTGGGGACAGAACTTCAGAGCCCTAATGCTGAAAGTGAATGGTAGTGCTTAGATGTATAAATCACATATCCCAAAGTATGATCTGTCTTATGGCATAAAAGAACTCATCAGATTGCTTTAAAGACATTGCTTCAACAGAGTCATTAAATCATATTCTCAAACCTTGAAATCCATAAACTGTAACCAGTAAAGAAAATTGCAGTACAATATAATGCAACAAAATACAAGTTAACCTGTAGTCGTGCTGTAACAGAACACACTTACAAATACAGTTACTATGGTGCGGACATGGGCATATAGTCAGAGTTGTGCTGTGTACTCCTGAAGGCAGAGAAAATTACAAAGGAAAACATACATATACACACACACACACACACACACACACACACACACACACACACACACACACACACACACACACACAAGCATGCAACATACACAGCAGAAGTATTAATGCCTACTCTAAACATTAAGTGATATCCAAATGTCAGTAACAACAGAAATCTATTTTTTTAAAGTATAAAACAGAGGTATATGATTCCTATTACATGTAGTACAGTTTCAACTAACACCAAAGTCAAAGTACATTCCAGCTGAAGTGAACATAAAAGTAAATGCACCAGGGACAAATTGAAAATGTCATGCCAAGCCAAAAGAACTGTTCATGGCATTTAACTATATCCAAACAGCACATACACTATGACAGCATCGCATAAACAAGTATGGCTGTATTAATTTATATATATATATATATATATATATATATATATATATATATATATATATATATATATATATATATCTAGGAGTTCATTGAGTTTCAGAAACTCAAAATTCATATGGTCAAGATAATTTCATTGAGCTTCTGAAAACTGGAAATATTAAAAAAATCGATATTTTTGTAGGGGGACATGGCCATTGCATGTAATAGATATTAAACATATTGCAATGAAATAAATTACTTAAATAAACTGGTCATCACATCAACCAGAGGGAATCTAGAGTAAATATATTGCAGAACAATAAGGTTTGTATCATATACTTTACATCACAGCTCATAAGTAACACATGCCTACACTTTTGCACACACATGTATATACGCACACACACACACACACACACACACACACACACACACACACACACACACACACACACACACACACACACACACACACACACATAAATATATGTCTATAAATAAACTGACACACATGACACAGTGATATCTGTGGTCGCAAACATATGGAGAAAAGAAATGACAAAAATTCCAGCCAGCATGGTGTTTCCTATGTCTTTTTCAGCATTCACATTAACAATTATGCCTAGAATTATGAATCTACAAACACTTCCATGCACACACACACACACACACACACACACACACACACACACACACACACACACACACACACACACACACGTGTAACACAGGATAGCATTATCTATATGTGCCACAACAAATCCCATAGTGTTTCTGATCTGCCATGGCAATGTGCTCATGAGGCAGTATGCATCGTTACAATAATGTGATGTTACCCAGCATTTTCACACTTCTGAAACTTAAACCTGCATACAATGACCAAAGTAGCAATTACTGTAAAGACTTAGCTATGCATGTTCAAAATAAATAACAATACATAGTTGTCATTAATAAACAACTAATAATCCTTGGGAGAAAGTCATCACTCTTATTAAGACAATGAATCTAGATACACTTTCATCTTATTAATCAAACAAGAACCAAGAATTGTTGAATATTGTATAACCTTCCTTATATGTTTATAATTTCTTTCTTTTTTTTTTTTTTTTGCTAGTCCCCTTTATTTTCACTTTAAGGCCCTTTGTAAATTTTATATATAGTTTGTTACAATTTATCATTTAAATTGTGAAATTATTATTTTTTTTCTCTCTATTGTTATTGGAAAATTAAATAAAAAATTTTGAGCAAAAAAAAAAAAACCTTCTAGAACATTATAGAGTCACAGACATGGCTATATAAACATTATTAAATAAAACACTTTTATTTAACTAATTAGAAAAAATAAAAATAAAAATAAACAACCCATGATCCAAAAGAGAGCAGTTAGGCATTGAGAAGGAACAATAACAGAGATGTTCTGCAGAAAAGAATTGTTTGCATTTTAAAGTTACCTTTGTACTAACTACAATTCGACATTTAATACTGCATGAAACCTGTGTTAAGCATACACATGTCAAGCACAATATTAACAGTTATGCATTCACTAGTGAAATGACCTAGTTACATTGCACAGTATTTACTGTCTAATCAGCAGTCTACTCTGTTGGTAAATGTCTGCACATGTATGACATACAGATCTTTGTTTATGCAGTGTATATAGACAGACATTCATCTCACTGCCATATTTAGTAGTGCTCTTTTAATGGACATTGTTTATTTTATTTATCTTTTTTTGACAAAGTTAGTCCTATTACGTTGGTGCCCCCTTTTCAGGAGGGACCTGAGATGGTATTTATGCAGAGAATTATGACTGGGTTGCTGAATGTAATTTAAGTATTATGTATGCTTGACATGGATGCCAAGAAATTCATCTCAAGGGGTGAATCTTAGCATCCAGGTCAACAACACATAATAGTTTGATTCTGCATTAGTAATTGTATTTAGAGCACAACCTAGAGCTGTTTACTGAATTTCCTGTTTGCACTTATTTTTAAAATCGTTTTTTTCTCAAAACTTGCATTTTATCTGTCTTTGGCCTAGCACTCTTGTGTGGGGTCATTTACTGCACTGTTATAACTTGTTGATACTTGTGAACCTCTGCTATCTCTGAAAAAACAAAAAACAAAAAAAATCTTGCTTTTTTCCCACTTTTCTGAGATTTAAAAAAGTTCAGTTACAGGCTTGCTGTTCTTGAACTGTTTGTAAGTTTCTTGGAGGCCATTTTTTTTCTTGGGCTAAAGGAAAGTCTCTCTGTTGATCAGTGGCAGTGAAAAACATTGAGCAGCCTGCCTGCCCCTGTGGGAGTGGTTACTGACTTGAAACTGTAGTTTTATTGGCCATTTTGGGTCAATTCCAAACTCCTTCATCTTCCTCTTTTGCACGGTTCAGCGCATTTTTATGCATAGCGCAACAGCGGGCAGCGCTGCCTAATTGGGTTTAAACTATTCCTGGCTCCACAAAGTCTGCTCTTCACTTTTTCCCTTAGAACTGCTCTATCTCTCAATTTAAACACCATATTCTCATTCTAAGGCCCTTCACTGGTCAAATTAAGTAATCCTACAAGTTAGCACTATTAAACCATAAGCACTACTTACTCTTATACTCTCTACGATTACCCTGTCTTCTATTGGTCCATCTTAAATTCAATTTCCCTATATTACTCTAGCATGCCCAAAGGTCAGTCAATGGTTTCCTTTCCAGTCCAGCTGGTGAATCTGGGAATTTTGAGGCAATGTTACAACTGTCTCATGTACACGGACAACCCTCTCCTCCTCCAAACAGGTTCAAATATATGTGAGAGATGCAACTATTTAGCCAAACTGGAGGCTGAGCTGTCTCATCTCAAAACTGGTGTAACCAGTCAGGAGGAGAAGGTAACCTCACACAACACAATTCCAGTATCACATAGTCCCACCACATCAGCGAACCAAACACATAAATACACAAAAACATACTCGGAGGCTCTAAATAAAAATCTACCTAAGCAACAGAGACCTCCAAAGCAGACATCCAAGCAAACGCTATCTCAAAACAAAATATGCACAACACATAGCCCACAAAGTCAGTGTGCCAAGCAGCCACAGCCCTTAAGGCTGAATAACACACCTGATATTCTTGTAATAGGTGACTCTATTGTCAGACACACTGACGTCCCACTCACCAGGCTGAATAAAGAGAAGGTCATGGTGAGCTGCCTGGCGGGTGCTAGGATCCACCACATAATGCAAGCACTCAGGTCACTCCAAAGCAAATACAAATATGACTCAGTCATTGTACATGCTGGTGTGAATGACCTGAGACGTACCTCCCTGGACTACATGAAAAGAGACATAGAGGAGCTCTCTGATCATGTAGCCCAGGCTAGTATGACCCTGACCTTGAGCAGCATCTTACCCTCACCTAGAATGACTCCACAGTACAAAGACAAAATGATTGATTTTAACAATTGGCTAAAATTTTGGTGTCATTCAAAGGGGATCCAGTGTCTGTCAGCCTGGGATGACATGCTCGACAAGCCATGTTGCTTCGCTAGGGACGGCTTGCACCTGTCACTACTGGGCTTTTGGATATTGGCAAAGGCTCTTGCCACCCCCATAGTGCCTTTTTTAGGCAAGGCTCAAAAGTCACTAAGGAACTAAGGGTAATGCTGCTTAATGCCAGAAGTCTTAACCTCAAGATACACACACTCAAAGCTTTCCTCAGTATGGAGAACATCAATATCTGTGCAGTGACAGAAACCTGGTTCAAGGCACCAGAGAGCACCTCAGCACTACCAGGCTATACTTCATATCATGCTTTTCAACCCCAAAACCCGAACCGAACCACAAAAGGAGGGGGAGTTTCCATATTTATCAAGGATATCCACACCTCCAGGTTAGTGGCATTGCACGAAGTATCAGAGAACATCCACGTGCAACTAACAGTGGGCAAGACTGCTTTTCAGTTTATAGCATCCTACAGACCACCCTCTCAAAGTCAGGAATCCCACTCGGCTTTCCTGAAAACATTGGAGAACATGAAGATCTCTCCAAACACCATTATATTGGGTGACTTCAACTACCCAAACATTGACTGGGAGCACTACTCAAGCCCCAGCACCTTAGCCCAAAGGTTCCTGGAAATTATAAACTCAAATGCTATGGAACAACTAGTCACCATGCCCACAAGAGGGGACAACATACTAGACCTGATCATTACCAACATGGGGACTCTATGCTCCATACCAGAAGTATACCCCTCATTGGTAAGATCAGACCATAAATTAATTTCACTGGATGTCCGCATCCTGACCCCTACCCCCAGCCCAGAAAACCACAGTGAAAAACTCAGAAGTGAACTTCTCACTTCTCAAAACCAAAGTGGAATCCTTCAAGGCCCCAGGGCCAGTGGAAACTACGGCCCAAACTGCAGAATCCTATATAAATGCATTCTACGGACATCTCCAGGAATGCATGGATCATGCTATCCCAAACAAAACCAAGACCCAATCATCCAAAGGCAGGCATCCAGTCTGGTGGACCCCTGCCATAAATAAACTGTACAACAGAAGAAGGAAGCTACTACATGATAGAGCAAAATCCCTAATAGGGAAGGCATCTCTGATCAGTACTAGCAAAAAATTACGATCCCTCATAAAATCCTCCAAGGCCAGCTTCGAGAAAAATTGCACAGGACACCAAAGACAATCATAAGGCTTTTTTCAGTTATGTTAGGAACCTGGGATGCAACTCCCAGACTTGTTCTGAGTTGATTCTAAATGACAAAAAATACACTGAACCCACAGACATCGCCAATATCCTGGCAGACAGGTTCAGTGCAAACTTCTCCCCCCCCCAAAGAGCAAGTATCTATCCCAGCAGAGGGCTGCCTCCCAAACATCTCTGATGCTCAGGTGAAGGCTGCCCTCTCCAAAGCAAAAAACACTGCTTCCATGGGACCAGATGGCGTCCCAGGTTGCATCCTACATGAACTCCAAGAGGAACTAATCCCTCAAATAAAACAGATATACAATCTCAACCTCACTACAGGATATGTGCCCACAGAATGGCGTACAGCAACAGTGGTCCCACTCCACAAAGGTGGAGCCTCTATGGACCCTGGAAACTATTGCCCCATAAGCCTGACTAGCTTATTCTGCAAGGCTATGGAGAGGATCATAATGGAGCTCATAAACAAAGACATTGGGGACCTACAGACACTAGATCCTACCCAGTTTGGCTTTGTCAAGGGCAGATCCTGCCTTTTGAACCTGGTTGACTTCTTCAAAACAGTCACCAAAGCCATAGATGAAGGGAAGGTAGTCCACACAGCCTATCTGGACCTTGCAAAGGCATTTGACACAATACCCAACTTGGGCATCATAGATAAGCTATCCAGCTTAAATATAAACCCCTATGTCACAAGATGGGTCACAAACTGGCTCAAAGACAGAACCCACAGAGTGAGAGTTGCTGGAGCCATGTCAGACTCGAAACCGGTCACAAGTGGCATCCCACAGGGTTCTGTCCTGGGACCACTCTTGTTCGGTATATACTTTTCCGAGGTGCAGGCAAACGTGGAAGGACTATGGCTCACCAAGTTTGCAGAAGACTGCAAACTGGGCGCCATAATCGACTCTCCAGCTGACACAAACATCCTTCAAAAAGGTCTCACAGAGACAGATAACTGGTGTTAGCACCATGGTTTAAAGCTAAATGCCAAAACATGTATAGTCATACCCTTTGGCAAAAACAATGTACCCACAAATTACCACATAGGCGGAAACCCATTAAGTACAGAGAAAGTTATTAGGGACCTGGGGACCCAAGCTGATAGCAATCTCTCCTTTGAAAACCACATTGCCAAAGTGGTTAGAAAGACCTTCTACATAGCCCACCTCATCACGAAGGGTTTCACATCTAGATCAAGAGAGGTAATCGTGCCCCTTTATTCATCCCTCATCAGGCCCAGAATAGAATACAATGCCCCTTTTGGGATGTACCTTACCTGACACATGCAGCAATTAGAGAGACCCCAAAAGTATCTCACCAAGAGGATCAAGGGTCTCAAACAGATGCCATATGCTGCTCGGTTAAAAAAACTCCAGCTCTACTCAGTTGCATACCGCCTACTTCGAGGCGATCTATGCCTGACATACAAAGCTATGTCAAATCCAGAATTAATGGACATGCTCCACCTCAGTAAATCTAAATCCCTTAGAGCTACACGCTCGAAGGACTTGAACCTCAGCACAGAAATAAATAGAACTTGCTGGAGGGACAGGTTCATAACCCAGAGGCTTCCTTCACTCTGGAATAGAATTCCAGTTCATGTGAGGCAGAGCACCTCACTGAATCTCTTCAAGAAGAATCTCGATAGGTGGATGAGGGATCGTAGGTTTGTCCCAGGGATTACTCCCGTGTCACTATTAGACAGAGGCACAGTAAACTAAACCTTAAAAAGGGCACAGTATACTCAAATCAAGGGGTGGTGTAAGCCATACAGAATCGGGCTAGGCTTATAATTGCCCCAGGGCAGATATCATAGTATGAACCTATGAATCTATGAACCTATGATCATTATTATTTGCAGTGCATGGAGCTTTATCTGTGTCACGTACTACTAGCTAGTTAAAACAAAGCAAAAAACGTGATTTGTTGTGATGGTTTTGAAAGCTGGAAAAGCAGTGGGGGTGTAGTTGATGTCCTTATGCATTGCCTAAGTAAAGCAGTTTAATTCAAAATGTTGTGTGCACTTTAGCAGACAGTAGGCAGAAACAGGAATTGAAACAATGGCATTTCATGTCCTGCTGCTACTGTTTACTGGTCAGTGCAATCTGCTTTAGTGCAGACTTGATATTAATAGTGTGTATGGGGTGCTTAACAATTGTTAAGCAGTCCTCTTAGCATTAAGGCCAGGTCTCACCATACCTCTGAAATGGCCAGATTTTCACAGTGTCCAGCTTTTTAGCTCATATTTCTGTCTGTTTCTTACAAAACTTGTAGTTTTTCTGGCATATCACTGAGGATTGAAGTCATTATATAATGACATAAATTTGAATTTCAGACTACATATCAATCAGAAAATGCATACTAATACAAATTTTGTTATTCTGGTATTTTTTTTTTAATCTGTCCCTATTTTTCAGTCTTTGTTCCTCCATTTTTCTAAGCTTTGTCCAGATTTCTTGCTCTGACAGGTTGAGAGGTATGGGTCTCACACCAGAGTAGCACTGAAATATAATGTAATTTAACCTTTTTTTGAGTGTAATCAAGGTGCTCCATGCCAATATAGATCTTCTTTCTTCTTCTTTCAGCTTTTTCCCAGTTAGGGGTTGTCACAGTGGATCACCTGTCTGCTCATGATTGGCACCCCAGTCGAGGATCGAACCAGAGAACCTCTTGCTGTGAGGCGGCAACGCTAACTGCTGCACCACCGTGGCTGCCCTGTGTATATATAAATTGCATGGCTTTGTAAAACTACATTCAATATGCTATGTATCTGTCTAACCTAAATAATGTTAACATATTGTTTATTTTATACATCTGTTAACCAGAAAAGTCGACTGGGCAAAAGTGCCCCTTTTCTGGTGTGACCCAGGAGTACTGCCTGTTCATAGTTGGCAAATGGAGGGGAAGGGAATCAAACTTTATACTCTTGACTGCAGGAAGCATCTCATTACTAGCATACAACCTTAATCCTTTGCAGTAAGTACTATACTGTGATTAGCTGTCATGTCAATTGTTTAATGTCACACAATATGTGAGCTGCACAAATAAAGGTACTAATTCAGTTTGCTTTACTAATGGGGCCACTTCAGTACAACGAAGGTGAAATTTATGCTGTAGCATGCTCCTGTGATCTATTTTACATTGGACACACCAGTATGATTTAAGACTAAGTTCAGCAGCATGTCAGTAATATAAGAAAACAAAAGATGGGAAACTGCTGCTTTACATTTTAGTGATAAACATCAAAGTAATGTAAAAGGTTTAACAGCAAATATTTTAGTATAACCTAGGCTCAGCATGAGAAAAGGTGGCAATTAGAAAAAAATTATTTTAGCATGTAAAGAAAGTATATTAATATTAATATGTGGGACCTTAAATCCCAAAGGACTAAATAATGAAATGGAGTAGAAACGAATACTTAATTTAGATTCTCCATATTACTGATTAAGTTTAAATGTTTTATTGCTTGCCTAATTGTTTTATTGTTTTTTTTTTCAGCTGTTTAATAAGTATGGTTCTTGTTGTATAAACTTGGTTCCCTTTTTCATTGTTGTAATTATTCCCTTCAAGACTTTGAAGCAGAGATGTTAGGATTTTACATTTATTTGAATAAATACAGCATCCCAATTTGAAGGTTGCCTTTTTATTTATCCTTGTAAACTCCCAGAAAGTTTTACTGATAATAGTCAAAGAAGATCTGAGGTATGACCAGTCTGCTATACACGGGTACTAACTGTTGGGTTATACAGGCTTTTCCCAGTAACAGTCTGGCATTTTGTGTTACACTTGTTTTCCATTAGTGGTGGATATATGATTTCTCTTTAAGGTGTGTAATGTATTGGATAAAAAGATTATATCAATATTATGTTGGTATTAAATCATAAGTAAAAAAATGAAAGCTAGATCTAGTAGCATACAAGGATACAGCACTGACTACAGCTTAGGTGACCCAAATTCCATTAGTGTTTCAGGTGCCTGTTGGAGTTGGTGTGGGGGTGGAGAGGGGATGGACAAGGTTCTGCCTGCTCTCCTTGTCCAGGCAGGAGAGTGCAGGTGCTTACTGGGTGCATTAGTTAGAGCATGAGCCCCAGTAATAATATTAGGGCCATGTTGAGAACCAGTGCTATGGTAGCTGGGCAGGCAAAAGAGACGTATGTTGTGAAATAGGAGGGGGTGGACCCCTTACTGATCTACTGCACCCTCACTTAGATGAGGTAGCCCAGAATGCCATTTACAGTAGGGCTTAGAAATTGGGAAAAAAAACAGTACAAATCACAGTATGTTTGCTGCTCACATTGCCCCATCCCATTTGGGGATATATAGTGACCAAAACAAAGCGAGTGTGCACATTGAAGTGGAGTCTCCATTTTGTGCAAAGCTCTTCCTTAAAAGAGATTCTTCCCTGATATGGGTCAAGTTAGGGTATTACTGTAAAGAGGGAACATCTGAAGACAGAAACATGAGGGTGCAGGCCATAAAGGATCCTGCTGCTAGAGATAAAGTAGTGTGAAAAAACAGAAACAAAGGAAAAAAATGCTACTGAACTCTTAGGTATAGTGTACAGTTATTTGAATCAGCTCTGTATGCTATGTTATCTAAACATAGCTATGCTATGCTATGCTATGTGATCTAAACAAGCTAGAGACCTGCTACAACAAAATCGCCAAATTCACCACAGGGGCATCCTACCATAGTCACCACCGTGTCTCACTTGCTGAACTGGGCTGGCTTCAACTCCCTCACCTCCTTCAATGGTATCAACTATCACTCGCCCACAAACTAGTAAACCATCCACTAAATATCCCATCCCTCCAGAATCTACTCCAACCCTATCACACCACCAGACCACTAAGATCCAGCAACAAAAATCACTTGCAGATCACTAAAGCCAATAACTCTGCTGGTGAAGCACTATTCTCTTGCGCTATAGACAAATTATGGAACTCTCTCCCACTCACAATTACCTCCATACCATCATGCACCCACTTCAAAACTTTACTAAAAGTGCACCTAAAAACATGCTGGCTATGCCCTTGTAACTCCCACTCTAATATCACCCTCCCCATCCAACCACTGCCTTTCTTTCCACTCCACTAACTACCTTGATTATAGCAAGCTCAGATGCTCATAAGCCTAGTACTTATTATGCAGCAGGAACTTCTTATTGTAACATTTGTTAATGTGTGTTATGTACTTCACAGATAAAGATTCTAGTTGTCTACTGATGTACTATTTTTTATCTGTAAATATGTTGTAAGTAATTGCTATGTAATTTGTTAATCGCTATGTAATCCAATGTAACTACTGTCTGTTTGTTTTAACTGTGGAGCTTTTCTCCCCGGGCCTCCTCTGAAAATGGACCTATGTCCAGTCGGACACTACCAGTCAACAAATATAAATAAATAAATAAATAAATGTTGTTTGCATAGCCATGGCGTTAATGCAAATCATGAACATGGATCATGCAAATGATATATCATCATGGTACATCCATGAATAATGCAAAGGTGCACATGGAACACATCACCATTCTATGTGCAGTTGTGAAAGGGAACCAATGGTTTATTTATCTGAAAGATGTGTGCATAGTTGGTACCCTACTAATACAGCATGTATACCACCATCTTATAGGGGGATATCCAGCTGACAGTACAAGCAATGAAGAATGAAATAATATTCTACCGTAGTTATCACCTACTGTGGGGCATTATTATATGCTGAATTTCTTAATCATGGGCAATTCATTAAAAGTTTACCTTATTTCCCATGACTGCAGCAGACACAACATTACCAGATATACTAATATGATGACCCAGTTGTCCACCTTTTCCCATTGATGAGAACACAGTCACATCACTATATGAGAGGTGCAGACCAAGTGTGGTTTATACATGGTGTTTTGGTGGACTGTACTGCACATTATGATGTGTCTTTGCATCCCTTTTACAAAGCAAGGTTTGCATCTGCTGTCAGTGCAAATCATGGTGATGTAGAGCTATGTTATAGGTTCATAGGTTCATAGGTTCATACTAGGCTATCTGCCCTAGGGCATTTATAAGCCTAGCCAGAGTGTGTTTGGCTTTCTCCACCCATTTTAAATTAATTTTGCTAAGCCCTTTTTCGAGGTTAGTATACTGTGCCTCTGTCTTAACAGTGACACAGAAGTGATACCCGAGGTAAACCTACGATCTCCCATCCACTCATCAAGATTCCTCTTGAAGAGAGTCAGTGAGGGACTCTGCCTAACCTGGACTGGGATTTTATTCCAGAGTGAAGGGAGCCTCTGGGTTATGAATCTGTCCCTCCAGCATGTCCTATTTATTTCAGTGCTGAGGTTCAAGTCTCTCGAGCGTGTAGCTCAATGGGATTTGGATTTTCTGAGGTGCAGCATGTCCATTAATTCCGGGTTGGACATGGCTTTATACGTCAGGCACAGATCGCCTCTGAGCAGGCGGTATGCCACTGAGTAGAGCTGGAGTTTCTTTAACCGGGCAGCATATGGCATCTGTTTGAGCCCTTTGATCCTCTTGGTGAGGTACTTTTGGGGTCTTTCCAGTTGCTGCAGGTATCTGGTAAAGTACATCCCAAAAGGGGAATTGTACTCAATTATGGCCCTGATGGGGGATGAGTAAAGAGGCACGATGACCTCCCCTGATCTAGATGTAAATCCCTTCATGATTAGGTGGGCTATATAAAATGTTTTTCTAACCACTTTGGCCATGTAGTTGTCAAATGAGAGATTGCTATCAACTTGGGTCCCCAGGTCCCTAATTACTTCTTCTGTACTTAATGGATTACCACTTATGTGGTAATTTGTGGGCACTTTGTTTTTGCCAAAGGGGATGACTATCCACTTTTTGGCATTTAGCTTGAGGACATGGCTCTGGCACCAGTTGTCTGTTTCTATGAGGCCCTTTTGGAGGATGCTTGTGTCGGCTGGAGAGTCGATTATGGTGCCCAGTTTGCAGTCATCTGCGAACTTGGTTAGCCACAGTCCTTCCATGTTGGCCTGTACTTCTGAGAAATATATACCGAACAAGAGAGGTCCCAGGACTGAGCCTTGTGGGACGCCACTTGTAACTGGTTTGGAGTCTGACATGGCTACAGCAATTCTAACCATGTGGGTTCTGTCCTTGAGACAGTTTGCAACCCATCTAGTGACATAGGGGTTTATATTTAAGCTGATGAGCCTATCTATAATGCCCGAGTGGGGTATTGTATCAAAGGCTTTTGCGAGGTCCAGGTAGGCTGTGTGGACCACCTTCCCCTCGTCAATGGCCTTGGTGACTGTTTCAAATAAATTGACCAGGTTTAAGAGGCAGGATCTGCCCTTAACAAAGCCAAACTGGGTAGGATCCAGTGTCTGTAGGTCCCCAATATCTTTATTTATGAGGTCCATGATGATCCTTTCCATAGCTTTGCAGACCAAGCTATTCAGGCTTATGGGGCGATAGCTTCCAGGATCCGTTGAGGCACCACCTTTCTGGATAGGAACCACTGTTGCTGTACGCCACTCTTTGGGTACATATCCTGTAGTAAGGCTGAGGCTGAACAGTAATTTTATGTTTGGGTTTAGCTCTTCTTGGAGTTCATGTAGGACGCAGCCCGGGACACCATCTGGTCCCATTGATGCTGTGTTTTTTGCTTTGGAGAGGGCAGCTCTTACCTGAGCATCTGAGATGTCAGGGGGAGCAGCACTCTGCTGGGATAGATATTTGCCCTTTTGGTGGGGGGGGGGGAGTTTGTGCTGAACCTGTTAGCTAGGCTGTTGGCAATGTCTGTGGGTTTGGTGTATTTTTTGTCATTTTGGACTAATTCTGAGCATATCTGGGAATTGCCACCCAGGTTCCTAACATAACTGAAGAAAGCCTTGTGATTATCCTTAGTGTCCTGTGCTATTTTTCTCTTGAATCTGGCCTTAGACGATTTTATGAGTGCCCTTAGTTTTTTGCTAATACTGATCAGAGATGCCTTCCCTTTTTGGGATTTTGCTCTATCATGTAGTAGCTTCCTCCTTCTATTCTATAGTTTGTTTATGGCTGGGGTCCACCAGACAGGACATCTGCCTTTGGAGGATTGGGTCTTGGTTTTAATTGGGATTGCATGATCCATGCATTCCTGAAGGTATTCATAGAATGCATTTATAAAGGATTCTGCGGTCTGGGCCATATTTTCCACAGGCCCGGGGGCTTTGAAGGATTCCACCTCGGTTTTGGGGAGTGTGAAATTTGCATTAGAGAAGTTTTTCACTGTGGTTTTCAGGGCAGGGGGTGGAGTCGGGATGTGAATATCCAGTGAGCTTAGTTTATGGTCTGATCTGACCAGTGAGGGATGCACTTCTTGTCTGGAGCATAGAGTCCCCATGTTGGTGATGATCAGGTCCAGTATGTTTTCCCCTCTTGTGGGAGTGGTAACAAGTTGTTCCATAGCATTTGAGTTTATAAATTCTAGGAATCTTTGAGCTAGGGTGTTGGAGCTAGAGTAATGCTCCCAGTCTATGTTTGGGTAGTTGAAGTTGCTCAATATAATGGTGTTTGGAGAGACCTTCATATTTTCCAGTGTTCTCAGGAAGGCCGAGTGGGGTTCCTGGGTTTGGGAGGGTGGTCTGTAGCAAGGTATAAACTGGAAGGCAGTTTTACCCACTGTTAGTTGCACATGGTTAGTCTCTGATGCTTTGTGCTGTGCAACCAACCTGGAAGTGTGGGTATCTTTGACGAATATTGATACTCCCCCTCCTTTTGTGGTTCGGTCCAAGTTTTGGGGCCGAAAAGCATGGTATGAGGTATAACCTGGTAGTGCTGGGGTGCTCTCGGGAGCCTTGAACCAGGTTTCTGTTACTGCACAGATATCGATGTTCTCCATGCTAAGGAGAGTTTTGATGTGTGCATCTTGAGGTTTAGACTTCTGGCGTTGAGTAGCATTACTCTTAGTTTTTTATCCCTTGTGATACCTATGGAGGTGGGTTTGTCTTTTGAGCCTTGCCTAAAAAAGGCACTATGGGGGAAGCAAGAGCCTTTGCCAATATCTGAAAGCCCAGGGGTGACAGGTGCAAGCTGTCCCTAGCGAAGCATCGTGGCTTGTCGAGCATGTCATCCCAGCCTTTGAATGACACCAATACTTAAGCCAGTTGTTGAAATTGATCATCTTGTCTTCATATTGTGGCATCATTCTTGGTGAGGGTAAGATGCTACTCAAGGTCAGGGTCATACCTGCCTGGGCTACATGCTCAGAGAGCTCCTCTATGTCTCTTTTCATGTAGTCCAGGGAGGTACATCTCAGGTCATTCACACCAGCATGGACAATGACTGAGTCATATTTGTACTTGCCTTGGAGTGACCTGAGTGCTTGTGTTATGTGTCGGATCCTAGCACCTGACAGGCAGCTCACCATGACATTCTCCTTGTTCAGCCTGGTGAGCAGGATGTCAGTGTGCCTAACGATAGAGTCACCTATTACAAGTGTATCAGGTGTGTTGTTTAGCCTTAAGGGCTGTGACTGTTCGGCACACTGGCTTTGTGAGCTATGTGTTGCATGTGTTTTGTTTTGGGGTAGAGGTTGCTTGGGTGTCTGCTTTGGAGGTCTCTGCTGCTTAGGCAGATTTTTATTTAGAGCCTCCGAGTATGTTTTTGTGTGTTTATGTGTTTGGTTTGCTGTTGTGGTAGGTCTATGTGAGAATGGAATTGTAGTGAGTGTGGTTTCCTTCTCCTCCTGACTGGTTTCACCAGTACTGAGTTGAGAGAGCTTAGCCTCCAGTATGGCTATATGGTTGCATCTCTCACATGTGTTGGAATTTGTTGGGAGGAGGAGAGGGTTGTCTGTGTACATGAGGCAGTTGTAACATTGCCTCAAGATTCCCAGATTCACCAGCTGGACCAAAGAGATTGACAACTGACCTTTGGACATGCTAGAATAGTATTGGGAATTCCTTTATAACTGAATAAAAAGGGCCAATGGGGAACAACGTACTCAAGGGGAGTTTGTGAGGGTGTAGTGCTTTTCATTTTTTAGTGCTGACTTATATAATTGCTTTAGTGAGCAAGTGCCAGGTAACTTAAATGCAATGTGTTACAGGTAACTTAAATGCAAAAACAACAAACAATAACTTTCTTTCAAGTTTAACAAGAAAATAAGTACAGTAAGCAATGCAGATATTACTAGGGATCCACAGAAGCACTGAAAAGCCGCGTTTTAGGTGGAATTAGCGTTTCAGGGAAATAACAAGCAAACAAACAACAAGCATACAAACAAAGCTAGATTCAGCAGGCCTGGATCTAGTCTATGCTACAGCAAACAAGGTGTACCAATTTCAGTAAGAAACAGTTCAAATATGCAGGCACTATAAGCCTTTAACCAGAAATTCCCAGCTCAGAAGGGCAGAGTCCAGCCTCTTCTCCCACAAGAGTGCAGACCACAAACCCTTTTAATGTAAAATAACTGGCCTGAAGCCCAAGTGCTTAAACCAGAATTGATACACTTTTAGAATAACAGACACTGAGCCCTCAATCAGCAGTTCCCAACTTAGAAGGATGTAAGCTATCTGTTCTGCCACTACAGTGCAGAACACAAACCTTCTTAATGTAAAACAACTGACCTGAAGCCCAAGTGCTTAAATCAGAATTATGGTGAGTAACATATCATCATAATTACTTACTTGGGCGCCATGTGCTGGGCTGTGGTATGTCTGCAGCTGCATGCCTGTAAATCCTTACCTCTAATCTACAGTGCAGTCTGTGATTCACATATTTGTGGTTTGCAGGCTAATCTGTAGAATCCCATTAGCCTGCCAACTGCATACCTGGACTCCTCCAGGTATGCAGTTGCATATGCCCTTGCTGTATTGTACATGTGCAATACAGCAAGTGGGGGGGATTGAAGTATCACCTTTTGAACATAAGTACTGAGCCCAGGGTTTTACAAGATTTCACACTGATTGTCAGGCGTGTTGCATTATATTTGCTTCCTGTGAGGGGGTTGGTATATAAATTATTTTCAGGGCGGGAATACAATCTATATCCAGAATATAGCTGTACTGAAAGGACATTATATTACCAATACAATTTTACTTACTAGTTTTATTTGTACTTGTTAACCAAGTAAGTTTACTGGTCCAAAGACCCTTTTTCACTATGAGCCAAACCACAATGATGCTACACAAAATATATCATATACAAAATATACAAAATAGTACAATACAGACACAATTCAATTCTGTAAGGCAAATAAGTATATATGTAGCAGTAAAATATTAGAACAAGCCAGGTTAAAAAAATATTATTTACAGTATACAAAAATATGGTGAGTCAATACTGTATCATCAGTAAAGAAAACAGAGTCATCAAATAAAATAGAAACTGCAACTATTAACAATCCCTATTAAAAAGTTCAGTAGCAAGAATTTCAATGTGGTGGTACTAAAGCTATTTGTGGGAACAAACAGAAAGTGAGGAAATTTACGGCAAGAAATGAATGTGAGGAAAAATATTAAAGGAGCAGCTATGTGCTGGAGAAAATGCAGTGGGGGGAAAAAGGTAAGTTCCCTAGGATAGGTGATAGGTTTGGCACTGGTGAGATATTGCAAGTCAACAAATATCACTGAAAAAAGAACACTTATTTTCAGTCAGTGACTGAATTTTGCGGCTTTTCTTTAAGTAGGTCAGGTTGTAATTTGACAGCTGTTCTTATAGCAATAACCCACGCCTGGGTGTGGGTAATGTGGGATTTACCCACGGTTGGCAAGACAACCGTGGGTAAATCCCGCATTACCCACACCTAGAAGTGGGTTATTGCTATTATACTATGACATTATTTAAGAAAAGAAATAATTACTTTTCTTAAATAATGGCATTGTATAATGCCTCTTTGCTGCCCTTCTGCAGCTGTCTGGTATCCGCGGCAGTTCTGATGTACTGCGCATGCCTATGCAGTACATCAGAGCTGTGGCCAAAAGCAACGGAGAAAGCAAGATCTCCATTGCTTTTTACTGTTTTGCTGTGTTAAATGGGTTTAACATAGTGAGACAGCTTTAAAATAAGCAACGGAGATGTCCGTTGCTTATTTTAAAGCTGTCTCGCTATGTTAAACCCATTTAACATAGCGAACAGTAAAGTAATGGAGATCTTGCTTTCTCTGTTTTTACCTGTCTCGCTATGTTAAATGGGTTTAACATAGCGAGACAGCTTTAAAATAAGCAACAGAGATCTTCGCTGCTTATTTTAAGGTTAGCCTATGTTAAACCCATTTAACATAGCGAGACAGGTTTAAAAAAAAGCAACGGAGAAAGCAAGATCTCTGTTGCTTTTTACACACTGTGTCGCTATGTTAAAGGAGTTTAACATAGTGAGACAGCTTTAAAAAGCAACGGAGATCTCCGTTTTTTACCTGTGTCGCTATGTTAAACTCTTTTAACATAGCGAGACAGTGTTTTAAAAGAGACTTATACTAATGGAAAAAGTCCGGGCAACCGGACCTTTTTCCATTAGTATAAGTCGATTTACAATGTGCACGCTGGCCAATCAGCGTGCATGTTTTGGAATATTAATGGGGGGTCATGGTATAATGGACATTATTCTACCTAGCTGGTATGATGTTTGCTGATGCCCCTTCTCTAAAGGTGATCTTAAAATTATTTTTTTCATCAGAATTGTGCTTTTTTGTCACAGGAAGTATGCTAGCCCGCTCCCAAATTTAAAATTATATACAATGATGCAAATTATACTAAGATAGAATGGATGGTAAATAGAAAAATCCAGATATTTTGTAATCGGAAGTCAAAAGTGCAATTGGTGTTTTATTGTGTACTGACATCAATACTGCAGTATCTCAGAGAATTCCTTTACTTCAAGGTACAGAGATCTGAGAGTTAGTATATATAGGTAGTGGGAGTGTGAATGGTGCAGTCCCCTACCACACACACACACACACACACACACACACACACACACACACACACACACACACACACACACACACACACACACACACACACACACACACACACACACACAGTTTTTTAACTATTTAAGGGAGATTACAATTTTAATATTCAGGTGACACATCATAATTCTTTGATTGCACTTTTCAGTACCAATCACAAGTGTGCTACTTTTCTGTCATGGATACAGATAAAGTTCTGTGCATGCCTTTATACATAAAATGTCCAACTCCAAATAAGTGCATTCTGTAACTGAGTGTCACAACCCCTTTCTTGTATTTCTTTATACTGCATCATATGGTAAATATTCTGTGACAGGTTTTACAGCCAAAAAAAAAAAATCATTGCTAAAGGTGAAGGCAAACATAATACTAGCATCAGACTGATTGAAGAGAATGATGCAATTATATTAATTGTAAAGGCTCAGAGCACAACTGAAATATTGTAATTATTTAGTACAGGAGTTGGGCTATCTATATTCTGTAATTCAGATAAGCTTCACAAGTGATCTCAATGCTTAGTATGACAAGTAAGTGAATTACATGAAAACATTTACTACTAATGAACTAGCAAACTACAATACAGGGAAATTAGAAAAATATAGAAACTCTGTCAAAATAAGACTTAAGATCATATGTACTGCAAATCATAAAATAACTAATGCATGGATTGGGAAAGGTTTGTTGTATTGCTGCTGGTTCCTTAAAGCTATTTTGTAGAAGTTATAATAACTTATTCCTCAGAAACAAAAAGAGAATAGAATTCTTAGATATCCAGGTAGTCAAATAGTTGAATACATTTAATGAAGAGGGATATGTTTTTAAAAAAACAAAGGTATGCAGCAATATATAGTACAACACATGTAACAAATTTAAAAAATCAAAGCAAAAAATGGCACACTTCAAACAGAAGAATGTTCATTAATGGGGTACTGCACGGTGCATGTGGCCCTGTAAAAGTGAACCCATGCACCTTTGTATAAAACAATGGAACATGTATTCTGTGCAGGACAACAAAATAGTTTCCCATGTATTGCTTGTTCTTGATGTCAGTTTCTTCAGAGTATCTCATTATACCTTTGTGATTCCTCTAGGCATTTCTCTAGGACCATCTGACTGATACCAGTAGGCATGTGCTGTTACCTGATCATTGATATGTTAATAATTATAAAATGATGGTACATAAAATCTGTTGAATGTCATCAGCTTAGGGCATACATGACTAGCATCGCAGATGACATGGTACATGACCATGACCTTGCCAAGCTCGGAAGGTATTACGTATTATTAAACCGCTTAATTATGGGAACAGTCATGCTTTTCATATTTCTGCAAATATGTCAACATCAGTGCAACATTGTCCATAGTGCCTGGCCTTCTATGAAAACTCATGAATGGACAAATAAAAATGCTTCGGACAATTTATGTGTTGCTTGAACTGCTACCAGCATATTCTAAGATGCTTACTAAACATATATTACTTTTATTGTGAATTATATAATGTATTTAAACACTTAATGTTTAGCAAATGCTACTGCTATAAATCTGAGTTTGTATTTGATCAGTTTTATTGTTTATACTTTTTAATACGGCTCCAGAAATATGAACACTTGTGTATACTATGAATGTATTACTTACTTTGAACAAAAGCATCAAGAAACAAACATCAGAAGTTACAGTACAACCTTCCATTGCTCCTACAGAGGCAATAAGGCAAAATTAAAAGTAAATTAGAAATATTCAGTGGCTTGTTTAGGAGGAGATGAAAGAATTAATCCAACAATGGTGCTATGATGTGCATGTATAGAATGAGCCGAGTCATTTTTGAAGCAAATTGCTATCCTTTGCAAAAATATTTAGTGACATTATTTTTATTTCATTTTTTATTTAAAACTAGTTACCTGGCAAAGTAGGCTGGTCTGATAGCTATTTTAAGCCATGACCCAAACCATTTGGCAACAACAGTATTTGAGCATATGCAATAACTACAACTGCACTACATGCAATAGTCATTTGACTAAGGCAATCTATGATATTTTACAATAAGTACAAATGCATGCTCATGCAATAATATCAAATACATGCATACCCTAAGATATTACTGTTCCCGGTATTATAAAAGAAGGCAATTTACAATGTCATAAATGGAATGCTTGACATGCATATATTATATAAACATCTCCATAGTGCCTGGCCTTCTATGAAAACTCATGAATGGACAAATAAAAATGCTTCGGACAATTTATGTGTTGCTTGAACTGCTACCAGCATATTCTAAGATGCTTACTAAACATATATTACTTTTATTGTGAATTATATAATGTATTTAAACACTTAATGTTTAGCAAATGCTACTGCTATAAATCTGAGTTTGTATTTGATCAGTTTTATTGTTTATACTTTTTAATACGGCTCCAGAAATATGAACACTTGTGTATACTATGAATGTATTACTTACTTTGAACAAAAGCATCAAGAAACAAACATCAGAAGTTACAGTACAACCTTCCATTGCTCCTACAGAGGCAATAAGGCAAAATTAAAAGTAAATTAGAAATATTCAGTGGCTTGTTTAGGAGGAGATGAAAGAATTAATCCAACAATGGTGCTATGATGTGCATGTATAGAATGAGCCGAGTCATTTTTGAAGCAAATTGCTATCCTTTGCAAAAATATTTAGTGACATTATTTTTATTTCATTTTTTATTTAAAACTAGTTACCTGGCAAAGTAGGCTGGTCTGATAGCTATTTTAAGCCATGACCCAAACCATTTGGCAACAACAGTATTTGAGCATATGCAATAACTACAACTGCACTACATGCAATAGTCATTTGACTAAGGCAATCTATGATATTTTACAATAAGTACAAATGCATACTCATGCAATAATATCAAATACATGCATACCCTAAGATATTACTGTTCCCGGTATTATAAAAGAAGGCAATTTACAATGTCATAAATGGAATGCTTGACATGCAAATATTATATAAACATCTCTTATGATGTGAAAAAGTTCATAAATAAATGCAACATATTAGAGGAAATGTAAGCATCCATAACAAAGGCAAAAAGAATATATACAAATAAATACGAATACATGTTTATTTATAAGTTCATGTAACTCAATGCATAAAATAATAAAGGGATATCAGAGGAAGTGAGAAATTTAGAGACAAAAATATAATAAAAAGAGGTGAGTCTAAAGGACAGGTACAATAATAAATAACTGCTAGGCTGTATTCTTATCAGACAGCACTTGCCATCATGATACATACATATATACATTAGACTTCCTAAAGTGTAATTATGATATTTATAAACATACATTGAACAGTAACAGAACTTAGAATAGTTGCTTTTCACTTCATTCAAGTGATACATAATGGCAACAGAGTGTTTTATTGGTACCTTGTAGTTATAATGCTAAACTGGTGTTCTGAAAGAGTCAACGTTTATTTTTTTTAAACTGTGATGTATTTGTTTATTTTTCTGAAATGGATACTTTGTTCAGCTTACAGATTTCATTTGGCATAGAATTGCAGAACACTGAGGTTAACTTATGCAGCCTCAGTACATGAGAGTAGTCTTGATTTCTCAGAGAGTAGGAGGTGTTTTGTAACTTTTTCTAAAGAGGGTAGTAATTTTAGAAAAGAAATATAGCACTCGTAGCAATAAGCATCTGGCATTACCTTGTGGTGGGATGTATACACATACAGATCATGTCAGAATTTGGTTCAGCCACTCATCCACTGACTGAGTGTGGTTCAACCATAAGTATGCATTTAATGCTCATTACTATTCAAAAATGAGCATGTTGATTGGACAAAACATCCAGTATGCCTATTGGAAAATCCAGCATATATCAAGAGATAAAAGTCTGGCCACTGAAGTATCATTGAGTGTATAGACTTTCTATTGGCATATGCTAGTGGTGGGGCAGAGTACAATATAAAAAGTCAGGTGCATTCTGTAAAACTAAACAAACAGACACTTACCTGATTTCCCTTATATGTCTGTGCTGTCATAAATCTTTATTTTTTAATAGTTAAAAAAAAAACAGTAAAGGAGATCCTGTTTTCTTCCGCACTGCTGTAGTATGCAGGTGTGGAAACATAAGTCTCATATGCATGCACAATACAGGGTTTCATTTCTCCAATTCTTTTGAGTTTCTAATACCATGACAGAAATGCACCCCATTCCTAAGTCAAAGTATGATCAAAGTTCATGAAATTATTAATGGCAGCCAAAAGTGCTCTTCTCAGTACACACTATGTGCCAAGAACTGACTCCTTCTGCAGTTTATACAGATTTACATGTATTGGTAGTGTATCAAAATATAACTGTAAATTATTTTTTATGAGATGTATTGCGCGGTAGCGTTGTTACCTCACAGCAAGAGGTTCTCCTGTTCGATTCTCGGTGTGGCTTGGGAGTGCCTTCTGTGTGGAGTCTGCATGTCCTCCCGTGGTTGGGTAGCATTCGAAAGACATGCGTGCATAAATGGGCATGCCTTCATTGAAGATTGGGCATCGAGCTGGCACCTCAGCATTTCGTAACAATCTACTGCCAATCATTAGCGGACCGGAGTTCCGCTGTGGTGACCCCTTACCGGGAAAAAGCCGAAAGACAAACAACAACAAAAATTGCACCTACTACTTTTGGAACTGTCTATCTTTCTTCCACATTGCCCTCATTTCTACCTGCAAATCCTGGTATTTTATGACCTTGTGTCTCTGTATGTAAGACATTATAATCACTGGGTCTAGCAATTTCAATGATCAATGCTACTTTTGTCTTCTTTTCATGGACTATTATATCTGATTTTCTTAAATCTATTTTTGAACTGTTGTTAATGGATTTTCGCATGTGATATAAACTTCATCATTCTCTATAATGCTTTGTGGCTCATGCTTCCAATGCTTCTCAGCTACTCTAATATTGTATTGTTTGCCCACTCCCCAGTGCAACAGTCTTGCCACATTATTATGCCTTTCAGTATACAAGCCCTCTCATTAGTGTATCACACCCAGCAACAAAATGTGTGACTGTTTCCAGTTCTGCTGTACAAAACCTGCATTAGTCTGTTTCTCCCATATGTTTAATTGACTTTGTAAACCAACATGTATGTAGTCCACTATCCTGGGCCACCAATATTAACCTTTCATCTTTTGGTTTAAATTCACCCTCCTTAACCATCCCTATATTTGATCCTGATTGACCTGAGGTTGTCCCAAGAGATTTCTGGACTTGCAACTATATTTGTGCCTTTTCTACATTTCTTGCTTTCTCATCTGATCCTTCTCCTTATATTATTTCTTTTGGGTTTTTATTTTTGTCCCATGCAGTTGCTTCTTGATTTTTGTCTACTTCTGGTTTGATTTCCATTCCAGCTTGACAACAACATGCTTCTGCTTAATTGAGCATGGAAGTCATCTTAGACTTGTTCCCTTCATGTTTTAAAACTTTCACTACATTTGGATCTGGTGAGATCAGCAGATATGACTGCAGTCCTATGATTGCATGTCCATACATGTAATCGATTTCAAGTAAGCCCATACCTCCTTTGTATATAATCTTTGTATACACTGGTTTTTATATATCACGTGATAAGTATGAAGCATTATTCTTGTTTTCCTGTCCAACTTATTCAATACCTTTTGGGGACAGTCAGTCACCGCAAAACCGTAAGATAGAGCACAAAGAACAAAAACTGTTTATAGCTTGGACTTTGTTTGTAGACATCAAGGCTGTTTTCAGTATTAATTTTAGTCCTCTAAAATATTCCTTACTGAGCTTTATTCACATTTGTTCATATTTTATTGTGGATCCTTCATCAATTCCCAAATATTTATACACTCCCTCCTGCTCAAGTTCCTGTATATCACATTCCTGTTCCAGACTGATATTTTCTTGGTGTTCCAGCTTTCTTGCTTTAAATATTGCTTTTGCACATTCATTAAGACCATTACAACATTCTTATTTCATTTGAGAAAGTTTTGAACCCTTGCAGCTGTGCTTTCAGCTCTTCGTCTGATGAACTATACAGTTTTAAACATCCACAAAAAGCAGATAAGAAATCTTTACACTTTGTTGTTTTTTGGGAGCCAAATTGTAACCATGACCTAATCTGTTAAGTAGACAGCTTAATGAGTTATGTGCAAGACAAAAGAGAAGCGGTGACAAAGAGTCTCCCTGGAATATCCCCCACTGAATTTTTATCCATTTGATATTAGTTTGTCCTTTACCATGGCTTACATTCAAAGTGGTTTGCCACTGTTTCATGGTCTCTGTAATGCAATTGATCAATGTAGGATGTATCTAATACATCTAAAGCACTCCTTTATTATGAATGTGAGATGCTGTCAAATTCTTTTTTTTTTTGTAATCTATCCATGCCATACTTAAATTCATCCCCATTTTACAATACCAAATTATTATGTTTTTATTTAACAGTAACTGATCCTTTGTTCCACATGACTTGTTTTTGTTACCCTTTTGTTCTTTTGACATGATTGAGTTTTCTTCTGAATCTTCTAAATGACTATGAACTGTTGGCATCAATTCCAGAATACAATTTACACAATGTTGGAAGGCAAACTATTGGTCTATAATTTTTAGGATTATTTGCAGTTTCACTCTTAAGGAGGAGTATCATTGTTCCTGTTTTAACCAGGTTGGTGACTGTTCAGGATGCTCATATAAATAGTTCTTACTCAGGACTAAATCTTCATCTAAAGATGATAATACTTTTAGCCAGAAGTTAGATATTGCATCTGGCATCTGGGCCTGGGGTTTTCTAATTAGGAGCTTTTCTGATTTTTGTTTCAATTTTCTAGCCATTATTTTATCACATTTCATATCCCATACATTTAAACTTCTTACTGTTTCTTTTACTTCTTCTATCCATTCACCATCTTATGTGCTACTGGATCTTCATATACATTTTTCCAAACTAATGTCTATTTCTTCTTTCTTTCTTTGGCGATGTTTGTATTCCTTTTGCTTTATTTCCAATTTTCAAAAAACTTTTTTAGCTCATCAACGAATTGCTTATTTTATACTTTTCCTTTATATTTATCTGCATATATTCTAAGTTTTTCTACCTGTGCTGATATCTTTAGTTTACTATTTGCAGTAGTGTACAATAGATTCTGATCTATTCTAATACTACGCATTGCTTTCATCACATCCATCTTTCTAAGTATTTCTAACAGTGACACTTCTTGTCTTAATTGCTTTATAGTTTTCTCTATTCGATACTTCCATGATGACATTTGATTTCTTAGCTTCCTTTCCCTTATTGCCCTGTGTTTTTATGGTAAGACTTTATCTGTTATTAATTTAGCTGCACAGTAATACATCCTATTTACTTCTGTAATTCACATGAATTTCAATTGATAGTCTTGATTACTGTCTTTATTTGTTTTATCAGACTTCTAACATGTTGGGTCTTTTTGACTTTCTGTAATCTATTTCTTTCATTGATCTTAATATATCTATCCATCTCTATTAAATCAAGCAACAACTCTTCACCTTGATAATTTTCCTCTAAACTGAGGGTACATTCTTTCTTCGATGTTTCCTGCAGACATTCAACAGAAAGTTCCAGTGAGATATTCTTTTCAGCCACATCCTGTATCATCCATTGCTCTTTCATGTGAAAACTCACTGACCTATCACTCCACAACACTGACTGCATCAGAGCTGCCACTGTTTGCTGCTCCTTCCCTTGATGTGGAACTCCAGCTGAACTTTTATACTGGTTTCTTTCTGAAGGCTCCAGAGTATCTTCATGTGACAACTAATCAGATGCTTCCCGTTCTACCTGTTTCTCCTTAAATTGGGACTCATTGTTTCATCATGCTGTGGCATTACCTAGGTTGGATTTTCTATACTAAATCCTTCACTTTCTAAGTAATCTATAGCTTCAGTTTCTATCTCTTTAATGTATGCATTACTAATCCTCTTTTTTATTTCTCCCTTTGTTTTCTTATTTTTGTATTGTGAAATTTTCCATATCCAAATGTCTTTGCCTGCATTTCTCTTCATATATCTTTGGTGCTGCTTTTTTGTATTGATTAGTTTTGCTTTCTCCTTTGCATAAATGTTTCACCATATTAAATCTCTATTTATTTTCCATGCCCATATTTTTATACAAATGTCTTCCACTCCACCTGTTTCACCTTAATTCGGGGACTAACTGTAACATCATGCTGTGGCATAACCTGTGTTAAATTTTCTACCCTAAATCTTTCACTTCACAGGTTTCCATTTAGCCTCTATTTGTTTGACTTCTACTTTACTAATCCACTGTTCTACATTCCCCCTTTATGATCATATTTTTGTACTGAGAAAGTTTCCATATTTAGGTGCTTTTCTCTGTCTTTCTCTTCAAATTTCTGTGCAGCTGTTTTTTTTTTTTTTTTTTTTTTTTTTTTGCAATGCTTAGTTTGGCTTTCTCCTTTACATAAATATTGTACCATATCAGATCTCTCTTTCTTTCCCATGTCCAAGTTTGATTTTATAACTTTCAAAAATCACTAAGTTTTACAATTGGAAATACAAAGAAAATCCATGATTTATATTCAGGGTTAATGAACATATGTTTTATGACTGTTGTTGTTGTTTGTCTTTCAGCTTTTCCTGGTAAGGGGTCGCCACAGCGGAACTCCGGTCTGCTAATGATTGGCAGGAGATTTTTACAAAACGCCGAGGTGCCAGCTCGATGACCAACCTTCAATGAGGGCATGCCCATTTACACCCGCAAGACCTTTCAAATGCTACCCAACCGCAGTGAGGACATGCAAACTCCACACAGAAGGCACTCACAAGCCAAGCCGAGAATCGAACGGGAGAACCTCTTGCTGTGAGGTAACAATGCTACCGATGTACCACCGCGGCATATATGTTTTACGAAATAGGTATATTAAATAAAATAAGATATTTGGACATCATAAATTGGTCATTAAAAACAGACTGTAAGAGAGAATTCATATTATCCCAATATGTTTTAAGTTTTATATGTTTTATGACTGTATAAAATTTAAAACATATTGGGATAATATGAATTCTCTCTTACAGTCTGTTTTTAATGACCAATTTATGATGTCCAAATATCTTATTTTATTTAATATACCTATTCCCACTTATGTCACAAAAATAAAATACCCTCTTTTATGGAATATCTTAACATTAGCAAGAAAAGTCCTCACCAAGAACTGGAAGAATCAGACTACTCCTATTATAAAGGAATTTGTATATTTGACAACTGAAGTTTGACATCTTGAACTTATCACAATCAAGAGAAGCATCTAGAATCACCTCTTCATATAATACATGACTGAAATTCAAAGAACTGCTGGATAAACAGACTTTAATAATTAACTAACAACTACTCATCACATTTCTTTTTTTGTTTAAAAAGCTTTGTTTTATAGTAGACACCATTGTAAATAGTTATTTTAGTTATTTATCATTGTTTTTAGATAGGTATATTTGTTTTATAATATTTCTATTATCATATATTAATGTTTTGTTGTTACACTGTCTTTCGGCTTTTCCCGGTTAGGGGTCGCCACAGCAGAAATCCGGTCTGCTAATGATTGGCAGTAGAGTTTTACATGCTGGCTTGCCGGTCCTAACGCACAACCTTCAGCGAAGGAACGCCCATTCACGCATGTCGACACACAGAAGACGCTCTAACTGAGAATCGAACGTGCAATGTCTAACTGTGAGGCGACAATGCTACCGCAGCACCACCACCGCAGTTTTAATGTTTTGTTGTTACAATTTTCCATAAATACAACTGAGAAAAAATGGGTCTATATTGAAAGATTGAACGCTGAAAACAGTGAACGATGTTTCATCGACACATTTTCAGAGAAAGCTGAAAATGTCGAAACCACAGAACAGCGATTTTTTTGCTAGGGAAAGAAATTGCTGTTCCAACCCCCACCAAAAAAAAAATGAAACACTTCCAAACACATACACAAATACCCTAACCCTAATTATACCCCCCCCAAAAAAAACAGTAAACAATTAAATACACATATGCACGTAACCCAACCATACATCTAAAAAAAAAAACAGTAAACATTTTAAAAGATATGCACTTACTTTAACCCGCACGCTAACCCTAAGGTCAGTAACTCTCACACATTTACATAAACAGTTCCAAAAACACACACACTTACATTAACCTTAATTCTACCCCCCAAAACAAAAGTAAACAGCTGAAAACACATACACAGTTAACTCAACCATACATCTAATGCAAAATAAAAAACAGTAAACACTTTCATACATATGCACTTACCTTAACCCGCACCCTAACCCTAAGGTCAGTAACTGTTGCACATTCATGCTCGGGAGGTATACTGGACAAGGGACCACACTACACTGCAGAACATGGCAAAGCAACAAAGCGGTCAAGTGACTTCTTTCCCAGGGAAAGAATCCACTGAACAGCCGCTTCACTGTTTTGCTGTGCGCTTTACATGTGTTGATGAAAACACATTCGACAAAATGCGTTTTCATCGTTCTAATAGGAACCTGAAAAAATCACTAGGTTTTGGTCTTTATATTTTCGTCCTTCCTTTGTCACTTCCTTTTCCAAATGGCCCAAAGTTTTTTGGTCTATATAATGCGTTTTTCATGGATCTGTTGTATTAATGAACACAAATGTACATCTGAAACTTTTAACAGTTTTTCCTGTGCAAGTATTTTTCACCTGCACTGATGTACTGTACAAGCATGGAACATCAGTAAAGGGAAGACAATGTGAAAAAAAGCTGACGTGCCCTTACACAAATATATTATTTAAGGAAAGTAAGAAACTTCTTTCTTAAATAATGTAATTGTGTAATAGCAATTATTCATGACTGTGCATTGGTATAATAGGATTTATGCATGGTTGCCTTTGTTTAATTACTCAGGCTTTACCCTCATTATCAAACCCACACCAACCATGAGAACATCCTGCTACTCTCATGCACATTCATGAATTATTACTTAAAATAAACTCATGATAATCCTCTGGTAGATAATTAAAGGTTGAATGAAGGGACTTGTTGAGCCTAAATCACTAGAAATTGCATAAGGATTTTGTTAGTGAAGTCAAATGTTGTTGATCTGAAAGTGTGTGTTGTTAATTGTGAATTTGTCTTTCATTTTGAAGTGTTTAGCCAAAGATTCATGACTGCAATTTCATTGAAGCTTTCCAGAGAAAAGTACATTCTCAATAAAATGAAGGCCATAAAGATCAAGGCATAATTTGGTGTTGTGTATAAAGCTGAAACATTGAAATGTTTTGTTATTGATATAATCATAATATTCACATTCCACAAATCAGTAATTATAAAGAGGCTGAGAGCCACTGTGGAGGAATGAAAATAAAAACTGAGCATATTACAGAAAATTGCAATTACAAGACACGAATAAAAATAATTTTCATGAAAAAAATATTAAATCTATATGGGAGGGACAAACAAACATTTGAAAGTGACACTGAATTAGCAATACTTTTGATTGATAAGTTCCCAGAATGACAACTAATTGGTTGTGTTCTCATTTATTACAAAAGAAACAAAAGTGGAGGTGGAAAGAAATACATGAGCAGCAACAGCTATTATACCTGAAATATTTTTTTATGCATGATTTCTTAAACTACACTCACAGAAACATGCTGTGAAGCTTAAGATGGGCACATATGAGACCTTATCTGTGTTATGTGAAATTATTGTTGTAGTATGTGATGCAAAGCAAAAAGAGGCCACAAATATTCAAATAGAAACTTACTATATGAACATTTATATAGCTGCATGGAATCAGGAAAACCTGACAGGACTTAATCAGCCTATGCAAAGAAGAGTAAACCTGTCTGGTGGACATCTGCAATAAATAAACTCTATAACAAAAGAAATAAAAAGCTGTCCAGGACCAAGAAGGAGCAGGTGCCCAATTGGAAGCAATCTCTTAGCCTAAACAACCAAATAAGAGTACTAGTGAAATCCTCCAAAACAAACTTCGAGTCCAACTTGGCCACATCTACTAGAGACAATCATAAGGCCTTCTTCACATACGTCCTTAATCTCAAAGGTAGCACCCAGATCTGTTCAGAACTGGTGATCAAGGACACCACATATACAAATGCCGTAGATATAGCAAACTTGCTGGCTGAAAGATTCTGCAAATATTTCACCCCTCTGTCCCACCATCAGTAAATCAGGACATTCTCAGTACCTGCCCCCTTCCCCTTATATCTAGGGATCGGGTCATCACTGCTCTCTCAAAGGAAAAAAATACAGCCTCCATGGGACCCAATAACATCCCAGGCTGCATTCTTCATGAACTCAGGCAGGAACTTGCAGTACCATTAGACACCCTATTCAACCAATTCCTGAGTACCTGCTTTGTCCAAGCTGAGTGGAGGACAGCCACTGTCATTCCTTTACACAAAGGTGGAGTGTCCACCGATCTGAGAAATTATAGACCCATCAACCTAACTAGCCTGATCCGCAAGGCCATGGAACGGATTATCATGGACCTCATTAACAAAGACATTGGCAACCTCCAAACACTCGATCCTACAGAGTCTGGCTTCATCAAGGGAGGTCATGTCTGTTAAATTTGGTTGACTTTTTTGAGACAGTCACCAAAGCCATGGATGAGGGAAAGGCAGTGCACACCTCTTACCTTGACCTGGCCAAAGCCTTTGACACTATTCCCCATTCGGGCATAATAGATAAACTCTCTCAACTAGGCATCAATCCATATGTTACCAGATGGGTAACTAGCTGGCTCACTGATAGAACCCACCTAGTCAAAGTAGGGGAAGTCACCTCAACCAGTAGACCCATATCGAGTGGCATACCCCAGTTTTGGTCTTGGGGCCTCTGTTATTTGGGATATACTTTCTTGAGGTGCCATTATTAACTCCCCAAGTGATGCAGACATCCTGCAGAAATGCCTCACTGAGACCAATGACTGGTGTCATAACTATGGCCTTAAACTTAATGCCAAAAAATGCGTAGTCATCCCCTTTGGGAAAAACTCAATTCCCACTAATTACCACACAATGGGAGCTTACTGAACACTGAAGGCATTATAAGAGATCTGGGGACACAGGTTCAGCCACCACATTGCCATTGTGGTCAAAAAATCATTCTATGTGGCACATCTCATTACCAAGGGTTTTGCATCCAGGAAGAAAGAGGTCATCATTTCTCTCTACTCTTCCCCTCATTAGACTAATCATAGAGTATAATGCCCCATTTGGCATGTACCTCACTAGACACCTGCAACAGCTGGAGAGGCCACAAAGGTACCTCATGAAGAGGCTCCTAGGCCTTAAACAAATGTCTTACATGGACAGACTTAAACAACTCCAGCTATTCTCTGTCTCATATCATCTACTAAGAGGCGATCTCTGCTTGACTTACAAAGCCATGTCTGACCCAGCTCTGTTAGAAATGCTAAATCTAAAGAAATTCTAATCCCTCCGCACCACACGCACCAGAGACCTCAATCTCATTACCACATTCAACAGAACATGCTGGAGGGACAGGTTCATAACCCAGAGACTGCCTATGGTCTGGAATAGACTTCCCATACATGTCAAGCAGAGCACCACACTGACCCTCTTCAAGAGAAACCTTGATGAATGAATGGGAAATAGAAAGTTCACCCCGGGATCACTCTAGTGTCTGTACTTGATAGAGGCACTGGGAACTAACGTCGGGCGGCACAATACCAGGGCACTTCTATGAGCTAGGCTTGCAAAGGCTCCCGGGTCATTAGCCTAGTGTACACCTATGAACCTATGAAACGGTTGACTATTAACCACTTACAGTAAAAGAAAGGGTACATAAAAAATTAAAAGGCTTCAGACAGACAGCATTATTGTCCACCAAAGCATAATACATGTGCAGCTCTGTTTGTTCCTTTTATAAAACAGTGGATAATGTCATATGTATTTGTGGCAATTGTAAACTGCCCATTATTCTGGCTGAATATCTACTTTCTAAAACAAACCTAGCTACTGTTTATCAAAAAGTGCTACTCGATGATGACTCTGAAAAGTACGTCATGGTTCACATGCATACAGGCCCATACATGTATAAAAGATAATTTACTCATTTTGACCTACTTAATATCTATTTTTGAAATAATAATGGAACCATATTTAAGAGTTTAACTGCAGATAATTACTTGGATAACCACTGGAAAGAGAATAAGTGAACATTTTGGTAACTTAACTGAAGTGTAGCTATGACTGTAAGATCATGGACTGAGAGCTAAAAAAATATCAAAATGTGAGTTTGGTAAACTGAAGTCTGAATATGAGGAATATGGCCTGAACAGGAAAGATACAAGTTTCCCTGGAGAAGGTAAAAAACACAATCTTGTGGCATCCCAGCTCTTTGAATGTGTGAAGGAATTAGAGACAATTCATTATTATGGAAAATTTGTACCAAATCAAAATTTATGTATATTGAAAGTATAGTGGCATCATCACAGGACAGGCTGCTGAAAACTAAGTATGTCATGGCAAGGAAAAGGACTGAGAAAATGCTTTTAAAATCTATAAAGAAATGCTGAGTTATGATAAGATATTTGTAGACTGATAAGGTGTTACCAGTATTACTGGCCCGATATTACTGCTTATGTCATAAATGCAGTAAATCAACCTGTCATGCCTACTGGAAGAAAGTCTAATTGGTTATGCATAAGAACTGTTATTTATTTTATTTATTTATTTTAGTTTAGTTTGTTTGCTAGGGTAGTACACTGATCACAATAGACCATTTGCAAGTACAGCCTGGGTGTGAAGAAAAGTCCCCAGAGAGCTATGTGTGAATGACAAATTAAGCTGATTAACTGTTAAGCTCACATGCTATAAACTATATGAGAAGCATGCAACCCTTGCACCCATACAGATATTTCCTCTGGCAAATGTGATCCTTACAGCAGAGTGAAGTTTCAGTTTAATTGTTACTAAAACAATGTGTTGCATCAACATGCACTTTCTGAAGAATGATAAATAGGTATGAAATTATAATGAATAGCAGTACTGACTGACTGTAATCCTTAGTGATTTTCCTGAAAACCTAAAGTTTACAAGATACAACGTAAAACTATAAGACATAGGTCAGGGACATTCTGCAAAACAAGGGGCATTGGAGAGGTATGCATGCAGTGGTAACATAAATGGACACATTGCCAATGAGACAGCAGCCTGGCTTTGTTTATTAATGTCTTCTTTCAATTGCGCTAACTTCTTGAGCATTTTTCCTAATGCAGACTTTAAAGTCCCATTACTTCTTTACACTACCAGTGATCCATATGTTCTTTCAGGCCATCAAATGCATGTTTAAAAATATTCTTAAGCAGCAGCCCTAGAGGAAAAAAAAAACATGGATTTCAACAATTGCTAGTTCTAAGTACAGCATTTATCATTTGCTGCACCAAATCAGTCACCATCCAGACAGCAGACGCCAGCAAGTAATAAACTGTGATTTGTTTTTATTCTCTTATGATCACACTTCACTAGTTTGTTAGTCCAGTCAGACAATGTCACAACAGTAAATAAACCATGTTATCTTGTTACATCCGAATGATGCCTCCAGGTGCATTTGCAGTTAACTCATACTGACTCCTCCAGGCATCAAATATTGCTTGTTCATATTTGCATCAATAATTCCAAAACCATGCTATGTACAAGGTTTTAAAAGATTTCATCTTATAACTTACACAATGGCAAACTCAACTGCATTAATATTTGACTTTGGTCTAGTGCATGTAAATAGATATTAACAGTTGTTTTTATGATATTAATTTATTTTGATATAATTTTCACATTTTCTACATATCTCAACAACCAAGTAACACGGAAAGAACTCTTTAGTCTCACATAAAAAGATTTCAGCTAGATGAATAACATGCCACTGACAGTATATGTGTAACTTAAGTGGTTGCCGAGATAGCATAAATTGTTTACAAAATATTACAAATGTAATAGTTATTGTGTGTACTGTGACTTATAAAATTCAGTTTAAGACCTAGAATCTAAAAAAATACTACTACTCTAAAAATAGTTTGTGCTGAAGAGGTTGCCATTTATACTTCTTTCATAACCCTTATGGTTCCAGAGAGATGGACATTTGTTTGAAATATGATTCTGTCAAAAAGCTTAGGCTCCATCCATTGAAGTTACAGTGAAAACTTCCAGAGCTCCACTGGAGTGAATGAGATAAAATAAAAACTGAAGCAGGAATTGAATGTTTTGCTTCAAGCTCCTAATCACCTACATTCAGGTCCATGACTCAAGTGAATGATATCAAATCCTTTCTCCAGCTTCCTCCATCCAGTAGAGAAGTGTAGAGCAGTAAGCTACCATCATACCTAGGCAATCTAGGCAATTATATGGCTACCTAAAACAAAGGAAGATGGCAGCCTGGAATTATTACATCTGTGTTAATGTGCTCCTTCTTTCTTTTCACAAAATGAAAACATGCATAGCAAACATTGTAGAGGATAGAGTGAATTACTTCTGTTTTTTTTTTTCTCTCTTACTGGGAACTTTTATAGTCGTCAGGACAGAAGTCAGAAAGCAAAGCACAGGGCCACACACCTACCCACACACACACACACACACACACACACACACACACACACACACACACACATTGATGCTTCTGCTTAATTCAACGAATAAAGACAGAATGAGGAAATAGTTAACATTTTGAGGGGCTGCACTGGGTCAAAAGGTATACAAGTGATAAAAATGTGTGGAAGAATATGTTGAAGATACGGAGTAAACAGATACAAGATCAATGGGATTATGGGGGGGTGCAGCACAGAGATGGGAAAAAATATAGATACATTTTAAAAAGTAGCAAGTGAACTTTAACCAGAATGGGATAGGGAGAAACAATTAAGGGCATGGAGAAAGGTATGCAAGACATTTATGAGGTATGCAAAATATTATTATGAAGTAAGATTTTGAGGTTGGATAAACAGTTATATGAAGGAATGGATAAGGACATGGGGAGTGGAGGAACCATTTTAAGTCCAGGATGTATAAACTTAAGAAGTTTCACAGATGAATGGTAAATATAAGGATGAGGACAAATACCAACATGTATGGGTGTAGGGCAAGGAATGAGGCAGATGATTTGGAGTACAATAAGGGGGACTCAAACACGAACGATGGAAATAAATGTCACTATTTCCAATGGACAGTAAAAAAAAGAAACTCCTGGGAAAAACACCTGACGGTAAGGGGGCACAGGCGTACCTGCAATGGCAGCAGAAGGATGCAAATCATTTATAGAGGAGTGAACTTTTGACTTTGTGTGACTGTAGTTAGGAAGCAGGACAAACTAGAGAGTAATAAGTAGTATTAGCAGACAATCACTGGACATTAAGCCACAGAGACGTCTGCAGTGGGGAGGTAGCATGAAGGAGAGGGGAATGTTCACTTGTGCTCACTGGGATAGTAAAGACAGAGCTTTATAGTTAGCACTGCATGTTAAAAACAAATGTGCTGTATTTTTCCCTGGGCCTCTGCTGAGAAGGGATCCTACATGGTCCAGTCAGACTATCCTGATAAACAAATTTAAATAAAAAAATAAATACAGTTTTTTTTGTTGTTGTTGTTGTAGAAGTGATGCACTGTGACAGGAAAACATATACAGAAGTAGCAAATATTTATAAAAACAGTTTACATAATGCACTTTCATAGGTAATGATAAGAGGTATGTATGCATCTGTGTATGATATTTTTCCACTGATGTTTACTGAAAATCAAAAAATAATCCATCCATTCACAACCCCTTTTCCCATTTTTGCACTTGGGGTCAGGGTGTCACTTCTACTGTGACTAAACTAAAGCCAAGGTCGATTTGCTAGTTTATCATCATGATCAATTAATAAAAGGCATCTGATACTTCATGTTTTTATGTGTACATAGAAGGCTGAGGTCATTAGGTACTGTATGTTTTCAAAGTTTGCTGTAACATTTATTTAATGTTTCATTGCATTGATCCCAGAAAGACAAAGGTTAACATTGTCAGAACCAAGCCCACTCAGCTGGATAGCTACACTAAAGACGTATTAATATACAGGAAAACTGACCACTTGTCTGTAATACCTCCTGATTTAGATTTGAAGATACAGTTATAACTAGCTTCACTGAAGCTGAAGTCTAGAAAGTATGTTATCTTTGGCATGTTCATCCCATGCCCTGCCCCCCACCCTTGTTATGCTTTTTTCTTTGTTTTTTTGTTTTGTTTTTTTGTTTTGTTGTTAACAAGAAGTTTTAAAAAAGTCTTCTAAGAACTCTGGCAACTATGTTTTTACTAAAGATGTGAAATCCCCCATCTCATCTGTGACACATCCGAATTCATTGTACAAAAAAACAGTTTAAGTTCTTTACATATCCCAGAATCTTTAATATGTTTAATGTAGTTTTGGTGGTATGCCTCAGATATGACACATTACTCTGTTTTCCCCCTTGTGAGAACTCCCTTTTTATAAGCTATTCACACTTACTTCTAAAAATGTAAGTTCAAGAGTAAACATGTTCTCCAGTATCTAACTAGAATGTAAGCATTTATTTCAGTTTCACTGATATGTTTTACTTTTGGTGTGCTCTCTCTTTCAGATCTCTTTATGTTAAATAAAAGTTAAAAATGTGTTTTTATTTCATCTTACAGATATTCTGGTATGGGATTCCCTTTCCAACCTTCCCCTTTTCTGCTTGTTTCAGTACCGCTGTGGATAGCATGGGAATTTCTCAGGTCTTTTCTTACTTTTAAAGCAGTTGCTGCCTTTCTTTGTTATCCATTGGGTGACACTTGTACTGCTGTCATAACCAAATTCATTTTTATTTATTTTAATGATCCCACAACAATACACAGCTGCTGTTTGAAGTCATGTGGTTAAGGAGCTCCAGATACAAATGACAATACTGAAAATGTACACACAAACCTGAAGAAGTGTCTCAGACACACTACTTAAAGCAAAATCGCAGAGTTATGTTACTGAATACACCTATTCCCTAGCAGATTACATTTCTCTAATGCATAACCCTGTAGTCACATATATAATAACTTTTCTGGAGTCAGGAGAATGTGGAATCTATAGTTATGAAGCCCTCAAAATGAAACTGAGAAATAAACAAATAGCTCAAATAGGATTTGAGAAGAAGAAACCAAATAAAATATTCTGCCCCTATTTCTAGCTGCAGCATCGCTACGGAGACCTGGATTGTTACTAAGCAGATTACTTTTATTACATAGTATAGAACAGATCATGCATAGATGATTGCATTCTGCTCACACATAGGTTCATAGGTAGGTTCTAGGCTATCTGCCCGAAGGTATTTATAAGCCTAGCCAGAATGTATTGGCTTTCGCCTCCCCCTTAGATTAGTTCCCTTTGCCTCTGTCCAGCAAGGCCACTGAAATGATCCCCGAGATAAACTTTCTGTTTCCCATCCACTCATCAAGATTTCTTTTGAAGAGTGTTAGCGAGGTGCTCTGCCTAATGTAGATTGGGATCTTGTTCCAAAGCATGGGAAGTCTCTGGGACAAGAATCTATCCCTCCAGCACGTCCTATTTATTGTTGTGGTGAGGTTGAGATCCCTAGAGCATGTGGCTCATGGGGATAAGGTTTTCTTTAGGTGGAGCATGTCCATTAATTCTGGGTTGGACATGGCCTTGTATGTCAGGCAGAGATCACCTCTGAGTAGGCGGTATGCAACCGAGTACAGCTGTAATTTCTTCAGTCGAGCTGCATAGGGCATCTGTTTGAGGCCAGTGATCCTCTTGGTGAGGTACTTCTGAGGTCTTTCCAGCTATTGCAGGTGTCTTGTAAGGTACATCCCAAATGGGGCGTTGTACTCTATGATGGGTCTGATGAGTGATGAGTAGAGGGGTACAATGACCTCTTTTGATCTGGATGCGAACCCTTTTGTGATTAAGTGGGCCACGTAGAAGGATTTTCTAACCACCTTGGCAATGTGATGATCAAAGGTGAGATTACTGTCTACCTGGGTCCCCAGATCCCTTATCACGTCTTCCATATTTAGGGGACTACCACCTATGTAGTAGTTTGTGGGTATTTTGTTTTTTCCAAAGAGGATGACTATGCACTTTTTGGCATTTAGCTTGAGGCCATGATTTGGACACCAGGTATCTGTCTCCGTGAGACCCTTTTGGAGGATGTCTGTGTCAGCCAGAGAGTCAATTATAGCCCCTAGTTTGCAGTCGTCTGCAAACTTGGTCAGCCATAGTCCTCCTGTGCTTGCCTGTACCTCTGAGAAGTATATGCCGAACAGGAGTGGTCCTAGGACTGAGCCCTGGGGAACTCCACTTGTAACCGATTTAGAGTCGGACCTAGTTCCCGCAACTCTCACCATGTGGGTTCTGTCCATGAGCCAGTTGGCAACCCATCTTGTGATGTAGGGATTTATGTTCAGGCTGGTGAGCTTGTCTATAATACCAGAATGGGGAATGGTGTTGAAGGCCTTTGCGAGGTCTAGGTAGGCTGTGTGTACCACTTTTCCCTCATCTATAGCCTTGGTAACTGTCTCAAAGAAGTCCATCAGGTTTAGGAGGCATGATCTGCCCTTAACAAAGTTGAACTGGCTAGGGTCCAGTGTTTGGAGGTTCCCAATGTCTCTGTTAATGAGTTCCATGATGATGCACTCCATAGCCTTGCAGACCAAGCTAGTCAGGCTTATAGAGCGATAGTTCCCGGAGTCTGTTGTGGCTTCACCTTTGTGAAGCGGAATAACCGCTGCTGTGCGCCACTCTGTGGATACGTAGCCTGTGGAGAGGCTGAGTTTGAACAGTGTGTTTAGGTGAGGGGTTAGTTCATCTTTGAGCTTGTGTAGGAAGCAGCCTTGGACACCGTCCGATCCCATTGATGATGTATTTTTGGCTTTGGAGAGGGCTGTTTTAACCTGAGTGTCTGTGATTTCAGGGACTCTTCATTCTTCTGGTATGGTTATGGGCCCACTTGGGGGTGAGAGGGGGGTGAAGTTTGCACTGAACTTGTCTGCCAGGATATTGGCGATATTGGTCGGTTCAGTGTATTTTATGCCATTCTGCACTAACTCCAAGCAGATCTGAGCATTGCCACTTAGATTCTTGACAAAGCTAAAGAATGCCTTGTGGTTATCTTTGGAGTCCTTGGCAATTTTTCTTTCAAAACTCGCCTTGGATGATTTTATGAAGGATCAAAGTTTCTTGCTGATACTAATCAGGGATGTCTTCCCTTCTTGGGATTTTACTCTTTTCTGTACTAGTTTCCTCCTTTTATTGTGTAGCTTGTTTATGGCAGGAGTCCACCAGACTGGTTTCCTTTTCTTGGAGGAGTGAGTCTTGGTTTTGCTTGGGATGGCATTATCCATGCATTCTTGTAGGTGCCCATAGAATGCATTAGTGAAGGATTTTGCAGCTTGGACAGTGTTATCCTTCAGCATGGGGGCTTTAAAACTTTCCACCTCGGTCTTAAGTAATGTGAAGTTTGCTTTTGAAAAGTTTTTCATGGTGTTTTTTTTGTCTGGGGGTTGGGGCGGAATGTGGATATCCAAAGTGATTTGTTTATGGTCAGATCTAACCAGCGAGGGGTTGACCTCCAGTGTGGAACACCGGTCGCCCATGTTGGTGATGACCAGGTCCAATATGTTGTCACCTCTGGTGGGTGTGTTGACCTGTTGAACCAGGGTGTTTGAGTTTATAAATTCTAGGAAATGTTGGGCAAGGGAGTTAGTACTTGAGTATTTCTCCCAGTTAATGTTTGGGTAATTGAAATCACCCAATATTAGGGTGTTTGGTAGGACCTTTATGTTTCCCAGTGTTTCCAGAAATGTGGAATGGGGGTCCTGGGACATGGTTGGTGATCTGTAGCAAGCTACAATTTGAATTGCAGTTTTGCCCATTGTTAGTTGCACGTGGATGATCTCTGAAGCATCATGCTGTGCCACTAACCTGGAGGTGTGGGTATCCTTGATGAATATGGATACGCCCCCGCCTTTTGTATTTCGGTTTGGGTTCTGTGGCCGAAATGTATGGCATGAGTTGTAGTCTGGCAGTGCTGGGGTGCTCTCTGGAGCCTTAAACCAGGTTTCTGTTACTGCACATATATTGATTTTCTCCATACTGAGGAGTGCCTCGAGTGCATGCATTTTGAGGTTCAGACTTCTGGCATTGAGTAGCATTACCCTCAGTTTTTTGTTACTTGTGCTATTTACGGCGGGGGGTTTGTCTTTTGAGCCTTGCCTAAAAAAGGCACTATGGGGGTAGCAAGAGCCTTGGCCAGTATTCGAAAGCCTAAGGGTGACAGGTGCAAGCCATCTCTAGTGAAGCAGCGTGGCTTGTCGAGCATGTCGTCCCAGGCGGACAGACACTGGATCCCCTTTGAATGACACCAGAAACTTAGCCAATTGTTGAAATTGAGAATTTTTTCTTTATACCGTGGTATCATTCTTGGTGAGGGCAGGATGCTATTCAGGGTCAGGGTCATACCGGCCTGGGCTACGTGATCAGAGAGCTCTTCCATGTCTCTTTTCATGTAGTCCAGAGAGGTATGACTATAGAGTCACCTATTACTAGTATGTTGGGTATGTTATTTTGCCTTAAGGGCTGTGATTGCATGGCACACTAGTTTTGTGAAGTATGTGTTTCATGGTTTGTGTTGGGAGGTGGAGGTTGCTTGGATGTTTGCTTTGGAGGTCTCTGTTGGTTTTTCAGATTTTTATTTAGTGCTGTATTTATGTGTGCTTTCTTCCAGTGCTGCTTTAATGGATTTATGTGAGACTGGTGGTGTGATGCAAGTATTTCCCTTCTCCTCTCGACTGTCTGATCCAGTCTTGGGTTGAGAGAGCTTAGCCTCCAGTTTGGCCATATAATTGCATTTCTCGCATGTATTAGTGTTTGGTGGTAGGAGGAGGGGGCTGTCTGTGTACATGAGGCAGTTGTAACATTGCCTCAAAATGCCCAGATTCACCAGTTGGACTGGAGAGTACACCTGACACTGCCCTTTGGACATGCCTGGATAGGTACAGTGAACTGTTTTACTGGATGGCTGGTAAGGTCGAATAGAGAGCCTTGTTCTTCTGTACCGTACAGGAGGGTCTAGTGCTAGGGTTATAAGTGCTTGCTATAAGTTTTGAGGAAGTGCCAGGCTGAGAAAAAAAGTGGCTTGAGTGCTTAAGTTGAAAGTTTGTCTAGTTCCAAGGGAAAAATTGAAGAGACTTTGTGGAGCTAGGAATAGTTTTACCCTAGCTAACCGGTGCTGCCCGGCATGCAAAACCAGGCAAATATGGTATTTATAGTAGGGAAATGAAAGAGATAGAAATGAGCCCAAAATGGCCAATAAACTACTAATTTCTGGGCTGAAGCCACTCCTTTAGGGACAGACAGGCTGCTCAAAGCTCCCCTCTCTCACAGGTGAACAGAGAACTTCCTTCTATCCAAGTAAGGTATGGGCAAACACAGATTTGTAACACAGCCCTGAATTCAGCACTAACCTGAAAACTGGACTATACTAGCTTAGAAAGGCGGGAAACAAATATATATATATATATATATATATATATATATATATTCTTTTTTTTTTTTAGAAAATAAAGCAGATACACTCAAAAAACACTTTAAATGCACAGAAAAGGATACTTATTGTTATATATCGCAGATCAGAGTTGTAGACAATGCCCCTAGTAATAAAGTAGGAAGAAACACAAATACAGTAAAAGCAGATGAATAAAGTACAATAGAAAATGAACAAACTGATTTAAACAAGTTACACAATTATCCAGAAAAAGGCTCAAAACTGAGCCCTGTTCCAGCAGTCTTCAATCAGATAAGTTTTAACTGCACACCCCTGCTTACTAGGGTGCAGGGGAACCTTCTCCAAAAAAGATGGCCTGGATCAGTGCTCAAGTTATACAAACAAAGCTAGATTCAGTAGGCCTGAATATGGTCTATGCTACAGCAACAAGCCGCACCAATTTTAGAAAGAAACAATTCGAATAAGGAGACACAATAAGCCTGTGACCAGATATTCCCAGCTCAGAAGGGCAGAATCCAGCCTCTCCTCCCACAAGAGTACAGACCACAAACCTTCTTAATGTAGAATAACTGGCCTGAAGCTCAAGTGCTTAAGCCAGAACTAATACACTTTTAGAATAGCAGACACTGAGCCTTCAATCAGCAATTCCCAGCTTTGAAGGATGTAAGCTACCTGTCCTGCAACAACAGTGCAGACCACAAACCTTCTTAATGTAAAACAGCCTGTATGAAGCCCAAGTGCTTAAACCAAAAGACTTAGAATAACAGTTACAGTTTAATCAGGCTACTACCAAGCAGTAATAAATGCAGCAGAATAAATAAAAGTGAGTACTTTTAAGAAAAGCAAAAGAAAGTAGGAGGAAAGACAAATACAGTAAAAGCAATTTTTTTTCCTTCTCAAATCTACTCTCTGTATTAAGTAGAGTGAACACTAGACTCAGAATATGATCTCACTGTACTCAGTTAAGTGAGCAAATGAGATGGACCCAGGAGGAGTGTTCTAATACAGACTTACAGGAGGGGCGGGCAATTCCAGAGCCACTAACACCAACACACGAACAGGGAGGGTAGGTGGGGAACCCTAACTGCAGAGAGACACAGATCACACTGTAAAACACACACAACAGAAAAAAATGAAACTACAGTACTTTTAAATCTGCAAGTTTGTACTTAACAGAATATTAAAATGCAAGTTTCACTTAGCTCCAGCTTCTAATGCAGATGTTTGTAGCCAAGCAAGTCTCTCAAGAGTTGAGCATAAAATGAATTCACAAACTTTGTGGCTAGCACTTAAAGTACAGAGGAATCCTTCTAGGCTATTAAATATCAGATAACAAAGAGTGATAACACCACCCCCACGTATAGCAAACAGACACACAGCCAGAAACACACATTTAGGAAAGAGAAGAAATGAAAAAAACAGTACTTTTAAAACTGCAAGTTTGTACTTAACAGAATATTAAAATGCAAGTTAACTGCGGAGAGACACAGACCACACTGTAAAACACACACAACAGAAAAAATGAAACTACAGTACTTTTAAAACTGCAAGTTTGTACTTAACAGAATATTAAAATGCAAGTTAACTGCAGAGAGACACAGACCACACTGTAAAACACACACAACAGAAAAAATGAAACTACAGTACTTTTAAAACTGCAAGTTTGTACTTAACAGAATATTAAAATGCAAGTTAACTGCAGAGAGACACATACCACACTGTAAAACACACACAACAGAAATAAATGAAACTAAAGTACTTTTAAATCTGCAAGTTTGTACTTAACAGAATATTAAAATGCAAGTTTCACTTAGCTCCAGCTTCTAATGCAGATGTTTGTAAAGCAAGTCTCTCAAGAGTTGAGCATAAAATGTATGTATTGTACATTTTTATGCTGTATGTACTAGATAAGCTGCAGAGAAACCTGACTCCACGTCTTTGTTTGAACACAATGCACCAATCATATAAGAATCAGAGGACTTGGGAAGTTTTAAGCAAGTAAAAATACCTACAAAGCATTTAGGAAAGTTTGCAAAGTGTTTCCTTTTTATTTTAAATTTAAATTTCTACAATACTTATTCTGATTGGATCCTGTTATGTTCTTCTAATTACATAGACTGGATTGGGCCATGCTTAAATAAGATCCGTCCATCCACAACCCCTTTTTCCATTTTTTGGGTATGTGTGTGGGGTGTCACTTCACCAGAGACAATCATCTAGATCCAAGGTTTGTACTGCTGGGTGGCTAGCCCTGCCACAGTAATGTCACACCTATGGCCAATTTAGTGTCCAGTCTGCCTACTGCATGTCTTTGAAATGTGGAGGAAACCGGAGCACCCAGAGGAAGCCCACATGAACACGGAGAAGACATGTAGCCTCCACTCAGAAGGCACCCCAGCCAAGAATCAAACTGGGGAACCTCTTACTGTGAGGTGACAACACTCTGCCACTGTGCCATTCCCTTGCTTAAATAAGATGCTAAGATGCTGTACACTTAATGTGCTTTGCTAAGCAGCAGATTACATGATATTGGTGTGCCTTGCTTTTTCAGTTTATTGATTTCATTATGATGCATTTGACTCACAATCAGTGCCATGTCATCCATCTATAGGACTACTGGTAATTAAGGGCAGTTCTCCTTATCCAGTGTGTGCTACATGCAATAGATGCCTGCTAGCAGTAGCACCTGCCTATTTTGCATTAATTAGGTCTGCACTTCTTTCTCATTCTAATATTCTGAGACTAAGAGCTTTTCTTTAGAGTATTAATATATCTATTTGTTAGCCAAGTTAGTGGGCTGTTGCTGGGATAGCCTACCACACCCATCTCTCGCTCTTCCACATGGCAGCAGCCACTCTGCAATATCCTTTCCTTTTCTTATCCATTGTCCAAAAATAAAACTCATCATGAGCCAATTAAATTATCTTCATCCTCTTCTTCCTCCATCTTGTGTTGCCTCCTGTTATGTACAGCTGCCATTTTCCCTATCCTAGTTAATCCATATAGTCACCATATTCATAAGACAAATGGGCATTTGCTAATTAGTAGCTTAATTTACCTAGAGTTATACCTTTCTCAGCAGCTAATCTGTAAACAAACCATCCAGCATTTTTTCCACATACCTCAAAATTATGTCTTGTCTTCTATACTAAAGCATGAAAAAATTTCATGCTAATAATGTTGACAGAGGTTATTAGCAGCACACCTATCATCTCCAAATTAATTTTTATTGAAGTCCTAGGATTTCTTTTCTTTTCCTTTCAGTATATATGGACACTAACTTTGTTCCCTAATTATATTTAGAGTAGCATCATTGTCAGTAGCCCCGTTAGTGATGACCCTATACCTTTGTCTCTTACAGCAATCATATCTTGGCAAAACACCCCGGCCATAAAAACTGGGGTAGACCCAGCTTTAGGAGGAAGTTTGATAAGGTTGAGGCCTGAATACACAGACAACTGATTGATACATTAGCCATCAAAGAACCTTACCTACATACAAACTACCTGTCTTTTTCAACTTCTACAGCAATATACCTTCCTTAGAAAAGATAGACTTTTTGGTGCGCTGATAGTGCTTGCTCATTAACTGGATGTGACATCTCTCACAGTGCAGTTTTGGAGTCAAGTGTATTTAGAGATGGAGGGGTGTTTTTTTATAGTCACTGATGTGCATTACTGATTTTTTCTTGTGGAAGTAGTTTGTATTAATGGTGCTTCAGTGTTTAGCCACCTAACCAACTTTATTTGACTATTGACTTAGAATGATAACCTGAAAAAAAAACAGTTTACAATGACATGGTTTAAATTTCCACTCTTTTAGATTTGTCTCTTGAAACAAAGAGGCATTGCACTATATGCTGTGCTTGTATTTAATTTAAACACTATATTTTCAGTATGTTTTTTGCTTCCCTGCCAAAATGTCTGACCACCTCAATTGCTTCAAACTCATTCTGCCACTTTCTTGTATTATCCCGGTGCACTTCACAATTATTCTACCCCAAAACAAGTCATTTGCATGACTTTACTCAACTAAAAACATTCTCTTTGGTTGCAAATTTATTTAACTTAGTTTACATAGTCTACCAAAATGATTTCTATTTCCACAGTTTTAGACATTTCCTTGTATCATACTTATATCCATATCTTATGCAGAACCTCAGTTTATCTTCCAGACTGAGAATAAAATACAATAAATTGGACATGCCTCGAGTCTGAATAAGGCAAAAGATATGCATTATTTAAAGGCAGATAAACTTGTGTTACAAAAGGTTGTATTACATTCTATTTTCAAGTTGTTGACCTCAGCAGTTTTAGCAGGCATGAATAGTAAGCATATTTTATAAGGAAGACAAACTGCAGTAAGGCAAAGCTGAATAGTGATCCAGACATTTTAATATTTAGCTTTTATTAGTAAAATAACCTTATGCATACCTTTCATAGGAAGTTTGTATATCATACAGACAACTGTTCCAGATAAGTTCACAAGTATTCATTATATCTCAGAAGCACTACAAGTTCATAAACCAAATGTGAGATATCAATTAAAATTTTCATGCTAATAATGTTGACAGAGGTTATTAGCAGCACACCTATCATCTCCAAATTAATTTTTATTGAAGTATTTATAAACTGTACTGACTTGGCTACTAACATTTTACAAGCATTGTAATGCATATGGAGTCATATAGTTTGCAGAGTTTAAAGCTAAATAAATAAAACATGTTTTAGAGAGATAATATACTATAGAAGAATAGAACAATTAATTTTAGTGCTCAATGTCACTGTAGACTAAATAGTTATATTATTGAGATTATTATACACAGACGTATAGCTGGTTCAACCAGTGCTGTGTACCAGTACCATGAGTCTGTGCCCCCACCTCCCTCACTTCTTTAAGAGAAGAGCACAAAAAACCCACTTTACTGTATTAAGCCGATCATTACATTGCATGGCCCAGAGCAAAAAAAAAATTAAAAAAATGTACATTCCTTCTACTAGCACACCAATGAGATGCATAACACATACACCCTCCCTCTTCTTCTTTTAAACTGTGGAAACTAAACTAGACTAAACCCCTGATGCCATGGAGCACTACAGTGCTCAGGTTTTAGTTAAAAAAGACATTTTTCCAACTTTTAAACAGTAGCTACAGTTTAATCCACACATGGAGCACTACAGCACTCAGATTTGACCACAATTGCAATAGCATTTTTTAAAAGCCGGTATTGCATTAGATATCAGGATTGGCTTACCCTACCCCCTACACTTTGCACCTGGGGCAGTTGCCCCTCTCACTTCACTCTAGCCACATTACTAATTATGTCCGGAGACTGAAGACATGTCTATCTTCTTTGCTTGAATACTTATTAGACTGAAACACAAATGGTCAAACACAGTTGACTGTAACCTTATTCAGCTGAAACCTTGTTTGTGTGAATCACAATCAGTAAAAAAAAAAGTGCAGAAGTCTGCAGACAGTATGTGATGGTGCTGCTTCTTTTTGTAGAACTTATTTGGGAACTGAGTCTGGAACAGTATATGTTTTTTTTTATCCATGGTTGTGCAACCATCGAGTTAGTATATAGGTTCATAGGTTCATAGGTTCATACTAGGCTATCTGCCCTAGGGCATTTATAAGCCTAGCCAGAATGTGTCTGGCTTTCGCCACCCATTTTAAATTTATTTTGCTATGCCCTTTTTCGAGGTTAGTATACTGTGCCTCTGTCTAACAGTGACACAGAAGTGATATCCGGGGTAAACCTACGATCTCCCATCCACTCATCAAGATTCCTCTTGAAGAGAGTCAATGAGGGACTCTGCCTAACCTGGACTGGGATTTTATTCCAGAGTGAAGGGAGCCTCTGTGTTATGAATCTGTCCCTCCAGCATGTCCTATTTCTTTCAGTGCTGAGGTTCAAGTCTCTCGAGCGCGTAGCTCGATGGGATTTGGATTTTCTGAGGTGCAGCATGTCCATTAATTCCGGGTTGGACATGGCTTTATACGTCAGGTACAGATCGCCTCTGAACAGGCGGTATGCCACTGAGTAGAGCTGGAGTTTCTTTAACCGGGCAGCATATGGCATCTGTTTGAGCCCTTTGATCCTCTTGGTGAGGTACTTTTGGGGTCTTTCCAGTTGCTGCAGGTGTCTGGTAAGGTACATCCCAAAAGGGGCATTGTACTCAATTATGGGCCTGATGAGGGATGAGTAAAGAGGCACGATGACCTCCCCTGATCTAGATGTGAATCCCTTCATGATTAAGTGGGCTATATAAAATGTTTTCCTAACCACTTTGGCCACGTGGTTGTCAAATGAGAGATTGCTATCAACTTGGGTCCCCAGGTCCCTAATTACTTTTTCTGTACTTAATGGATTACCACCTATGTGGTAATTTGTGGGCACTTTGTTTTTGCCAAAGGGGATGACTATACACTTTTTGGCATTTAGCTTGAGGCCATGGCTCTGGCACCAGTTGTCTGTTTCTATGAGGCCCTTTTGGAGGATGCTTGTGTTAGCTGGAGAGTCGATTATGGCGCCTAGTTTGCAGTCATCTGCGAACTTGGTCAGCCACAGTCCTTCCGTGTTGGCCTGTACCTCCGAGAAATATATACCGAACAACAGAGGTCCCAGGACTGAGCCTTGTGGGACGCCACTTGTAACTGGTTTGGAGTCTGACATGGCTCCAGCAATTCTAACCATGTGGGTTCTGTCCTTGAGCCAGTTTGCAACCCATCTAGTGACATAGGGGTTTATATTTAAGCTGGTGAGCTTATCTATAATGCCCGAGTGGGGTATTGTATCGAAGGCTTTTGCGAGGTCCAGGTAGGCTGTGTGGACCACCTTCCCCTCGTCAATGATAATATATAAGTAAGACGGGTTTAGCACCCCTTGCAAAAATGTGTTTTATGGTATATTTGACATAATAGATTGTTTTCTATCTATTGTGATTCAATTCAAATGAGTTTTTAGCCAATTGTGTACACATTTCTTTTTCAGTTAAATGAGCATTTGTGCAAATGACATAGATCCACTGAAGATATATCTGCCACTGTCATATCATAGTATTCCCTGTTTTTACAGAGAAATGAGCTTTGAGTCTTGAGCCATCCAGGTATGACACTCGTATCCCTTTCCCACCACTTCTCTTCATGGTAGTACCATAAACAGTGTATATAAATACTATTAAAGCAATGTGATCCACACAAGATGATGCTATGATTCCATGGATACAAATGGCATTATGAACTATCGTCCAGAGTCACTTAACATGACTATCATTCCACTTAAAATGATAGCAGCACAGTACTTAAAGAACATAGACTTTGTGACTGTCTTAAAGCCATGCAATTGTGCCTGTACTTCCTGCCTATCTCAGTACCTTACACAGTCACTAAAGCAAGCACTACAAATCCTGTTCTGTCCTCCCTGCTTCTGAATAAGGAGGAAGTGGCAAGCACATCATGCAACGATGTGTCATTATTCCAAGTAGACCTCTAAGACCGGGACCTTACATGGCCACAAAAACCCACAGCAGGCATGTTCATGGTTACAGAATCTATAACACCCCTTCCACATTCCATTAGGCTGACAAACTGAAGCAGCTAACAAAGGAGCCAGGTTATGCAGTTGAAAAGGTGCATGCTGTCCATACCAAGCAGTGCAGTGCCAGATAAGAGAATGCCTATTTCCATAGTTGTCTTTCATAGGAAACATTTATCCACAAGATTTCCCAAAGGAAGATGAGGCCCACTTAGTACATAGGAGTGAAATCATAGCAACAGCACCCAGTCCATAGTGCTTGCTATTCTACTATCCCCCATCAGAAACATCCATTCACACTGGTTGCCTGTCACCCAGTCAACTGTAACCTGGCTAATCTGTCACCTAGCTACATAGTTACCTTTGAAAAAATAGCATCATATGACCATCATGACAGATGCACAGACATTTCTTTAACAAAATATTTCCTAACCTGGAGGCATTTGGTAATTTATAGTGTCAGCCTCTCAGTATTGACACCAGGTGCTGCATTACTTAAGCTCTCAATTCCTGATGGAACCTCCATTGCTGTCACAGATCAAGGCAGTAAAATAAATAGACTTTGAAGGAATGTTGCTGAGTTGTCATGGCTGATATGTAGAATGGTCATAGCAGACACATGTGCCACCCAAGCTATGCTGATGAAGTCTGAAAAACTGATCAAAGGCAACCATTTTCCAGAAAACATTCCTGTCATTGTAATCTCTATCAAGAAGCCATCCAAAGATGCTGCAAATGATGTGTTTTAAAGCAGCCATCCAGACCTTGAACTTCTCTCTTAGAGCTTGGAGACAAATATGGCTAAAATGTAAAAAGCATTTATCCAATGGAAACACTGCACCAATTGCTATTCCAATGGATAATAGTGAGTGGACGGAGCTTACTACACCTTCAGTGCAACAGAAAAGACCAGGCTTCATCTAATTCTGTTAGCCTTCCACATCTGTACTTCTGTCTAAATTTACTGAGAGGTCAGGCTTGTGACACATAATATTCTGTTTAACCTATTAAAAATACCTTCGTTTCACACCTGTTACAGTCTAATTCACAGATGGTACAGCTTTAAATGCATTCCACTGTGGCCTTGAGATCTGGAGAAAATGTTGCAAATTATTCAAATCCTACTACAATACTTCCCTTTCAGTTTATGACCACCCCACCAGTGGCTTGCCAGAATAATACAAAGCTTTAGCTAGATATCAGACTCACATAGCAGACAAAGGGTTTCAGAAAGGAATCCTGCAGGATTATGCAAAATAATTCTTCTGTTTCTGTACAGAACATAATTTGCATAACTCCACTATAAACAAAATCACATTATCCAGAGCAAAGACTATATGCATTGCACTGTCTCTTTAATCTACAAACTATTCTGGAGGTCCCCATAACCCCAAAGCTTGCAGAATATATCCTACATCATGCTAATTCCCAGCTATGGTGTGGCCTTAGGCTTGTGTTTGATCTCAGCTGATTTAACTGATTAGTGACCTCCAAAATTTCATTATGAAGTCATTATTACACAGTTTTACATGAAAAACATTTTCCTTCACACTCCAGTTTTCCTTTCCTTTACAAATACCTCTAAGTGTGTATACTGAGCCATCATTAACAGTGCAGATCCCTGTGTTTCAACTTGTACTCAGTTCCAATGATATTTACCAAGATAATAATGCCAATAACAGTCTTGTGCTGACAAAAGAGAATCCATGTCCTACCCTATTTGAATGAATTGCTGATCAGACCACCATCCAGATCACTTTGCTTTATCATGTCACTCCCCCAGCAATCTGGAGAAGTACTAAATACAGACAACATGTGCTTGAAACCAACACCTGCAACACTTGCAAATGATTAATTATGCTTTGTAAGGGCTAGTCCACCCAACCTCTCATACAGCAATGAATATTCTAACTTTGATGGTTCATTTATACAGGCCAAAACACCAGTACCACATATTATTCTTTACCTGCTCAGCCTCCTGTCATCCCTCATAAACTTGGTACTTTAAGTCCCACAGTACATGTGATAACAAGAACAGGAGAACATTCCTGCAAGCTGCCAGCATTATATCAATGTGCCCCAGCACAAAAGGAACATCATTACTAACAAAAATTTTACCTGCCATGGGAGCTTCTATACTCAGCATCTTAAAGGTCATTCCTCTGTTCTTACCTTATGGCATGATGATAATCTGTGTGTGTGTGTGTGTGTGTGTGTGTGTGTGTGTGGGGGGTTTGTATGCCAAGATGAATGTGCAAACAACACATGGGGCTCTGCAATCAGCAAATCCTATCAACATCCTGAAAATAAGAGCACGAGTGATGGTTCAGTTAGAAAACATTGCTATTTGTCTGACCCAGAGAAGCAAATACTATATCCAGGGATCTTAGGGTCCCCCAAAGCAAAAATCAGTCAGTGATATACCGACCCAGAGAAGCAGATACTATATTCAGGGATCTTAGGGTCCCCCAAAGCAGAAATCAGTCAGTGATATACCAACCCAGAGAAGCAGATACTATATCCATGGACCTTCTGGGTCCCGCAAAGCAAAAATCAATCAATGATATACCGACCCAGAGAAGCAGATATTATATCCAGGGATCTTCTGGGACCCACAAAGCAAATGAATTTGATGAAGCTATTTTTCCTCAAGGCTGCAGAAAACAGTAGTTGTAGTAGCAGCTATGGATTCTTTACATCAGAACCGATCACTTGGAATTCTGCACATTTGTCCATCTAAACCCCTGATTCTGCTATTGTAATGCAGATTCAGAAAGACAAAACCAAGGTGGTGATTTATCTCTACATGACCTCCAGAACTGAGGTTTACATCCATGTCATTCAGCTGGCCATGTATTTTTTATGAGTATCAGCCAAATGTACGTAAGGACATGGCAGCAGAAGAGATTGAATTATTACTTGGAGATGGATGAATATGAGACTTTGCAGCTATCAGTTGAATTTTTTCAGCAGGGTATTTTGTAAACTGCTGAAGTGTGAGCATTACTGGCAATCTGTTTATTATAAGTGCTTATATGTCAGAGCCTTGCCTTCAGTGATATTATGTAACTACACCTCTCACATACTCTATCAATTTGTTTAAGACTTAAGTGGTTGTTAGCAAACATTAGCAATTGCTATATTGCCTCAGGATGCCCATATCTACCAGGCTGGCTGCAGACATAGCAGGGGGGTGCATGCCCATTATTATTATTTCTTCTTCTACAAGAGGATTTAGGGAGTTAAAATCATAGCTTTGTTGCATAGGGCATAAACTCTTCGGGATTAAAAAGGTTCATAACTCCATTGAGAAGAAACTGGTGTCACTTATCTTGGGGTCACACAGAAATGGATTTTGATTTTTGCTTTGCATCTGCAAGCAGCCAAGTCAATTTGTTTAGCTGCCCTTGATGGAGGTGGGGATAGCCTTTAAAGGGACTGAGTGGGCACCCCCAACCTGAATGGTGGAGGAAGGAGGTTGTGGTCCTAAAGTGGACATAGCACATTATATCCTACCTACAAGATGGTAGGTGTATGTGTGTATAAGTGTGTGTGTGTGTGTATATATATATATATGTATATATATATATATATATATATATATATATATATATATATATATATATGTATATATATATATATATATATATATATATATATATATATGTGTGTGTGTGTGTGTCTGTATATGTATATTTACACATGTGTGTGTGTGTGTGTGTGTGTGTGTGTGTGTGTGTGTGTGTGTGTGTGTGTGTGTGTGTGTGTGTGCGTGTATATATGCATGACTAAATAAAGAAAGTGAAGCAAATCAAACCCACCCCCCAACTAAGTATACCTACTCTGAGATCACACTACAATGGGGAAAAGGACAAAGTTCATCATGGTGGCCAAGTGGTTCCTTTCCTGGAGTAAAATTCTGGTGATCCAAGAGTTTGTGAAAGTAGGTGTTCTTTGAAGTCATCATGTTTGTTTTAGAGTTCAGTGAAGTGGGTTTTCGATAATGACAGGTAGACCCATGTATGTGTGTGTGTGTGTGTATATATATATATATATATATATATATATATATATATATATATATATATATATATATTATATACATATATATATATATGGGTCCCCTTCACATGGTCGACATTTCAGAATGTCGAAGACCATATGGGTGAGACCATATGATCGACATTCGAAATGTCAACCATGTGGAACCGGCATTTCCATACAGTGCGGAATGGAAAGATTTCCATCTTCAGCACTGTATTGCGAACTCAGAGTTGGTATATTTAAGTTCGGGGGGGTGGCAGGCAGAGCCCCCCCCCCCACGAGGGTAACAGCATGAAGATAAGTTTTTGTTGTGTTTTTTTTATTTTTTTATTTAATGGTCGACATTTCGAATGTCGATTCTTTGGTCTTGGCCATATGTTTTTTGACATTCTGAAATGTCAGCCATATGAAGTAAATCTATATATATATATATATATATATATATATATATATATATATATATATTTGTGTGTGAAATGTGTGTGTGTGTGTGATATACATATATATATATATATATATATATATATATATATATATATATATTATGAGGAATTAAACCCGCACTTAAGGCAGCTGTTTAATCTCAGCCTTACCACAGGATACGTGCCCAAGGAGTGGCGTACGGCAACTGTGGTCCCACTCCACAAAGGCGGTGCCTCTACAGACCCTGGTAATTACCGCCCCATAAGCTTAACAAGTCTAGTCTGCAAAGCTATGGAGAGGATCATAATGGAGCTCATAAACAAAGATATAGGGGACTTGCAGACATTGGACCCGACCCAGTTTGGCTTTGTCAAGGGAAGATCATGCCTTTTGAACTTGGTCGACTTCTTCGAAACAGTCACCAAGGCCATTGATGAGGGAAAGGCAGTCCATACAGCCTATCTTGACCTTGCAAAGGCTTTCGACACAATACCCCACTCGGGTATTGTAGAAAAACTTACCAGCTTAAATGTAAACCCATATGTCACAAGATGGGTTGCAAACTGGCTTAAGGACAGAACCCACAGGGTTAGAGTTGCTGGTGCTATGTCAGACTCCAAGCCGGTCACAAGTGGTGTCCCACAGGGCTCGGTCCTTGGCCCCCTATTGTTTGGCATCTACTTCTCAGAAGTACAGGCCAACATGGGAGGACTTTGGCTGACAAAGTTTGCAGGCGATTGCAAACTGGGCCATAGTGGAAAGTGTATCGGACACGGATATCCTTCAGAAGGGTCTCACGGAAACAGATAGCTGGTGCCAGAGGCATGGGCTGCTGTTAAACACCAAAAATGTATAGTCATACCCTTCGGGAAAAACAAGGTAACCCCAAGCTACCATATAGGTGGCAATCCACTAAGCACAGAAGAGGTTATCAGGGACCTGGGGACCCAGGTTGACAGTGGCCTTTCTTTTGACACTCACATTGCTAAAGTGGTTAGAAAGACCTTCTACATTGCCCACCTGATCATGAAGGGATTCACATCCAGATCTAGTGAGGTCATTGTTCCCCTGTACTCTTCACTTATCAGACCAATGATCGAGTACAATGCCCCATTCAGGATGTATCTCACCCGACATCTGCAGCAATTGGAGAGACCCCAAAAGTTCCTCACCAAAAGGATAAAGGGACTCCAAAATCTGTCATATGCTGCCAGATTGAAGAAACTCCAGCTCTATTCAGTCGCATACCGTCTGCTCAGAGGTGACATGTGCCTGACATACAAGGCCATGTCCAACCCGGAATTAATGGACATGCTCCACCTCAAAAAATCCAAATCCAGCAAAACCACTAGAGCAAGTGACTTAAACCTTAGCACGAATATAAATAGGACGTGCTGGAGGGATAGATTTATCACTCAGAGACTCCCTATGCTGTGGAATAGAATCCCGGTCCATGTGAGGCAGAGCACCTCGCTGACTCTGTTCAAGAGAAATCTAGACCTGTGGATGGGAGATCGTAGGTTTACCCCGGGAATCATCTCTGTGTCACTGCTGGACAGAGGCACAACAAACTAATGGGCACAGTATTTTTCATATAAGGGGTGGCGTAAGCCACAAAAATTTGGGCTAGGCTTATAAATGCCTTAGGGCAGATAGCCTAGTATAAACCTATGAACCTATGAACCTATATATATATATATATATATATATATATATATATATATATATATATATATATATGTGTGTGTGTGTGTGTGTGTGAGTGTGTGTGTGTGTGTGTGTGTTTATATATATATATATATATATATACATATATATATATATATATATATATATATATATATATATATATGTATGTTAATGTTTTTATTTTGTTTAAAATTATAATTAAATGTCTGTCATGAATGCAGCTTCTGTGACATGCCTCTGATTCACTGAACGATATACAACCCATATCACATTATAAAATGTATCTCTTTAATCCACTTTACAACATGCTTTATTTTTATTCACAATATGACTTTTTTCTGTTGCTGTTGCATTCAGCAGTAATGGTCAAAATACTCCAAAAAACATCTTAGTTATAATGCTGACCCTTATACGCCATCTATGCTAGTCAGTAAACCAGTTTGCTAGGGCTTAATCCAGATTCTTCATTTAGGAAAATCTTTGCTGATTGGAAAATACAGTCTTTATGTCCAAACAATATGAGCAAGATATGCAAACCAGCAAGCAGTGTAATGCAGTGGGACACGTACACACTATTAAGTACATTTCATAACCATTTAGCCAAAATTTATAACTGTTTAGCTGTAAAATGCCACTGTGTGGTCATTTTCACTTGGTTACTCTGTTCACTCTGTCCTTATATCTGAAGTGGCAAAATAAACAGGAAGTAGTTTGGCACGCTTCTTAGTTTATACTTCCCCTTATGTTCATATCTGACTGACCTATTTTCTGTTCTAATGAAATCTAAAACAGTAAATGGCTACATTTATACCAATGTTTAAGCAAGTCTATGCATCCCATGCACCTAATAATAGCGGCTTCATAACCAGGAAATTTGCAAGTATTAACTCCCGCTCTGCATACTCACTCACATAAACACATACATGTATACACACACACACACACACACAGGTTTATATATATGTATATATATATATATATATATATATATATATATATATATATATACATATGCATAAAGATACATGATTATATCACAAAATATCTAACACTCAAAATATTGAACCTCAAAAAAAGACTGAATGCAGAAAACACTGAAATATCACTAATATTGAATCACTAAACATTGAATAACTCTAAATGCCATATATCAAAAAGCACAGCTACAAAACCATGATCAAGAGCCATTAATTTATCGACCACAGTGGAGGGTTGGTGCAGCTCCTCTGAGACTATTATCTAGTACTTGGTATTAGGTTTTCCAATTTGAGAATCCATTTTCCTTAGAATCCCATAAAAAATAAATAAGTCCATTTAATTACAATAAGGCAAATAGAAGCTCTACAGAATTAGTTCAAAAGTAGTTATTTAGGAATGAATCATTTTTCTAAATTGTAGAACAGGGAATTTAGGGACTATGCTGCCACATTTTCCCATTCATCTTTGCTCCCCCACACCCCTGTTTTGGAATTTTATTCCTCATTTTTGGCCCTTAATTTACAGGGAAGACAAACTGAGACTAGTAGGAAATAAAATCCAACATGAAGGAGTTGATGGATCCTTGATCATGATGGAAAGAAAGAGAAGTGAAAAAGAAGGTAATGTGGTGATATGAAACCCCTGAGGCATGTTCATTAACTGGTTAATAACTCTGAAAATGACAGATGATATGCCAGAACTAAAAAAAAAAAAAAAATCAAGGCAAGCACAGATACAAAATATTTGCTGCATGTTCATTAGCTTGTCAACAAGTCTCCACAGTGGCACACTGGCATACAGATGCCACGTAATAGATACTGCTCTATTCTTCCCCAGTGAAATATTAAACACAGTAAAAGGCTTACTAAATCCACAGAGAAAACTACATGAAGGATACAGGCAAAGGATAAGGCAAAATAAACAGGAAGTAGTTTGGCATGCTTCTTAGCTTTACTTCCCCTTTTGATCATATCTTATTGACCTGTTTTCTGTTCTAATGAAATCTAAGCAAACAACCATACGCTCCGCAAGGATGGCATGCAGGGTCAAGCCAACAATGTAAACCACCAACGACCAGCAAAAAACGATAGTGAACACGCAGTAATGAAGAAATAACGATTATTTATTTATAATTCCTTCAAATCCAGACCGGTTTCGGCTATTCAGCCTTTATCAATGAATACAATAAATTTTTTTTGATTGAAATGAAGCAGCCTGCATTTATACTAGTCTCTGATTACCTGGAAGCAATATTACAGCACCACCCAGTGGCTGGAGTAACAAAGTGCATGTTCCATTCTTGATTAAAGCATATGACTAGTGACATAAAAATGCCAGAGGTGTAGATATTAAGTCATATTTTTAAAGATAAAAATCAAAGCTCTGGAAGTAAGCCATTATATGACATACATATTACAAGGTAATAGACCAATACCATAGTCACTATTTGTGAATGCATATCATAGTGTAAAAAAGCAGAAAATATATATCACTAGTATATATATATATTTTGAAGGGTGATAACCACAAGTTCAAAAGAACTGAATAATAATGAACCAAGTACTGATCATATAATATATTACAAAATAAGGCGAAAAGAGTATAGTGGCCTCATTCTCAGCTATATTATAGATTATAATCAATTGAAATAATATGCTTGTAGATAGTAAAAGTTCAACATTGTAATTGTATAATACTCAATGTTTAACGCCAACATACCAGATACGAATACCAAACCATACATATACATATTCGTATCCTGAACAATTTTTTATCATGCTTTATAGAGTATAGTATGAGCATTGGTAGGCCTAACCACCATTGAATGGTTCGTACTAATTCTTGATCTAAATGAATGTTTGTTGTTGTAACCATGATTATGAAATCCTCCAGTGTTCAGTGAAACTCACAGATGGTCATTCAGACCTGGGGGGAATAAACATCCAAGGTTGGTTATCCAATATTGTTCCTTGTGGTTTAAAATGGTGTGCCAACCCTGTTGGTTGTTCCTATCTCCCTGAATTTTGTCAATGATCATGAACATAAACTGGGCATTGGGATGTTGTATCGTGTGTCTGTATAAAGCATTTGTTTCTTTTTTGTTCCTCATGTCACTACGATGTTCTGTCATCCTTATTCTAAGAGACCTAGAGGTTTGACCAACATAAAAAGCTTTACATTGGCAGGTAGCTAAGTAAATAACCTATGTACTGCTGCAATTACCAAACACCCTGGTTTTAAATACCTGATTGGTGTTGGCACTGGTGAATTCTTTTAGTGTACTAACTTGTAAACAAGAGCAGCAGTGACCACATGGAAAAGTACCAATTAGTTTATCACCACTGATAGTGGTTTGATGATATTTCGCACCTCCCCTTCTCTGTTTTTGTAATGTGAGAATAGCCCTCCCAAATTCTTACCTCTTCTGTATGACATTTGACATTGAGGGCCTAGTATTGACCTTAAAGTGTCATTAGCCAAAAGAATTTTCCAGTTGCAATTAAGTATATCCCTGACAATAGGTTGGTTCCTGCCATATGTGGTAACAAATCTCAAGATAGAATCCTGATGAGCATGCTCTGATTTTTTGTATTGTAACAATGTTCTCCTGTCTATGGTTTTGCTCCATGAACTAGCTTGATATATATCTATGTCTCTATATCCTCTGTCCTGAAATCTATGGTATAAATCAAGTCTGGCATGTTCAAATTCATCATGAGATGAACAAATGCGTCTGATATGCATAAATTGAGACTTAGGGATGTTGCGGATGGTGTGGTTCGGGTGCATACTGGAGGCGTGTAACAAGGTATTGTATTGAGGGTATTTTCTAAATGTTTTGGTACTTAGAGTATCATCTGCGTTACGGTAAACAGTAACATCTAAAAAATCTATGGTACTCCTGTTACATGTAACCGTAAACGCAATACCCCAAATGTTACCATTCAGGTACTCCATAAATTCCTTTAGATATGCTTCATCCATTTTCCACACCATCCAGCAATCATCCAAATATCGTCGCCAGATATCAATTTCCACCATGTAAATATTGTGTGATTTGTCATATATCATACATTCTTCAAAATAGGCCATGAATAAGTCAGCATAAATGGGTGCAAAGGAAGCTCCCATTGCTGTCCCTTGTAGCTGCCAAAAGCATTCAACATGGAAATAAAAGACATTTTTGTTTAATACATGTTCCGCCATGCAGACAAGTAAGGTGTTGAAGCCCGGAGGATATAAGTTTGTTCTCTCAAGCCAGTATTGCAGGGATTGTAATCCCACCCAGTGTGGAATACTTGTGTATAAAGATTTAACATCGAACGTGCACATTAACCAGTCTGGTTCTAGCTGTGTATCCTCCAAAATTTGTAAAAAGTGCGTGGTGTCCTGTAGTCGGGCCCTAACTGATGTTAAAAGCGGTTTGAGATACTGTGTTAGAAATGCTGATAGTGGTTCCGTCAAGGACCCTATCCCTGATACAATGGATCTACCTGAGGGTTTTGAAATAGACTTATGTATTTTTGGGAGAAGATACAAGATTTGTTTCTGTGGGTCTTTTACAGTAAGATGTTTAACAGTATTTTTTGTTATGATACCCTCATCCTCAGCTAGTTTCAGAAAAGAGTCTATTTCTTTTTTAAAAAACCCAGTCGGGTCAATGTACATTTGCATATAACATCTAGTATCAGCTAACTGTCTTTTCCCCTCATCAAGGTATTCCCCAACGTTCATAACCACCACGGCACCACCCTTGTCTGCAGGTAGAATGGCAATGTCGCGATTATGCTTTAATTTCTCCAAGGCTGCCTTTTCCATGGGTGACATATTCTGGCCCAGAATGTATGATTCATTATGATGAAAATGTAAATCCCTGAGAACAGATTGTTGGAAAACAGAGACATGTTTGTTCATGGGCGGTTGAAAGTCTGATTTCAAAAATTTGAAATCAAGTGATCTTTGGGAGGTGTTGTCTGAAAAGAATAATTTCAAATTCAGGTTACGACAGAAAGACAAAACATCCTTAACAATGCTATGTTCATTAATAAAAAAAATAGGAATAAAACCAAGTCCTTTATTAAGTAGTTTAGTTTGTACATCTGTCAGTTGAACATTAGAAAAGTTCAAAACATTATGAAACTCAAATTCCGTCAACTCAACATTGTTTGTAACAGCCCTTCCATGGAATTGGATCTTATTCCTATATTTGTGCTTGCGACCCCTAAGCTTGTTTGTATGTCTAAAGGGTACTGAACATTAGTTTTTTTGCTTCTGGGTGATTCTCGATAGTTATTGCAGTCATTGTCTGTGCAAGATGAGTCATCCCCTGAGGTTCTAATGCAATCTAAAACAGTAAATGGCTACATTTATACCAATGTTTAAGCAAGTCTATGCATCCCATGCACCTAATAACAGTGGCTTCGTAAATTTTTACTATTATCAGATGATGAATATATGCGCAAAAACTTTTAAACCAGGAAATTTGCAAGTATTAGTTCCCGCTCTGCATACTCACTCACATTCACACATACATGTATACACACACACACACACACACACACACACACACACACACACACACACACACACACACACACACACACACACACACACACAGTGGATATAAAAAGTTTACAGACCCCTGTTAAAATGCCAGTTTTTTGTGATATAAAAAATTGAGAACACAATAAATCATTTCAAAACTTCTCCCACCTTTAATATGACCTATAACCTGTACAATTCAATTCAAAAACAAACAAATCTGTTACGGGAAAAAATACAAAAAATAGAAAACGTACGATACACTGGTTGCATAAGTGTGCACACCCTTAAACTAATACTTTTTTGAACCACCTTTTGATGTAGTTACAGCATTCAGTTCTCTTGGGTAGGACTCTATCAGCATGGCCCATCTTGACTATACAATATTTGCCCTCTCTTAGGTTCATAGGTAGGTACTAGGCTATCTGCTCGAGGGCATTTATAAGCCTAGCCAGAGTGTGTCAACTTTCACCACCCCATTGATTAATTAACTGAGCCTCTGTCAAGAAGAGCCAATGAAGTGATCCCAGGGGTGTATTTTCTGTTACCCATCCACTCGTCAACGTTTCTCTTGAAGAGTGTTAATGAGGGGCATTGCCTAATGTAGTTAGGAATTTTGTTCCAAAGCATGGGGAGTCTCTGTGACAGGAATCTATCCCTCCAGCATGTTCTATTTATTGTTGTGGCGAGGTTTAGCTCACTAGAGCGAGTGGCTCGCAGTGACTTGGATTTCTTTAAGTGGAGCATGTCCATCAGTTCTGAGTTGGACATGGCTTTGTAAGTCAGGCAGAGATCACCTCTGAGTAAGCGATATGCCTCTGAGTACAGCTGGAGTTTTTCCAGTTGGGCTGCATAGGACATATGTTTGAGACCAGTGATCCTCTTGATGAGGTACTTTTGTGGTCTTTCCAGCTGTTGGAAGTGTCTTGTGAGGTACATCCCAAACAGTGCATTGTACTCTATGATAGGTCTGATGAGTGACGAGTAGAGGGGCACTATAACCTCTTTATTTCTAGATGTGAACCCTTTAGTAATTAGATGGGCTACATAGAAGGATTTCCTAACTACTTTGGCAATATAATTGTCAAAGGAGAGATTACTATCTACCTGGGTCCCCAGATCTCTTATTACCTCTTCTGTATTAAGGGGGCTGCCAACTATGTGGTAATTCATGGGTGTTTTGTTTTTCCCAAATGGGATGACTATGCATTTTTTGGCATTTAGCTTGAGACCATGACTTTGACACCAGGTGTCCGTCTCAGTAAGACCCTTTTGGAGAATGTCTGTGTCAGCTGGTGAGTCAAATATGGCTCCCAGTTTGCAGTCATCGGCGAACTTGGTTAGCCATAGTCCTCCTGTGTTTGCCTGTACTTCTGAGAAGTATATGCCGAACAGTAGGGGTTCCAGGACAGAGCCTTGTGGGACACCACTTGTGACTGGTTTAGAGTCGGACCTGGAGCCCACTATTCTTACCATGTGAGTTCTGTTTGTAAGCCAGTTGGCAACCCATCTCGTGACTTAGGGCTTTATGTTCAGGCTGGTGAGTTTTTCTATAATTCCCGAGTGGGGAATGGTGTCAAAAGCTTTGGCGAGGTCAGGGTAGGCTGTGTGAACTACCTTCCCCTCATCTATGGCCTTGGTGACTGTCTCGAAGATGTCAGCCAGGTTTAGTAGGCATGATCTGCCCTTAACAAAGCTGAACTGGGTCGGGTCAAGTGTTTGGAGGTTTCCAATGTCTTTGTTAGTGAGTTCCATGATGATGCGCTCCATAGCCTTTCAGATCAGGCTAGTCAGTCTTATGGGGCAATAGTTACCAGGGTCAGTTGTGGCCCCTCCTTTGTGCAGTGGAATAACCATTTCTGTGCACCATTCTATGGGCACATAGCCTGTGGAAAGGCTGAGGTTGAACAGTGTGTTTAGGTGGGGGGTTAATTTGTTCTGTAGTTCATGCAAGACGCAGCCTGGGACACCATCTGGCCCCATTGATGCTGTGCTTTTGGCATTTGAAAGGGCTGTTTTCACCTGTGCATCTGTGATTTAAGGGACACTACACTTTTCCAGTATTGTGGGACCTTTTGGGGGTGAGAGGGGGGTGAAGTTTTCACTGAATCTATCTGCCAGGATGTTGGCAATATCAGTGGGTTCAGTATATTTTGTGCTATTTTGCACTAGCTCAGAGCATATCTGTGAGTTGCCACTTAGATTCCTGACATAGCTAAAGAAGGCTTTGTGGTTATCTTTCGAATCCTTGGCTATTTTTCTTTCGAAGTTTGCCTTGGAGGATTTTATGAGGGATCTTAGTTTCTTACTGATACTGATCAGGGATGTCTTTACTTCTTGGGATTTGCTTTTTTTCTGAACTAGTTTCTTCCTTCTATTGTATAGCATGTTTATGGCAAGGGTCCACCAGACTGGTTTCCTTCTCTTAGGGGAGTAAGTCTTGGTTTTGCTAGGGATGGCATGATCTATGCATCCTTGTAGGTGCTCATAGAGTGCATTTGTAAAGGTTTCTGCATCTTGGGCAGTGTTACCCTTTAGCGTGGGGGGCTGTGAAACTTACCACCACTGTCTTAAGTAAGGTGAAGTTTGCTTGAGAAAAGTTTTTTACTGTGGTTTCCTTAGTTGGGGGTGGTGGTGGTGTGTGGACATCCAGAGTGATTAGTTTATGGTCTGATCTAACCAGTGATGGGTTGACCTCTGGTGTGGAACACCTGTCGCCCATGTTGGTGATGACCAGGTACAATATGTTTTCACCTCTGGTAGGTGAGTTCACCAGCTGATCCAAGGCATTTGAGTTGATAAATTCCAGGAAGCGCTAGACCTGGGAGTTTGTCCTTGAGTAGTTTTCCCAGTTAATGGTAGGGTAATTGAAATCGCCCGATATCAGGGTGTTCGGTAGGAACTTCATGTTTTCCAGTGTCTCCAGAAAGGTGGTTCTGAGTCATGGAGGCTGATCTGTAGCAGACCACAATTTGCATTGCAGATTTGCCTGATGTTAGTTGCACATGGATGATCTCGGAGATATCATGCTGCACCACTAACCTGAAGGTGTAGGTATCCTTGATGAATATGGATACACCCCCTCCTTTTGTGTTTCGGTCCATGTTCTGTGGCCGAAATGTGTGGTATGAGTTGTAGCCCAGTAGTGCCGGGGTGCACTGTGGAGCCTTGAACCAGGTTTCACTTACTGCACAGATGTCGACGTTCTCCATACTGAGGAATGCTTCGAGCGCATGCATTTTGAGATTTAAACTCCTGGCATTGAGTAGCATAACCCTCATTGTTTTATTTGTGCTGTTTATGGAGGTGGGTTTGACTTTTGAACCTTGCCTAAAAAAGGCAAGAGCCTTGGCCAGTATTCGAAAAGCCTAGGGGTGACCGGTGCAAGCCGTAGCAAAGCAACGAGGCCTGTCGAGCATATCGTCCCAGGCTGACAGACACTGGATCCCCTTTGAATGACACCAGAAGCTTAGCCAATTGTTGAAATTGATTATTTTTTTCTTTATACTGTGGTATCATTCTTTGTGAGGGCAGGATGCTACTCAGGGTCAGGGTCATACCCGCCTGAGCTACATGATCAGAGAGCTCTTCCATGTCTCTTTTCATGTAGTCCAGGGAGGCACATCTCAGGTCATTCACACCAGTATGAACAATGACAGAGTCATATTTGTATTTGTTCTGGAGTGACCTGAGTGCTTGTGTTATGTGGTAGATTCTGGCTCCCGACAGGCAGCTAACAGTAACCTTCTCCTTGTCCAGCCTAGTGAGTGGGACATCAGTGTGCCTGACTATAGAGTCACCTATTACTAGTGTGTTAGGTATGTTATTTTGCCTTAAGGGCCGTGATTGTGCGGCACACTGATTTTGTGTTTTATGTGTTGTCTGGTTTGTGACTGGAGGTGCAGGTTTTCTGGGTGTCTGCTTTGGAGGTCTGTGATGCTTTTGCAGGTTTTTATTTAGAGCCTCCAAGTATGATTTCATTTATTTATGTGTATTTTTTGCCATGCTGGTTTAGTATATCTATGTGAGGCTGGATGTGTGGTGCAAGTGTTAGCCTTCGCCTCATGACTGCTTGTTCCAGTCTTGGGTGGAGAGAGCTTAGCCTCCAATTTAGCTATATAATTGCATCTCTCGCATATGTTAATGTTTTGTGGTAGGAGGAGAGGGTTGTCTGTGTACACGAGGCAGTTGTAACATTGTCTCAGGATACCCAGGTTCACTAGCTGGACTGGACAGTATACCTGAAATTGCCCTTTGGTCATGTCTGAATAGTAGGGTGAGCTGCTTAGTCACTTGGTTGGTGAGGGGTGAATAATGAGCTTTGCTCTGCTGGGAAATCAAGTGTCGGGGTATATTAGTGCTCGCTATTAGGTCTGAGCAAGTGCTAGACTGTAGGATGCTTTTTAAGTGCTTAGGTTGAGAGTTAGACTACTTTCAAGGGAAAAACTGAAGAGGAGACTTGGTGGAGCCGGGATAAATTTAGCCTTAGCTAACCGGCGCTGCCCGGACATGCAAAACTGTGCAAACATGTTTTTTACAGCAGGGAAATGAAAGAGATAGAAATTAGCCCAAATGGCCCACAAACTACTAACTTCTGGGCTGGAACCACTCCTCCAGGACAGATGGCTGCTCAAAGCTCCCTCTCTCACAGGTGAACAGAGAAACCTCCCTCTATCCAAGTAAGGTATGGGCAACTCATAAAATTGTAACAGCCCTGAATTCAGCACTTAGCCTGAAAATTGGACTATACTAGAAAGGTGGAAACAAGGATTTTTTTTTTGAAAAGATAAGGCAGAAACGGTGAAAATACACTTAAAACAGCTTTAAACAACTACAAACAGTAAAAGATACACTTAAAACAGCTTTAGATGACTGCAAGCAATCAGAAAAGGCTTTTAAACAAATTACCCAATTAACCAGTAAAAAAATCTCAAAACTTAGCCCTGTTCCTGTAGTCTTCAATCAGACAAGTTCTAACTGCACACTCCTGCCACTGGGGTGCAGTGGAACGTTCTCCAAAAAATAAGTCCTGGATTAGTTCAAATATGCAGGCACTATGAGCCTTTAACCAGAAATTCCCAGCTCAGAAAGGCAGAGTCCAGCCTCTCCTCCTTCAAGAATGCAGACCACGAACATTCTTAATGTAAAATAACTGGCTTGAAGCCCAAGTGCTTAAACCAGAACTAATACACTTTTAGAATAACAGACACTGAGCCCTCAATCAGCAGTTCCCAAGTTAGAAGGATGTAAGCTACCTGTCCTGCCACAACAGTGCAGACCACAAACCTTCTTAATGTAAAACAACTGGTCTGAAGCCCAAGTACTTAAACCAGAAGGCTTACAATGATAGCTACACTTTAATCAGGTTACTAACAAGCTGTAATAATTACAATTGAATACTTTTAAGAAGGTATGGATTAGTGCTCAAGTTATGCAAACAAAGCTAGATTCAGCAGGCCTTGATCTAGTCTATGCTACAGCAAACAAGGCGCACCAATTTCAGTAAGAAACAGTTCAAATATGCTGGCACTATAAGCATTTAATCAGAAATTCCCAGCTCAGAAGGGCAGAGTCCAGCCTCTCCTCCCACAAGAGTGCAGACCACGAACCTTCTTAATGTGAAATAACTGGCCTGAAGCCCAAGTGCTTAAACCAGAACTAATACACTTTTAGAATAACAGACACTGAGCCCTCAATCAACAGTTCCCAACTTAGAAGGATGTAAGCTGCCTGTCCTGCCACAACAGTGCAGACCACAAACCTCCTTAATGTAAAACAACTGGTCTAAACCTCAAGTACTTAAAACAAAAGGCTTAGACTGATAGCTACACTTTAATCGGGTTACTACCAAGCAGTAATAAACACAACTGAATACTTTTAAGAAGGCCTGGATTAATGCTCAAGTTATGCAAACAAACCTAGATTCAGCAGGCCTGGATCTAGTCTATGCTATAGCAAACAAGGCGCACCAATTTCAGTAAGAAACAGTTCAAATATGCAGGCACTATACGCCTTTAACCAGAAATTCCCAGCTCAGAAGGGCAGAGTCCAGCCTCTCCTCCCACAAGAGTGCAGACTACAAACCTTCTTAATGTAAAATAACTGGCCTGAAGCCCAAGTGCTTAAACCAGAACTAATACACTTTTAGAATAACAGACACTGAGCCTTCAATCAGCAGTTCCCAACTTAGAAGGATGTAAGCTACCAGTCCTGCCACAACAGTGCAGACCACAAACCTTCTTAATGTAAAACAACTGGTCTGTAGCCCAAGTGCTTAAACCAAAAGGCTTAGAATGATAGCTACACCAAGCAGTAATAAATACAATTAAGTACTTTTAAGATGATGCAAATGCAAATTAAAGTAGGAAGAAACACAAAGTGTTTGCCTTACAAACTTGATGATGGTGTTTGCCTTACAAACACAAGCTGCAGGGTTTGAGTCTCACAAGGGATAATTGGCTAGGCTTAAAATGGTTCGCAAGAGCAGTTAGCTTAGTACTAATCTATGAACCTATGAAATACAGTAAAGCAGATGAAAAAAGTTTTTTTTTTTTTTTTTTTTTTTTTTTTTTTGAGTGAGCAAATGAGATGGGCCCAGGAGATTTACTTAAATTCACTTATATGTCCAGTTGATTTGATTTCATGTAGGTCTTAGCAAGCCAAATCTCAGAGTTTAAGCTTCCTTGCAAAAGCTCTCCAAATCTGTCAGATTGCGAGGACATCTCTTGTGCACAGCCCTCATCAGGTCACCCCACAGATTTTCTATTAGATTTAGGTCTTCGCTCTGGCTGGACCATTCCAAAACCTTAATTTTCTTCTGGTGAAGCCATTCTTTTGTTAATTTGGATGTATGCTTAGGGTCATTGTCGTGTTGAAAGGTGAAATTCCTCTTCATCTTCAGCTTTTTAGCAGACACCTAAAGATTTTGGGCCAAAAGTGACTGGTATTTGGAACTGTTCATAATTCCCTCCACCTTGACTAAAGCCCCATTTCCAGCTGAAGAAAAGCAACCCCAAAGCATGATACTGTCACCACCATGCTTCACTGCGGGGATGGTGTTCTTTTGGTTTTGCAAAGTGTTGTTTTAGCGCCAAACGTACCTTTTGGAATTGTAACCAGAAAGTTCAGCTTTGGTCTCATCAGACCATAACACATTTTGCCACGTGCTTTTGGGAGACAATGTATTGTTTTACAAATTTTAGCTGGGCCTGGAAGTTTTTCTGTGTAAGAAAATGTTTCCATCTTGCAACCCTACCCCATAGCCAAGACATATGGAGAATACAGGAGATTGTTGTCACATGTAGTATACAACCAATACTTGACAGAAATTCCTGCAGTTCCTTTAGTGTTGCTGTAGGTCTCTTGGCAGCCTCCCTGACAAGTTTTCGTCTTGTCTTTTCATTAATTTTGGAGGGGCATCCAGTTCTCTACAACATTATTGTTCTCCCATTTTTTCTCCACTTTTTGATGACTGTCTTCACTGTGTTCCATGGTATATCCAATGCTGTGGAATTTTTTTTGTACCCTTCTCCTAACTGATACCTTTCAACAATGAGATCCTTTTGATGCTTTGTAAGCTGTCTGTGAACCATGGCTTTTGCTGTATCAGGCAACTGAGTAAATGTCAGGGAAACTCCTACTAGGACAACTGAACTTTATTTGGGGTTAATCAGAGTCTCTTTAATTAATGGCAGGTGTGTACCCAAGAACACTGAATGCTGTAATTAAATCTACCTTAAAAGAAGCAGACAACAGAATCTGAAACCTGTCAAATAAGCAGAATATGTGTTATTTTGCTAGGGTATAAAATGGTAGAAATATTACTTTTCCCTAGAAAAGAGTATTATTATTATTATTATTATTATTATTGCATCATAAGAACAAGCCAGTGATATGACTGAATCACACACTGAATTTGTCATGTTAAAAACTTTCAAAATATATATTTTTATTGTGAAACAAATTACAAAGCCAAAGCATCTAAACGGTTACATAAGACTACTGGTGATGCATAGCAATTTCTCTGTAACTACACACAGTATTATAACAAATTCCTTAAAATACTATATCATGACCTTCAGTTACAAAATGTACTTATCTTGTGGTTCCAACTGTAATGACACTTTTACAGCTTTATCTACTTATAATGCAATTTACTGAACATCAGTCTAAACTGAGGGAGTTGTAAGTCCAGTTGGCTCAAAAGTTTTCTGAATCCCCAAGAAATAAGTAAGATTTTTACTTCTGACGATGTACTGGCAACTCAGTAAAGAAGTATTTTAGGTCATTTTTGAACTCAGAGTTCTGGAAAGAAGTTCAATACAATAACCACATTGAAAGCAGTGCATATTATAAAATGTAATTCTGTGGCAGTAAAGGCATGTGAACTAAAGCCACCAAGACCTGCTTTTGAAAGGCTGTTTGTCTTCCACAAAATGGCTTTAAATGTATTGCATGCAGTGAGGTCCAGGTACAGAATGAGGTATACCAGTATGAAGTTGACCTACACCTAAACTGGTGAAACTTCACCCTGCACAGCCCATGTACTCTGCTAGTAGTCTTATCCTTTCAAACGTTCAAAGAGTCATTTTTTTAGAAAAACTTGACACGTTGCAGGGCAGATCAAATACACGACCACTGCAAAGGACTGCACTTCATTTTTTTTTTTTTTTGCAAAATTTAAAGCTAACCTTTGTAGAATTTGATTTCATTTTATTGTTTCATATGATATTAAGGTGATTCAGATACAGAAAACGTGTTTTCTGCAACAGGATTAGGAAGGTTACAGAATATTTTTTGTATAACAATCTCAGGATGTTTGCCATTTATCAGCTTTTTCTGAAAGATGCAACTGCCTAAATAGGGAATATCCTATATAAGGAAGGAGAGGTACCCCTGCAGCCTGAGTAGATGAGAGCTGTGCACAGATTGTATAGTCTTCATGCACAAGCATTAGCATTGCATACTTCAGCTAGGGATTGCAATGCACTCATGCACGTGCATGGACAAAGCACATCTCATCCACAGCAGTATGAAGACAATTATGATAATGATAGCACTTATACATGTAGACTTCATACAATTCGTGGATCTAAGCACAGCTAAGCTTCTTAAATCTGCCCAAGCTTATACCAATCTTTCCCAGTCCTCCATTTTACAAGCCACTGTGCTCTTCATTACACAGAAGTTGAGGGAAAGTGAGAATTAAACAAAAAGGTTTATAAATCACAGTGATTACTGAAAAATACAGTTATCAGTCCATTTTACAATATCTTCAGGATTAGCCTCTGGTTTACTAGTAAGGCTGGAAAATATTATATTGATGTATGTTTCTTCCAGAAAACATATGGAATGTGTAAGGTACCATATTCAGTGCTGTCTTTATTTTGTCTGTAAAGTGGCTTAATGTAGACCCTGGCCTCTGGCAATAGAAATGCTGAGGAGTACACTGCATGTAACCTTCTGAATCTGAGATATGAAATGCATGCTAACTTCATTAATAAACACTTTACCACTTCTTCTCCTTTTGGCTTTTCCCGTTAGGGGTCGCCACAGCTGAACAATGGTCTGCAGAATGATTGGCAGTGGAGTTTTATGATGTTGTGATGCCAGCCTGGCATCCAACGTTCCATAGAAGGCACACACACTCACACCTAGTGCCAGTTTAGGGTGTCCAATCCACCTGCAGCATGTCTTTTGGAAGTGGGAGGAAACTGGAGCACCCAGAGGAAACCCACGCGACCAAAAGGAGGACATGCAAACTCCACACAGCAGGCACCCCAAGTGAGAATCAAACCGGAGAACCTAATAAATGCTTTACCACAAAAAAATTATAATTAACCCTTATAGGCCTGCATGTTACTATGCACAGTATCACACATACTGCAGCAGAGTTATGTATGACAGTGACACTAGTGCAAAGTCTAGACAAACCCAGAAGTCAGAATTAATACTTCACTGACTTTCTGCTAATTTAACTCATGCATGAAATGTATGACCCAGAATTGATTACATAGAGGGGAATGCATAATTTGATACTAACATGTACAGTGGTGGATCCAGGAATTTGCAAAAGGGGGGATGCAGTATGGTTAGTTAACTACCGGGGTGGAAATGGGAAAGTGGGACACTAGGTTTGGTGGTTGTGAAAAGATCACCTTAAGAAGCTCTGACATGTTTGGAAAGACATCAGTTTACATTCAGTTGCACATGATTTTGCTGTGAATATGGTAGTAGAAACAGATAATTCCTGTGCAGCACACAGTACGTGTACAGATAGTACAAGTATTTTCAATGCATGCCTGGAAAAGATGATTGGTTGCCCACATCATCACATTCTCCTTCCATGTCATAGTGGGCATATGCACTGTTAAACTAGAAAGGAAACCTACTGAAGGTGAAAATAACCACAGTGAAATCTATGTTATTGTTATGCAACATAAAATATGTACCACAGACACAGATGTTTGAATAAATTAGTAACAGCTTTATTTAGTGTTTGTACCAAATAACTAAAGCCATAAATCTTTCCTAAGCAGACCATAATGTTTTTGGATTGTTTACTGTTCTTTCTATGGCTTTAAGCACAATTTTCTTTTATTAGTGTTTTAATAATGAAAGTCCTACTGTACCTTTTCTCTCCTTTCAACAAATTGTAGAATGGGTGTGGAAGGGGGAATTAGAGCTGATCTCCAGGATTTCAAAAATGTCAGTGTTAATCATCTTCTTTCTCAATGTCAGTGTTGATCGTCTTCTTTCTCAAGTCAAAGTCCATTCATTTTTTTCTTTGACTTCAGTGTTTTCCAAGTTTATGGTCATCTGAATTTGAGTAATGTTCTCTTCCAATATGTTTTTGACACTGCACTTCTGTCATATTGAACTTTAGCTCAGCTTGGACTGCAGTCATCCTAGCTGCAGCACTGGGGAAATAGTTCTCCTAATTTGGGGAATGCAGCACTTTATACAAGTGTGATTTATAAGTGGAGCAATCTCTGTAGCAATGACAATTTTTGGGACTGGAATATAAACTGACATTTTCCAATACAATTGCTGCTGTCTTGTTTTCCACAGCTGCTGGCAATTTAAATGCAGCAGTGTTACACTATCACTAGCAGGATTTTGAACAATTCAGCTGATGGGTCAGCCTTATTAGCAAAGCTTTCTAGTGTCCATTTAACTTCACTCTTCAGGATGTTTGGCTGTAGTTAGAGGACAAATAATTGTACGTGTTAGTGATGTTGGTGTCCCTGTCAACTTAGTCTTGGTGCAACTGACTTCTGTAGTGGTACTACTCTGAATTCTGTGATATTTTCTCTTCTGTTTCTGTCAGGTTTCCTCCCATTTTTTTGTCCTTAGTTATGTTCATTTGGACCTGTATGCTTCCCTTAATATAACTCATATTCTTAAACATATCTGTTCGCCTTTTATTTTCCTCTTCCAGTTCTTTGCATTTCTTATTTATACATCCCTTCTGAACTACTCTTCCTATTATCTATGAAATTCTGCATTATGTTTTACATAATGTACCCTATAATCATTATCTTTAGATATCCTTCTTTCCTCAGCCACTTCTAAAACCTTCACAGACAGTCATTTTGCCTTCTTAATCTATTTAGAACTATTTTTGCCACTTCTTGGTTAATATTTCAAACTTCTGTCCACAGTTCATGTACTCTGTCCATCATGCCTAATCCCTTATATCTATTCTTTATCTCCAGTAGATGTTCATTTGTTGTATTACTCAGTTGAAACCTGACTGGCCTAGTCATTTGTCTGGTTTTCTGTAAGTTTAAACTTTACAGTAAGAATTGGATGGTCTCTGCCACAGTAAGCTCTGGACCTTGATTTTGCTGACTGTAGAGAATGCATTCATCTCTGACTGACAAGGATATTGTTGATCTTATTGTGGTAATGTCCATCTGATAATATCCCCAGGTACAGCCATCTCTTAGGCTATTGCAAGATAATGTTTGCTGTGACTTCTGAATTTCCTAGGAAAAAACACTCTCATGTCCGCTTAATTTTATATACCAATGGCAAACCTGATATTTCAGTTGTAGTTTTTATAACAACCTTAGCATTTCAATCACCTACAGTGAATGTAATATAGTCTGCCTTTTTTTATTTTCCAAAAGGTGGACATATCTGTGTTTGACCATTCTGTGGGGGTGTTGAAAACAGCACATAGTTTAAACCATACAGTCCATCCTCTGACATAATATACAGTACCACAAACTTCAACTGGTCTACCAATAAGTGTTGAGATTGCCATAGGGAACTTTTAGATTCACTTAACTTTTTTGTGAACACTGTGTGAAAAGTAGAAAGTGTGTGGTTTGCAATGACATATGACAACTGTATACTTGTCTGTAATACTGGTACATGTGATTTACTCACTAATATCTCTCAATGAACAGTTATTGTCACTGATTTCAACTGCATGCTTTATCCTGACTGAACTGCCATCACTGGTTTCACTAACGGCACTACTCTGACCTTCTATGTTGCCTGTGGAGTACATGACTTCTGTGGTGGTAGTACTCTGACTACTGGTATTTTTCATATTTCGCCTGTGAAGTACGTGACTTCTATGATGGTACTCTGACTACTAGTACTTCTCTTATTTTCTGTGTTGCCTGTGGAACAGATGACTTCTGTGATGGTAGTGCTCTGACTGACTACTGGTACATTTCTTGCTTTCTATGCTTCCTGTGGAGTAGATGATTTCTGTGATGGTAGTACTCTGACTGACTACTGGTACATTTCTTGATTTCTATGTTGCCTGTGGAGTAGATGACTTCTGTGATTGTAGTACTCTGAGTAATGGTACTTCTCTTGCTTTCTATGCTGCCTGTGGAGTAGAGGACGTCTTTGATGGTAGTACTCTACCGGTACTTCTCTTGCTTTCTATGCTGACATTGGAGTAGATGATCTCTGTGATGGTAGTACTCTGAGTACTGGTACTTCTCTTGCTTTCTATGCTGCCTGTGGAGTAGAGGACTTCTTTGATGGTAGTACTCTACCGGTACTTCTCTTGCTTTCTATGCTGACATTGGAGTAGATGATCTCTGTGATGGTAGTACTCTGAGTACTGGTACTTCTCTTGCTTTCTATGGTGCCTGTGCAATAGACGACGTCTGTGATGGTAATGCTCTGACTGACTACTGGTACTACTCTTGCATCAGTGATGGTAATTCTTTGACTAAGTACTGGTACTTCTCTTGCTTTCTATGTTGCCTGTGGAGTAGATGACTTCTTTGATGGTAGTACTCTGAGTACTGGTACTTCTTACTTTCTATGCTGCCTGTGGAATAGATGACTTTTGTGATGGTAGTGCTCTGAATTCTCTGTTTTTAGATTGCCTTTGGAGTGAGTGAGTTTTTACTGGTTGAAATCAAAGGTCATTTTCTGTTATACAGCCTTTAATCACCCAGAATCATTATGTACATTCTATTTTTAGCAACAGATCCTTGGGGTAATAACAGAAATGTTTTAAAGACTTCATCAACGCTAATATTGGGATTTTGTTTTTCTTCCTTCTGAAGTCATTGTCCAAAGTTAGTCATTTAGTGATTTTGTAAACTTTGATAGTTTTCCAAAACTTCATGTCTCTTCAAGAAGCCAAAATACTATAATTCAATGGTTCTCCCTTTACACACATTTTTCTAAATGGTGAACTATTTTCATGGAGGACAGGAAATCTCCCTTTTGTAAATGCTGCAGCCATGGGATTTGTTCCCTGTTACCAACCATTGAATGAGTGTAAATTTCCATTGTCCAACACAACCTCTAATGTAGGCATCCTCAGCTGGTATGACCGATGCAAACAGTATGAAATAACACATTGCATACATGATAAACAGTCAATATGTTATTCCATCAACAGATACATGGAAAACTATACATGAGTGGACAGCAAATCAGTCTCTTTACCAAATCTTTGTTTTTTAGTATAACAGTAAGCATTTTGTAATGTCCTCTATTTTCCCATGCTGTACTATGTAGTATGTCACAAACTTTCAGTCATACTAATGTTCAATTCTTAATTAAGTGGATGAGTAAGTAGCATCCTTCTTGGGTGTCTTTCTGCAAATAAATCAATTATTGAAGAATAGTCTATCGGGATGTCTCTATGCATGAACAGCAAGACTAAACTATTAAGGCGTTCTTGTCCCATGGTACTCCGGAGTTCAGACTTTATCAGTTTTAAGGCTGAATTAGCCCTGTCTACTCCAGCAGTTTTGACTGGAGTGAGCAAGAGAGTATTTAATATGAATGAAATATCTGGGAACATGTTGACATTTGTTTGTGAATAGGTCTGCTTCAAATCATTTGGCAGTGCAGAAGTGGCTGATGAAGCTTCCCATGTCCTTTTCCACAGTCTGAGCTCTTGGTGGAATGTTGTCGGTGAAGGCAAGTCAATAAAAGCTTTAAGTGAACTCTCTCTTTCTAATGTTAAGCTGTTCAAGGCTGATGGAATACGTGTGAATCCTGAAATAGCTGTTAATGCCATTGTAGTGAATTGGCTGGAAAGTTCATGAATAAAGTGATCCAGAAAGGGAATAAAAATTGCTCTTCTCCAGTACACTTCTGAAGTCTCTCCATCAACATTGTTCCTCATAGTTTGTTTGTTACAGAAACGTGGAAAGGGTAATTCAGCCTTACTGCAGAAGCTCCCCATTTCTGACACATCGCTGAAGACATGTCTAAACTCATGTTCAGTGTTGGCACGAATAGCCCACAGCTCATCAGGCACACAGCTGACTTGCTCATATGCATATAGTATGTCTTGTGACAATTCTTGCAGATGTTTACTAAGGGGCTTAGTAAAGCCAAACCGGAACCTTGATGACTGGAAAGAAACAATAAAGCATGACTTAGTAATTGAACTGTAAAGTCCACTGGCATCTGTCAAAAGTTTTTCCATCCCAATGTGGTCCTCTGTTATTCATAATATTTCTAAATAGTGAAGCAGTGCTTCATAGATATGATAGAAGTCATCAAAGGCTGTATGCCTCTCCCCCCATCTGGTCTCTATGTACATTCATGTAGTGAACTGATTCCTCTAGACTTCTTTGCCTTTTTGGGGAGTACTTGAAAAACAACCCAACTTCCTTCACTACATTTAACATTATTCATACTTCTGGAACTTGGCAAGCCTTTGAAAGTACAAGGTTCAGCTGATGACTAACACAATGGAAAAAAATAGCATGTGGTACTTTTTCTTGAACAAAGTTCCACAGGCTTTCTGTGCTCCAGCCATGTTTCCAGCACCATCGTAGCCTTGAGCTCTGCAGTGTTAAAGATTCAGTGTTAGCTTTGTTAGGCATGCAACCAACTTAGTGCAGATCTCCTCTCCAGTTACAGATTCACAGGCAATAAACTCTATGAATCTCTCCACAGGATGGCCATTCTTCACATATCGCAGTACAACTCCAAGTTGTTCTCAATTACTTATATCTGCAATTTTATCTGCTTGGATGGAATAAAAGGGTTCAAGAGGCTGTTTTTAATATCCTTTATTATCTGCTGTTGAATGTATTCTTTAATACACTCCAGCAATTCATTCTGCACTGTTTTTGAAATATATGTTGCATTCTTTTGGCATGTCTGCAAGTGGGTTTGTAAATCTGTCACCAGCGTCAATTCAGAAATCAACTAGAGATCTGAAGTTTCCTTTATTGGTAGTACAGTCAGATGTCCAGTCATCTCTGTGTCCACGAAGTGCTATCCCTTGCCTTCCACAGTACTCCAGACACTTTATAATAGAGGTTAGTAGAGCTCTGTTTTGGCCACCTGCAGCTGTGAAGCATTTGAAATTGCAAAGTCCACTCCCTGATTTGGATTGTCACTTGTGATTCTGAAAGCATGTAATTTTGCCTCAGATTTCTTGTGGTATTCTAACTCCAAGTGTCACTGAATATCAGATTTAGCATGCTTCCAATTACAGTATTGCTGCTCAATGAATAACTTTGCCCGTTCTGTCTGTGCTGGTGTTAGAAATAACACGCAGGCTAAACAATACAGCCTACCCTGTTTCACCGAATATGCTTGAAAATTAAACTGATCTAGCCACGACAGCTGACATTGGTGAAGGGATCTTCCCGATTTTCTTCTTTTGTCTGTGAAGGCTTTGAGTGGAAAATGGAAACTGTCATGTGGTTTGCAATGATTTATGACAATGACTTTCTCCTTATCTGCAGTATTAGGACAGGTGATGTAATCACTAATATCTATCAGTGAACAGTTAGTGTCACTGATTTCATCTGAGTGCTTCTTACTGACATAACTGACTACACTTACGGTACTTCTCAAACTTTCTATGTTATCTCTTGAGCAGCTGACTTCAGTGATAGTACTACCTTGACTGACTTCTTTGATGGCACTGCATTCATTAACTGTGTTTTCTGCATCATCAAGCACACATGACTCTCAGAAGCAAAAGATAGCTTGCAAGTACGGTAGGTGCAACCGGCCAAACACTGAATGCAAAATAGAAAAAAGAGGCCAGCACCAGAACAGATGTACCTAATGAGAGCTTTATTTAGAAAACCCAATCAATCAAACTGGTTTCGGCACAAAGCCTTCATCAGTGATCATTTAGATATGCAACTTCTGCCTTACCAATAGCTGAAAATTAAAAATACAAAAAAGTATAATTGACACCTTTTGACAGGCCTTTTGTGAGCGGTTCGCTGTGTCTGCAATGTACATACTGTATATGTTTGCATGTGACAGCTTAACACTCATGTAGAACCTAACTGACCAGAAGGGTAATTTTAAACCTATTCAATAATCCAAGGTTAGAACCAAACTCTGTACCTTATGTCTACGAGGCAAAGACTTAAACCATTATTTCAAACCCATTGCCTGGGTGATGTGTTACCTATATTATTCTCACATGCCAACTACTGTTTTCCATACATGCCCACACACTATTCTTCACATAGTACATCCTTGGATACCCTTTGTGTAATTATTCTCGATATCTTACAGATATACAAGTGTCATGTCTCATTTGTAAAACTTTGTATGCTTACTATTGCTTCTCCTTTTCCCATATCTACGTTCAGAGAATGAGTCTGAAAATGATGTACAAGTATCAGAGCCGTACGCTAGTTGACAGATATAAATAAATGAGCAAACAAGCAATCAAATGTACAAAGATTAGCACCACTCTACCATGATAAAGGTAAAAGGCAAACAATGCTTTCAGTATACAAAACATACAAGAAATGAAATAATGCATATCAGCTCAATATAAGCACTTTTATGAGTGAAAATCAACTGAACTAAATTCAGTTAGCAGTATGAAGAGCATGTTCATTATTCACCAAACATAGAAAGTGAACTTTCAAAATGAAGAAAGTGCACGAGGAAACCCTATAGTTAGCAAAATGAAAAATTAAAATTTTTTAAACCCGATATAAAAAGACATCTGACAATAGAACTTTGTAGAGCACTGCTACGAACCTTAATTTTAGCAGAAGTAACGTTACAAGTTTAATTCTGAAGACAGTAAAAGTATCTCCACAAAGTCACTTTTCTTAGATCAAACCTTGCTGAGTGATGCTATTTCTATACATTTCAGCTTGCTGAATTGCCGCGGTATGAAACACTTGGTTATCTGACTTGCTGACTTTTGTTTTTACTTACCTCCTATATGTTTACTTCGTTTTCTCTATAAAACAAAAATAATAATAAGGATAAGGCTGTCCATAAACATTACTTTTAATTTCTTCACAGTGCCACACCCAGTCACCCTCACTGGTACCAATCAACTGCCAAACCAAACTGTTACAGAGATCATGGGGCCTTTGATTGCATTCTAGCTTCTCAGTAACACCTGTTTGACATAGCTCTTGCTCACAGGTCATATTGTTTTAAAGCATGCATTGCAGGATTGCTGTTTGCATAACACTGTTGTCATTAGCAATTAGAAGTTTCTGCTTTCTAAGACAGTTGGATGCTTACCGTAATGACACTGACGCTACTCAGCACAATTAAAATTCTCTATCTAAAACTTCAACTTTCGTAATTACTTTTACAATTTCACGGATCTGTGTCTACAATTTTTCACCTCTTCACGGTGACTATAAGAAGTATGCAGGAAACGTTAAAATGCATGCACACACCAATTCTGAATGTTATACACAGTATTATTTGAATTTCTGGCTTTTATATTCAGTAAATGACCCTAATCAGCTGTCTGAAATGACAGTGTCATGTCGGGCTCTCCTTTACCATGTCTCTTAACAAGCAAATTGCACACACAGACCCATTGATTAAGCACATGGGACACTACAGGGTTGTCACAGTCATTTCAGAATGTGAAGACTGCCATTTACTAATAAAAGCCGGAAACGTGTCTTGCTGAAGACAAGTCTCCGTCAGTTTGTGAGGAAGCATTGGGGGCGTGCCTAATTCATGTTGGACACATAAACAAATAATATCAGTCACCGCTGAATAAAATGTTAAGTGTTGAGATTTCAACTTGAAAGTAATCTGTATGCAGAAATATTATCTATTGAATGAATGTTTAGGGTAGGAAAATGTCAGTAAAGAATGTAAAGCAAAATAGAAGGCAAATAAACAGCAATCTGTGAATAAATATGGTTTGCTTGCACAATAGCTATGTTGTGGTATTGATAGCTATGTTGTGGTATTCAGGGGTAAATATTTCCTGTTGTGCTCTTGCATCCTCATGCAAATGTCCTTCAATCATACCTGTAATCATAAAAATAAGGAGAACATTCATGGTATCTGCATTTGTCTATTATTTCTCAAAGTTAGTCTAATTCCCTGTGTGCAGACCAATGCACAGTTAAAAGCTGTGGCTCAAATGCGTCAATCTTAGCTCAGACTACTACACCAATAAACAAATAATTTAATAATTGGTTCTTTTCAAACTCAGTCTGCTGTTAGTTATCCTACACTTCTAGAGCAAAACAATTTGTTTTTAATTCAGTCTGTGTAATATAGTAGGGCTTTTCAAAGATGCTCTACTAATACTTAAAAAGTTTTGCAGTATATTTTTAGAAATGATGTCAAATTATTATGTTTGTGAAAGTAAACAGAAACAACAAGGCAGTCTTCCAGATGAAACAACGGAACTACAAAGCAACAGTCTTTCAGACACATTGTACTTAAAATCAGTTTAAATACTTTTCATTCAGAATTCACAGCTGCCATGTTAGTAGAACAGCAACAATATGTTCACATGGGATATATGTTCATAGATAAATATTAGGCAAATCAATCATCATCTAAATAACTTTGGAAATTAATTAAATATTTTGATTCCATTTCCTCTATCACATATAGAGTGCTGTTCGTACTCTGCTTCTTTGGCACCTTAATTGGTGTCAGAAGTCAAAAGAATTACATTACCTCAAAGCAAGATGACTCCAGTAACAGTAGTTATAAATTTTGTCCGGCTAGTATATTAATACAATAAAAATACTGTATTATTTTAAAACTGAACAAGGTTGTCTTCTGACAACAGCTTACACAATGATTTACTGACAGGACTGTTATAAATGTTATTAAAAAAATATCATCTGACTGCAATCTCCAATCACATCTCTGACGTATTTGGCGCATTGGTGACAGGATTCTTCTGGAAAGATGCACCTGATTTCCAAAAAAAAAAAGAAAAAAGAAAACAAAGTTGAAAAAGGGATGGGCACGCGCCCCTGCACCCATGCCTAAATCTGCCACTGATGTACTTACAGGTTACATGCAGCAGCATGGTGGAAGATACAGGAGAGATAGCAAAAGTCCTGAGGAGAAATATTTTCATGGATGCACTGACAAGAGATGGCAAATGTCATTTTGAAAAGGGGGGCAAAACAGGCAGAGATAGAGAAAGATAAGGTGCAGAATCAAGTACTGGCTGACATGAATATTGTAGGGAGAAGGAACCACAAAGTGGCATAGTGTAGGAAAAGAGCTAATGACATGATGGGACATGCCAGGACAAAGGCTAGGCAGAATGCACTGGTGGTGGACATTCCATACTCCAACCTTTAACACCTAATGGGGAGTAACTACTCCCTATAAGGAGTAATGACTTTAATACAGATGAAGATGCTGCAGGAATCATCCAAGGTGGTGTTGAAACAACTACTTTCAGACACCTATAACATCAACAGTCAGGCACTGTGGAAAGTTTCTTTTAAGAATAAATGCCTGATGCATGGTATAAGCTGATCATGTACCACTCAGCAAAATCCACAAATAATACTGCATCCACCCAGTATTATATGCCTAACATAGTGAATGTAACAGCCCACAATTATGAACTAGATGCTACCTGCATAGCTATGTACCATATACAGGCCTACCAGAGGGATTGCCATATTACATCCTTCAGCTGGCCACAATTGCTCTTATCACAGTTCTCATCTGTGGACTATACAAACTTATAGCAACAAACTCTGAAGTGACATCTTAAAACTGGTTATGCCCTTGCTGTTACCCTGACTAATTGTCTGCATTCTCTTTTGTCATTTTGTCTATCCTGTCTCCCCTCACTTTTTCTTTTTAACACTACCTACCCCTGGGTAGCAGAAACTGTTTTAAATTATTGTTGTAATTAGGATATGAAATAACTGCTAACATACTGTAAACAACCTCATATATTTCACTGTAAGAGTACCTAATCTCTTTTTCAAAGTTTTTTTTATATTTCTGTAAATATTTCTTTTTATGAATATGGTGTTTATTTATATAGTATGACCTTGTAACTACTGTTCTCTCAGGGTTTTTTTTGTCTTACATTTCTTACATTTTTACTTTTTTCTCTTACAATTTATGCATTATAATTTTTTTTTTAATGTTACTGTGGAGCTTTTCTCCCCGGGCCTCTGCTGAAAATGGAAATATATCCAGTTGGACTAGCCCGGTTAACAAATGTAAAATAAATAAAATAAATAAATAAATAAATTTGAAAGCCCATATAATACCCCTGTCCACCCTAACCCTATCCAATAATTCCTGCTCAACAAAGCCAAGTGGAGTAAACGTTTGCCTGTATAACATTCTTCTAGACCTCAGAGCATCAATTCATGTACCAGGTTTTGACATGACTAAAACATGGAGTGAGACACAGCTAAGCTAGCAGTAAAAGTAATCGTCTTTGTGAAATGCAATCTGGATATAAAAGGTGCAGATTCACTTTTTATAATCCATCTGCACACAGCATACTTTATCAAAAAGTAACTATGACTCACATAAAGGTGAGAAGAGCATCTTATTTGCATAAGATAGTCACAGATATTTTATGCATTCCTCATTTACATTTCATTATTCCCTCATTGGCAATATCTCTCAACCTCTTACAGCAAGAAATCTGACAAAGCCACAAATAATGGTGGGACAAAGGCTCAGAAATAGGGACAATTTTTAAATATTGCTCTTACAAACATAAAGTTGACAGAATAACAAGCTGTGAATTAGAATGAATTTTCTGAAGGGTATGAAGCCTGAAAATGAAATGTCTGTTATTCTCTTTGGACTTGAATCCTCAATAAGTTGCCAATGACTTGCTAGAAAACCATCATTTTATGAGAAGCAGACCAAAAACATGCGGCAAAACTCTGGATATTCTGCAAAAATCTGGACAGTTGAGAGGAATGGTTGGCATACATTTGTCTCAAAATGTTTCTAACAATGACACATAAGTGCAGTACTGTCATGAATCATGCTTTGGTCACGGTGCTTATGTGTAATATGTACTCAGAAACTATGGCTAACTATAAATGTGTGGGCATTTAAAAGACCGAAGAAGTAAACTGCTAATAATCTTATTCAGATGATTAAATATTACCATGTCCCAGCTTTACTTATGATTGACCAGCTGAAAAGTAATAATTACTACAAAGAATGGAATATAGTTAACAATACCTGAGTAAATATGTTTGCTTAAACAAGTTACACATAAGAAGTTTAAGCTTTTACTATGCATCTTTTTTACTAAAATTATTTTATTCATCTTTTACAAAGAACTTTCAGGTTAGATGGATATTTCTCATTTGTAGAAATTTGTTAATATTGTTTTATGTTCTGTTCTTTTTAATCTTCAAAGAGGAGATTTGCCCAAGGGAACTTGGCAATTTTTAAAATTAATAAATTGAATTATGAATTAATATGGTAGGGCCTCTGGACTACAATAAAGCTTTAAGGAGTACTATACCCTTTCAGTTACAGAGGCCGATCTTTGCTGAAAGGGGTCCACTAATGTTTATAATAATACATTTCTGCAAAACTGTTATAAGAGACTGTCCTTTGTTATCATTGACAGGTCAAAAACCTGAATGCCGCTGCAGTATTTTATGGTATCTTCCAGCTTTCTGACTCTAAAATGAAGTCCAAGTTGCTCTTTGCAATTAGTCATTTACTTGTCAGTATTGGGTATTTTGTTACTTATGCCTTGAATCTCTTTCTTGAGATGGCTTAGTGCATGTGCCATATTATACATTTTAGATGTAAAGAGGTGGCGAAGGTGGATGAGTTTAAATATTTGGGATCAATAGTTCAGAGTAATGGTGAGTGTGGAAGAGAGATGAAGAAGAAAGTGCAGGCAGGATGGAGTGGGTGGAGAAGAGTGTCAGGAGTGATTTGTGACAGACGAGTACAAGTAAGACTGAAAGGGAAGGTCTACAAGAGGGTAGTGAGACCAGCTATGTTATATGGATTGGAGACAGTGGCATTGACAAAAAGGCAGGAGTTAGAGCTAGATGTGGCAGAGTTAAAGATGTTAAGATTTGCACTGGGTGTGATTAGGGTGGACAGGATTAGGAATAAGTATATTAGAGGGGCAGCCCAGGTTGAAAGGTTTGGAGACAAAGCCGTTGGTTTGGACATGTGCTGAGGAGGGATGCTGAGTATATTGGGAAACAGATGCTAAGGATGAAGCTACCAGGTAACAGGAAAAGAGGAAGGCCTAAGATAAGGTTTATGGATGTGGTGAGAGAGGACATGTAGGTAGTTGGTGTGACAGAGCAAGATGCAGAGGGCAGGAAGAAATGGAAACTGATGATCCACTGTGGCAACCCCTAACGGGATCAGCCGAAAGAAGATGATGAGATATAAACTCTGATTTCAAACCAATTCTTCTAAGAAGTGGTGTGTGGAGAAGAAGTGAACAAACTCAATGTTTTATGTTTATTTGTATCAATTGTTGTAGATGTTTTTTGACAGGGTGAAGATTTAGGATTTGTTTTGAAGAAAATATCCTTCAGCACTGGTTTCCAAGGTAAAGAATTAAAGAACTTCCCTCTCTAGAATCTGGTATATTTCCACTGAAAATTATATGATAGCCAACTTAGGAAAACATAAATGAGTTTACTTCGTTCAGCACCACAGGAGATAAAAGCTGAAGGGATCAGAGTATACAGAAACATGTACTACATCTTTTAAGATAGAAACTAGCCACAGTTAAACCATTTTGCCTAGCAGGATAACACATTGGTAAGAGCTGCTACAGAGCTTCATAAGTAAGGCACCCACTGATGTGATTACAACAGCAGAAGTCTGACTATGTTATTGTGCTTGTTCAGATCTTTTCCAAGGCAGTTTCACTTTTACTGTCCATGGAATCCTCTTTCTGGACTGAACTATCCAATGATAGTGGTACAGTTCATGGTCCTGTTAAATGACATGCCAAAAACCACAAAATGTAAAGAATGGAGTTACCCAGCATTTCAGAATATTACAGAATTCCTACAGACTGTTTCAGTGTATCAGCAATGTTGTTGGAGACAGTATTCAGATACTGTTGACATCTACCTCTACTGTAGGAATTCTGTAATATTCTGAAATGCTGGGTAACTCCATTCCTCCTTAATAATATCATTAATATTCTGGAATGCTGGATATTTGACCTGACTTCTGCACTCATACTAGAGGTCTGTACTGCAAAGACTTTCTGCATATCATTCCAGATGAACTAACTTAACTAACTGTATCTGAAGTATTTTTTAATAATACCAGAACCCTGTAAAGTTTTACATGCATCTTTAGCATTGGTTCCCAAGACCTGCAAGATCTGTTTGTTCTCAAAGTACTGCACATTTTATTTGTATCAGTATTTTTGACTGAAGGTTATTTTTATTAATTGAAAGTGCATTCACTGAAACTGTATGCACACTGTGAAAGCCTGCTTTAATATGGCTGCATTTCTAGATTTATGCAAAGAGAATACAGTATTTTTGTATTGTTAAATGATACCTAATCTAACAACTCCTCCTGAGATACTGGAACACATGGGTATCTATTTATGTCGTTACTTTAAAATATGAAATATAAAATGAAGACACAGACCTAACCTTACATTTTCAGGCCTATACAAGATCTATTTTACTAACTGTATTTGTGTAGGATTTTTTCCAAAGCAATTGCCTCTGAAATTACTGAAATGGGATTTACTTTTGAAATTACTTTATTAATCTATTAACATCATCTGTAAAGGGTACTATAATGATCACTAGAACTAATATAAAATACGTAAATAAGCTTGAAATTTTAATTTTGATCAAGTATTTATAGTCTGTTTGGACTGAAGTTTCTTAACCTTATGATTTAATTATAACTGGACAATTTTTAACATGTTAAAACTGATAAACTTTCTTTTTTCCACCTATAGATGTATCGTGAAGCATAATTACCATAAACTGTATTAACTTGTGCCTGTAAAATTTCAGCTAGATTTGCTACAAATAATCCAGTCTATTTACCTTTTTAATTTCTATCTGCTGTAATAGATGTAAATATCTATGTGATATAATAGTAGAAGTTGTTGTGTCTTTCGGCTTTTCCCGGTTAGGGGTCGCCAAAGTGGAATTCCGGTCCGCGATATAATAGTAGAAGTACTTTTACTAAAACCTTTGCTTTCAGTATTTTAGATCTACATCTTTATACCCTGTCAGTATCTTTTTAATTTTCTGTCTAATGCAAGGTGCACTCCATTCTGTAGATTAATTAACAAATTAACCTGACCTGTTATGCTTTGGGTATATTAAATAACTATTATTACCTATTTTTAGGTAATTTATCTTAATAAGCCTGTTACAAATAATTCTGTCACTTTACCCTTAAAACTAATGACTGAATAATTTGAAGTGTGATGTAATTGCATGTTGCAAACTGTCTAGTAATGTTGTTAGAAATCTATAACTGAGTATTAATGTTGTATTCTGAAATCTGACTGAAATGTACTATACTGAGTATGAATGTCATATTCTGAAACTTAGAACTTGTGACCAAAAACAGACTCCGTACTACAAAAAAAGTAGTAGACATCACAGTAAAAATATGGTACACACTATTACATAAACACAACACAATGACCAAAACCTTTTTTTAAAACAAATAACCCTTGATAGTTTAACATATACATACATATATTTTTAAAATAAATTAGGTTTTATTTGATATTTTATAACACAACTTAGTACTTGTAATAGTGCTTGTTACTAATGAGAAATAGGTAGAGCACATTAAGTGGATTAGAAGGTTTAGGAAGTTACAAACTGACACACGTTTAAAAGATGTTTTTATGTTTATATTGTATAGAGGTGTCGTTTGTAAATAAACTTGAATTACATAGTTTTTAAACAGATTGTAACTAAGGGATGGTTGCCCTTTTAAGGTTTAATGTGACATCATCTATGTGCAACATTTAAATGAGTACTGGCGCGAAAGCCAGTTGTTGTCTGAAGAAGTTTGGACACTGGTTCAAACGAAAAACGCTTTGAGCGTTTCACGGTACTTGTTTGTGAATAAACTTCGTTTTAAACATCAGTGCAGCTTATTGTCGGACTTTGGCTTGCTGAGTGCTTTACGCTTGTGGACTTCGGGTGAACGAGCCTGTCATTCGTGGTTGGAGTCTGTTCCCTTCTTTTTCTTATATTCTGAAACTTGACTGAAATTTACAGTAAAGCGATACATATTTATACTGAACATCTAAAATAGCTGTGTATAAATGTTATATTATGGAAACTAACCAAACTAATACTAAAGGAATACCCTTTCTGCCAGTGTTACCTGAACACAGATAAAAGCATAAACTGAAATCCAGTAATATATTCTGGAGATTAAAATTTTAGTAAGGGAATACCTTTTTACTGTCAGTATTATTTGAACACAGATAAAAGCATAAACTGAAAACTAGTACTGTTATACAATCGTTTGCATAAATACACATTTGTTGTATATACATTTTAACTTTAAAGATTTTAGATAACTGAACACATCTAAACTGAAAACTCATGCATTTTATTTCTTCTACCTAGATTATTGCAATTCCACTTGGCTTACATTATTGCAAAATGGTCTGCATTAGTTACAGCAGCTCAAAACACAGCACTTAAGTTTTCCACCTGCTACTTAAAAGACAGTGTGGTCTATATTGCCTATCACAGCATGTTAACCTTGTTTATTGATTTATAAAACTGTGCTTGATCAAGGACTGTGTTATCTTATGATCTCTTTAAAATATACACCATCCTCTCAGGCACACATTAAAATTGTTAGATGTTATCATGAGCTGTTTAAAACCATAAGATGAAAATACCTTTATATTCACTGCCTCACTTTTGTGGCATTGCATTTGATACATACTTATTCATTCAAGCACATGCAGATGTTTCCTGACTACCTTCATACGGCATTTAGAGTTACACAGTCACTGAAATGTATTCTTATTCTTTCTTTACCAGTATTTCCTAATATGTATGAAAATCATAGGACTACTAATTTTAATATTAATCTTATTCATTAATATGTACAGTTTGATTATGTTTCTTTTAAAGAGTGCATGTAACTTTGGTTAAAAAAAGAAATTTCAAATTAAAGTTGATGTGATTTGTTAGTGTTTGAAGATGAATCTTTCTTGTATTCCCATTTCACAGGATTAAATTATATTGCCAAATTTTCAGTGAAGTCTTTAGAAATGACTTCCTACTAAAAATAACAAGAAAATATATGTGGCCTGTCCAGACATCACAGCTATGAACAATGGGACAATGTGAAGTCAAAAATTGAAGTGTAACAGTTAATTATTTTATGTAACTACTACAACACATAACACAGCTAATAAAAGTTCTAAAAGTACCACTGCATGTTCCCCATCAAAGTAAATGAGGGAGGTGAGGCACTTTGACAGAATATATGGATATTTGGCCTTATTCCAGTATTTTGTATATTTCATTTTTCCAAACAATCACATTAATTCTGAAAGAAAATAATACAGTGCATAACGGATATTTTCCTGGAACATGCAAGCACATTTATGCATGAGGATAAATAGAGAACATCACTGCAGGCATGTCCATAGACATGACAGTAATTTATAAAGTGCATGAGGACCAGCACAGCTGGTGGAGGAAAGAATAATCATAGTTTAATGAGAATGAAATAAGGTAGCCTTGTATTACTGCAATACTCACCCGACAAAATTGTACAGCATACACAAATTGTATAGAACCAGGTTGGCTGATAGCACAAATTTAGTATAACAAAGATATGTGGTAGTGTGTCACAGCACACATGGCTATACACAGAGTACTGTAAGTGGGTGAAAGGTGGTATATAAAAAAATATGCAGTGTAACTGTGAATATAAGCACTGTTTATACTTACTAGGAAATAGCAGCTGGAACAATACAGCATTTAAACAGCCGTGGGAGAAAACTGTATTGCATTGATATCAGCAGACACACCATTGCTGACTATTTCCTCTATTGTCACTGTGTGATGAACAGTAACACACAAAAGCATAGTAACATCAGTAATACACCTGTGACATGCACACAGTGTAAATGGGATATAACAAATCCAGTACATGATGCATACTCAGATGCATGTCAGTTTCACAGCTTGTTCATTCTGCATGTGAATAGCATACGTGTTGACATGCATGTATGTATGTGGCACATCACATGCACAGTAACACAGGCATGATGATATAGAGCTTAGTGATATTTTTGTGAAAGGGTATATATGGACTGGTTTCTATCTCTTTTGAAATGGTATAACACCACTTAAATCTCCTTCCCGCCAAGAGCCATGAGATGGACCAACAGGTGACTGGATTATGCACAACATTCTATGGGCCAGCACTTGCGGATCCGTCTCTAGTAGCCAAACAGTAGTGTGTGTTGTCACTGTACAGTGGCATCAGTGTGCTTGACAGCAAGAATAACCTGTGCAGTATGCATCCTCTCCTACTGCAGGTATACTTAAAGGATGCAGTCCTGTCTGAGGATCATTTGCATTCTTCTGGTTTATGAGGGCAGTAACACTCTAGTACAACTCATGGATGTCAGATGCATAGTGAGGATTGAAAGAGATTCCATCCATGGGTTAAGCATGTCTATTACAATCAGAATGAGCATTAAAATGAATGCAGAACATGGCAGCAGATGGAGATATGTGAAAGGTGTATGAGCAACCAGAGAAACAATGCAGGGATATATTGCTAGAATTGCAGAAGCAAGTGAATTGTTATTTATACACGAGAGGTAGAGAAAGGGTGCATACTTAGTGTGGTACACTAAATCAGAGCTGCTATCATTAGTTAACAGTCTTTTTTGCAGTAAAATTGTACTTTGCCATGGTGTTGACTACAGCAACATCAGATAGCTTGTGTATAGTGCTGGTTAATGTGGGATTGTAGTTCTTGTTTGAAGTTATTGAATGTTTCACAGATTGTTAATTCCACAGGATGGGTAATGCACTTGTGGAAAAATACATTGAGTATGCCATTTAGCTGCTGTTCAAATGGACTGAGGTGGAGACAGTAGATGCTTCCCGAAAGTTCAGAGTTGCCTGCCTGACTGCAGAGTGCAATATTAAAATTTTATTGTTACTTTAGTTAATAGCAAGATTAATTATTTGTTAGCTGTTGTGCAAGAATAAACTGGCATATATGCTAGAGACTCTCAGAATCAGTCACAGTGAGTTTTCCTCAAAACATAGAATATTTCCTAAGCCTCACCTGGATATTGTAAAACTACTTTATGCTTTCTGCCCCAACAAAAAATGTGATACAGTGCACAGAAGCAAACTGACACCCTCATTAGATAGACAGATAGACAGACATGCAAACATACACACGCACACACACATGCACACACACACACACACACACACACACACACACACACACACACACACACACACACACACACACACACACACTTAAAATAATCAAGATTTGAAATAGTACATTATTCTTTTACTACTGACTTGGAATCAAATTCTCATATTCATTGACTACTGCTTTTTCTTATTTAGCCTCATCCCGCAGAAACAGCATAAAGCACACAGCATTTAAAATCGTGCTTGTGCCTCCCCTGAAACCAGACTAGACCTGCACAGAGAGAGTGACCTTATCATACATGAAAGACTATTAATGTTAAACACCATTTTTCTTTATACTAATTGCCAGCCAGTTTCAGTAACACATCAGAGTGATGCTGTTTTGTAGAAATACTGCTTGTAAATCCTCTTGTTTAATGAATGTAAATGTAATAATTTTTCATTTGTAACGATGACAATTAATCCAGACCATGCATGTAGTTTAATTACATGTATGCTGCCACGGGGTAGTCCCAGAATTAAGACAACAAAGCAATGTCAGCCCTGGTTTCTGTAATATGAAGCTTTGATTCTACAGTACAGCCATTGTTGGTTTCCCCTAGAATGGGCAGAGGAGCCAAGCCTTCCCAGCAGAGTTAAATCCTAACCCAGCATTTTGCATAGGGTGTTTCACATTCTCTAACTCCTTAGTGCCACGTCCATGCTTGGAAGCATGTCTGATTACTGCCATTTTCTGTCCAAGAAGGGTTGCAAGTCTAAGCAGAATAAGTTTGAGCCTAGCTCATGTTTACATTTATGCTGTCGCAGGTCAATCATCTCTTCCAGTTGTAACTAAGCTTCCAGATTTTCTCTGACAAAGTTGTCATTTGCAAGTTAAATGAACATTGGATTTCCAACATAATGCCACCTTCTAATAATATACTGAACAATGGACCAAGACAGGATGCCACCATCCTACTATCTCTGGGTTCAGGAAACATACTTTGTTATTTTATTCTCTGAATTCTCCTGCAGAAAATAACAACAGAAGAATACAGTTCCACTACTGTTCCTCCAAACCAGACTGGTTCAAACACAAATGCACAACAACTGTAACACAATACTAGCTTACTTATATACACAAAATGAATTAAGGGGATTTCAGTTACAACATCACTGGTTGGGCTTTCTAAATCCAACCTTTTATTGTTCTGGCAGTCTATCAAGATACTAAGTTTTTTTAAAGTAATTTGTTTTCTACATTTAAATTAGCTATCTTATATTATAAAATGCATTCATTTTTCTTTGCTTTTATACAGACAAAAATATATACTTATAAGCCTCAATACAATGTCTAGACAAAATGTGCAAGTACTGCCATTCTGTTAAAGTATAGTTGTTATCAAATGGGGATTTCATGGACATCTGAAGAAACTGCAAATCAAAAGCAGATTCTCTTGTTAATTGTATACAAGCTGGAATACTGAAAAGAAACTCTGATGGCAAAACCATATGAGCAGATCCCCCCCCCCAAAAAAAAAAAGATTATCAAAAGAAATTAACAGACTGAAAGTACTGATATTCATCTAGATAATACTATGTTTTAATGAACCTTATGAGTTGGTATATATAATTAGTAGCGGGTATGGGGGCACAGCCCCCATATAGAGGGGTGCAGGGGGCTTCACCCCACATAAGTATTGCTCTATGTTTACTGAATCCTTCTGTTGTGGGAGTTGTGCCTCTCACACCCCCTGCTAATTATATATACCAACTCCTACGTTGCACTAAATTGGGGAATGGGTAGATTCTGTTAAAGCTAAGTTACTGGTAAGCTAGTAGTCGATTGCTGTTCCTTCATGTTGGCCAATCATGGCCATTCAATAACTTTATTTTTGATGACATCCCTGTTCATTAAACATGCTGTTCTTTGACTAAAGTTCTTTCTACAGCCATTCAATTAGATATTTTCAATTGACAATCATAGACCCAACACAATAGACTGTTGATGGTGTTGTAATAGACTTCTGTAATGTGGCTATCGTTTTGAAGACATATCAGTTGCTAATAACAAAATGACCAAAATATAATGTGTATCAGATTTATAGATTCATATAGATTCCAAGGCCACTGAGTCTCATGATCACTCTTGCCTTGTCACTACCCTCCCTCAAACCACACCTCCTTTCTCCAGGGGAGCCAGACCAGCCAATCCTGGAGTAAATTTGTGGATAGCCATTCATTCATCCATCCATTTATGTTTAAAGGAAGAGAGTGACTCGTATTACTTAACATGTAAGGGAAATTTATTCCAGACATTTGGGAGGTACTGGATTCTAAACCTGTCCTTCCTTTGTGTTTTGTCTGTTGAAGATTTAGGTCACTTGTTCTAGTATTGGTAGAGATACTGGAATTGCAGAGAAACAAGAGGACCAACACAATCAGTTCTCTAATGGTGCAGTAAATGAGATTAAGATCTCCCCTAAAAGTCTATAAGGCACTGAACACAGGGATAGAGATTCCAGCCTCCCTCGGTAGCTCAGAGACTTTAGGCATGTAATCTTCTCGGTTGGGAATATCTGAGGTCTTTCTAATTGCTTGATATGTTTAGTGAGATACATCCCAAAGGGGGCATTGTAGTTGATAACTGACCTGATCAATGCTAAGTATAAGGGAAAGATTACCTCTTTAGACCTTAATGATATTCATTTGGAAATTAGCAGGGCTAAATAAAAAGATATCATGAAAACCATAACTACATGATGGTCAACAGAGAGTGAGCAATCAAACCAAGTACCTATATCCCTAACTTCACTTTAATTTTCATTTTGTAGAGGTATTTTGTTCAGACAGTATGACGAAAGGAAGGATTGTTTACCAAAAGTAATGATGCCATACTTTTTAGCATTTAGTTTGAGCCCATTTTTAGCACACCAAGAATTTACTAGGGCAAGTTTATTTTGGGGAGTTTGCAAACTTTGTTAGTCAGGGGTCTTGGTTCTCTGCTTGGAGATCTGAGAAATAAATGCTAAAATGGAGAGATTCCAGCACCAAGCACTGAGGGACACCAGTGGTCACTTTCATATTTTCTGATGAGACACATGCAGCTCACATTGGGTGGGCACTACCCTTCAACCAGTTTGCTATCCTTCCATATATTGAGGTTTTGGGGGGTGGGGGTGCAGTCATAAGTTAGTTTTGATATTTCATCACATAGTAGGTTGAGGTTGGTGTGTTTGTAGTCAAATTCAGTGGGGTTTGTTGTAGAAGCTTTTGGTAGTTTAAAAGAGAAGGTCACAAGTTTAAGGTCAGACTTCACTGGGAAGGAGATATCAGAGGAGTACTATCTTAGAGGGAAATTTTCCTTCACCCCCCTTAAGATGGAGGCTTTGCTCGTGTCACATTTCATTAAAATTATCAGTCCTTGAATTTACATTGCAATAAAATGTGGCCAGCTTCCATGGAGTTGCACATTTCACTGCTGGCAAAACTAACTGGTAGTCAAAAAGCATTCATAGTAATCCACTCCATTTACATGATGCCTCCTAGAGTCCTTCTGGTGAAACCTGAAGAGGAGTCGTGGATGTTAGGTCAGGGGTCACAAGTCTGAATGCCATTTCATATGAAACTGAATGGATAAAATCTATTCAAACTGAAAAGAAAATGAGTGTGCTCATACCTCCCAACTGTCCAGATATTTGCAGAATGTACAACAGTTTGCTCCATATTTTTGGTCTGTTCTTCATAAAATTTGGTGATTTCTGGCAAATGACGGAGGACTGGAGTCATTAAATAATGACAGTCACTTGTGTTTTGGACTTCAAAGGTTCCTAGAATTTATAAACTCAAATGCTATGGAACAACTTGTTACCACTCCCACAAGAGGGGAAAACATGCTGGACCTGATCATCACCAACATGGGGACTCTATGCTCCAGACCAGAAGTGTATCCCTCATTGGTAAGATCAGACCATAAACTAATCTCACTGGATATTCACACCCCGACTCTACCCCCTGCCCTGAAAACCACAGTGAAAAACTTCTCTAATGCAAATTTCACGCTCCACAAAACCGAGGTGGAATCCTTCAAAGCCCCCGGGCCTGTGGAAAATACGGCCCAGACCGCAGAATCCTTTATAAACGCATTCTATGAACACCTTCAGGAATGCATGGATCATGCAATCCCAAATAAAACCAAGACCCAATCCTCCAAAGGCAGACGTCCTGTCTGGTGGACCCCAGCCATAAACAAACTATACAATAGAAGGAGGAAGCTACTACATGATAGAGCAAAATCCCAAAAAGGGAAGGCATCTCTGATCAGTATTAGCAAAAAACTACGGGCACTCATAAAATCATCTAAGGCCAGCTTTGAGAGAAAAATTGCACAGGACACTAAGGATAATCCCAAGGCTTTCTTTAGTTATGTTAGGAACCTGGGTGGGAATTCCCAGATATGCTCAGAATTAGTCCAAAATGACAACAAATACACCGAACCCACAGACATTGCCAACATCCTAGCTGACAGGTTCAGCGCAAACTTCTCCCCCCCCACCAAAAGGGCAAATATCTATCCCAGCAGACTGCTGCCCCCCTGACATCTCAGATGCTCAGGTAAGAGCTGCCCTCTCCAAAGCAAAAAACACAGCATCAATGGGACCAGACGGTGTCCCGGGCTGCGTCCTACATGAACTCCAAGAAGAGCTAAACCCAAACATAAAACTACTGCTCAGTCTCAGCCTTACTACAGGATATGTACCCAAAGAGTGGCGTACAGCAACAGTGGTCCCTCTCCACAAAGATGGTGCCTCAACGGATCCTGGAAACTATCGCCCCATAAGCCTGACTAGCGTGGTCTGCAAAGCTATGGAAAGGATCATCATGGACCTCATAAATAAAGATATTGGGGACCTAGAGACACTGGATCCTACCCAGTTTGGCTTTGTTAAGGGCAGATCCTGCCTCTTAAACCTGGTTGATTTCTTTGAAACAGTCACTAAGGCCATTGACGAGGGGAAGGTGGTCCACACAGCCTACCTGGACCTCACAAAAGCCTTTGATACAATACCCCACTTGGGCATTATAAATAAGCTCACCAGCTTAAATATAAACCCCTATGTCACTAGATGGGTTGCAAACTGGCTCAAGGACAGAACCCACATGGTTAGAATTGCTGGAGCCATGGCAGACTCCAAACCAGTTACAAGTGGCGTCCCACAAAGCTCAGTCCTGGGACCTCTCTTGTTCGGTATATATTTCTCGGAGGTACAGGCCAACATGGAAGGACTGTGGCTGACCAAGTTTGCAGATGACTGCAAACTGGGCGCCATAATCGACACTCCAGCCGACACAAGCATCCTCCAAAAGGGCCTCATAGAAACAGACAACTGGTGCCAGAGCCATGTCCTCAAGCTAAATGCCAAAAAGTGGATAGTCATCCCCTTTGGCAAAAACAAAGTGCCCACAAATTACCACATAGGTGGTAATCCATTAAGTACAGAAGAAGTAATTAGGGACCTGGGGACCCAAGTTGATAGCAATCTCTCATTTGACAACCACGTGGCCAAAGTGGTTAGAAAAACATTTTATATAGCCCACCTAATCATGAAGGGATTCACATCTAGATCAGGGGAGGTCATCGTGCCTCTTTACTCATCCCTCATCAGGCCCATAATTGAGTACAATGCCCCTTTTGGGATGTACCTTACCAGACACCTGCAGCAACTGGAAAGACCCCAAAAGTACCTCACCAAGAGGATCAAAGGGCTCAAACAGATGCCATATGCTGCCCAGTTAAAGAAACTCCAGCTCTACTCAGTGGCATACCGCCTGCTCAGAGGCAATCTGTGCCTGACATATAAAGCCATGTCCACCCCGGAATTAATGGACATGCTGCACCTCAGAAAATCCAAATCCCATCGAGCTACACGCTCGAGAGACTTGAACCTCAGCACTGAAATAAATAGGACATGCTGGAGGAACAGATTCATAACCCAGAGGCTCCCTTCACTCTGGAATAAAATCCCAGTCCAGGTTAGGCAGAGTCCTCATTGACTCTCTTCAAGAGGAATCTTGATGAGTGGATGGGAGATCGTAGGTTTACCCTGGGTATCACTTCTGTGTCACTGTTAGACAGAGGCACAGTATACTAACCTCAAAAAACGGCATAGCAAAATTATTTTAAAATGAGTGGCGAAAGCCAAACACACTCTGGCTAGGCTTATAAATGCTCTAGGGCAGATAGCCTAGTATGAACCTATGAACCTATATCCTTCATAAAAATTAATACTAATGTTAATCCTATTATTCTAAATTCTTTCCAAGTTTATAAGAGCAATACTTAAAATCTGCCCCTATTTCAAGGCCTTTGTCCCACCATTATTTTTGGATCTGTCCAGATTTCTTATGCTAACAGGTTGATAGATATTAATGTGCTTGTGGAGGGTATTTCTCCAAAGCTCTCCCCCATGCAGGGAGATGTTCAGTCAGCATCTCCCTGGATTACATTATACTACATTATATAAACTTGAGTTTCAATAGTTTGGATTTACTGTTTAAATCCCCAAAGCTCATATTAGAACATAGACCGCAGTGTGCAGGAATAGGCCCATTGGCCAACCCAACAAGCTAATGCTTTCTTTAAAAAATCAAAGCTGGGCTACTCCTAATTAGCAAAGACATTTTCCATAGTCTAACAATAGACTGGGTGACAACTTTTATTGTTGTACCTGTGTTACATTTTTCAGTCCTGTATGTCATACTTTTTCCTCATAACTTCACCTCACTATGCATGATGTCTATATTTAAGTAGTCCTAGTTCTTCATTAAATAGTGCATTGTATCCCAAACATAATTTTCCTGTCATTGACCTCTAACTAACTACAGTCTTTGATCATACTGGTTTTTGCATTCTTCAATGTTTCTTATAAACTTTCTCTGAGTAGATTTCAAACTTCTTAGATCTCACTTTGAGTAACTACAAGATAATAGGTTATATTCACTAACTGATCTGATATAAGTCATGCACACCTTGTTGGACAGTGCTTGAATTAGGTATTATAACCCAAATTACTCTTAATGCTTTACTATGAACTACAGATAGATTTAGTGAATGATTCATGTCCCTGCTTATGTATAGTCCCCTAAATCCTAATATTTGCCATATTTTGAAATAGTTGTTCACAGAAAGCCGCAAATGAGATAACCACACAAAAAAGGCCAGGAAGGAAGAGTAGGTCACCAAATTTTATTCCACCATAAAATTGTAATGAGGGTAATGAATCTACCAATATGAATGAAGATCGTAGTGATGTCCCTTTAGACCAAGCAGGTCCGAGACATTTAGAGCGGATCAGGGAGAGGGAATACAACAACCAGAACAGACAGAATGACCGGGAAAATCAGCCGTATTGGCACCAGCGTGGATTCCAAAAGAGGAATTCGTCGAACCAACGGAAAGGCTGGAATCGGAATCAACAGCGAAACTGATTAACCAGAGAGCTACAGTTGGTGATGGTAGTGGACTTCATATTCTTATCAATGATATGGGTGATTTCAAGGTATTTAACTACAGTTCCCTGGACTATTCTGTTGAAATTGCTAATTTATACGGTAGAGGATTAACCTTCGTTCCCTGTGTTCGCTCTAACCTTCCTCAGCTAATATTAGATCTAAAACTGTTTACTAGGAAAATGAACCTAAATATTGTATTTAGCAATAGTAACAGGAGTATTTCGAATTACTTGAGACCTTCCAGCATTTGTAATCCACCTATCCATACTACCCTCCCCTCTTTTGAGAAATTATGTGAACTGGATTTCAGACACTTATTTAAACCTCCTGTTACTCATCATAATTTATTTTATTAATTTTTTATTTTACATTTATTTACTGGGCTAGTCCAACTGGATACATGTCCATTTTCAGTAGAGGCCCAGGGAGATAAGTTCCAAGATTAAACTAATGTAACAGGAATACAAAACAATACAGCAACATAAAACTAATACATGTTAAAAATACAAATACAGTAAAGGTGCAGACTAACATAGCAAAACTATGAAACCTGTTGAACTTGACATTCTGACTACAGTGCAACAACAAAAAGTTAGAATTGTTCAACCTGATAAAGGTGGGGTGGTTGTAATCATGGATATGCAGGACTACTCTCAAAGTATGTACAATATTTTATTTAGTACTACCTATTGTCAAGTGTCAAGAAATGAGGTAAACATTGCTTACCACAGGATTAATGTACAACTAAGTGACCTGCTTATGGAAGGTCATATCTGATTAGTTATATTCAAATATTTGAAAATGAATGTCGCAATTATCCCTACAATATTTGGGCTTCCTAATTTGCACAAACAAATTGTAGATCCACCATTTTGCCCCATTGTGGATGCCCGTAATTCTATTACTTCCCCTATTGCTAAGTTTTTGGATACAAAACTTAAACAGTTATTAAGAAATGAAAAACATCTTTGCATTGACTCACGGAACTTTCTTGCAAAATGTAATGAGGTATGTTTTAATAATCAGTTTTTCTTTTTTACAGTGGATGTAAAATCTTTATTCACTGTAATACCCCATGAAATCAGCCTAGATTGGTTTGGTCAGTTTTTACTTAGGAAGGGGACTGATCAAGATACTATTAATACATGTGTAGAAATGATGGAAATGGTTCTGAGAAATGACTATATTTATTTTGATAAGCAATAGTTTTGTCAGCAGACAGGTGTTGCAATGGGGTGGCTTGTGGACCTTTTTATGTGAACATGGTTATGTGTGAGTGGGAGCGGAGATTTATTTTTGGGCATCCAGGATTTCAAAATTGTATCTTATATTTGAGATACCTGGATGATTTGTTTTTCATTTGGAAAGGGAATAGAATAGTATTAACATCTTTCTAGATTATATCAATAACACAACTGATTTTTTGTACTTCGCTTGTAATATGAGTGATGAGAGTATCAGTTGCCTTGATGTCAAATTAAAAAAGGATGTGATAAAAGGGAGATATGTCTTTACTATATATAGGAAGCCACCTATTCAAATGCCTTCTTACACTTTCATAGTAACCACCACTTGTCCCCAAAAAAAGCAGTTGTCAAGGGACAATGTGTGAGGGCTGCGAGGATGGTGTCAGATTTTGATCTATTCCTCTGTGAGTGTGCCCTTTTAGAGAGCATGTTTATTAGGAGGGACTATCCTGAAGGCTTTGTACAAGACATTAAAAGAGAAGTAGTGAAAAAGAGGAGGTCTGGGTTTTATTCTCCCGTTGTTGATGAAAATTTACATGGCAATAATGAAAGTTTAAATAATTTAGCTATTTCAGAAAATAGGGGGAGAACAGTTACTACTGCAACTACTAATTTTAGATTATCCTTTACAACCAGGTTTTCTGTGGATTATAAATCTATCCAAGAGATTTTGTTTAAAAATTGGAAGGTTTTGATGGGAGATGGGGAGATTATACCCAAAATTAATAACAAACATGTTATTGTTTGGAAAAGAGGTTTGAATATCAAAAATCTGGTAGAATAGTTTGCTAGCCAACAAGATGATTTAAAACTTAGATATATGTATCCATGTGGGAGATGCCATCACTGTAAATTTATCAATGTGGGTGAACTCTTTGAAATTAATGAGTTCATTCTCAGGATTAAAGGACAGTATAATTGTAATAGTCCTGGAGTTGTCTATCTGTCATTGTGTCAGGCCTGCCCTGCCTTTTACATAGGCAAGATGGAGCGGATGTTGAAGCAGCATATTTACGAACATAACTATGATATATGGGGGGGGGACTACCAATGCCCTATATAGACATATTTTGGAATTTCCTGAACATCATTTTAAATTTATCATAATTGAGCAAGTAAAAAAATATATAAGAGGTGGCCCTTGGCAATAGATTTTAGAGAATCGTGAGTTATATTGGATTTTACACCTGGATGTTGTAGGGTTTCCAGGTCTGAATGAAATTGAATCTATAGGGTGTGTGTTAACAATGAAAGCAGAACTGAGATAGTTGGTTTATTTTATATATATATATATATATATATATATATATATATATATAAAACATTTTTTAGTTATTTTTTGTATATATATATATATATATATATATATATATATATTCATATACATATATATATATATATATATATATATATATATATATATATATACATATATATATACACATATATATATATATATATATATATATATATATATTTTTTTTTTGTTAAGTTAGAGTTACATATACATTGTTATAAATGTTTTTATACATTATATTTTATATATTTTTTATATATTACGTTTTCTTTTTAGGGGGGATTTATAGTGGAGTAAGCAAACACATATTTATATATTTAGTTATTGAATCACATGCAATTTTGTATATACAAAAAGTTTCTCATACATTTCTGCTTTAATTAGTTAATTGGAGACTCAGTCATGTGACATTGCATGCTTATATATGAGCTCACTTTGCTTTTGTTTTTTATCTGATGAAGTTATGTATTTTACTTAACAAAAGTGCTTATGTTCATACAATTTTATGGTGGAATAAAATTTGGTGACCTACTCTTCCTTCCTGGTCTTTTTTGTGTGGTTATATTTTGAAATAGTGTTGTTCATCAATATGAAATTATTAGTAAGTTTCACTTTCCAAAATACAAAACTCCAAATACATTAAACACAATGTGACATCAGTGCAGGTCAAACAGACGGCAAAAATGCTGAATATTACTGAACTAAATACTTAATTTAAACTACACATTGGACCAGGGTGTAATGCCATGTCTGAAGATACTTTAGAAGCAATGGTATTAAAATGTATAAACAAAAAGTGTGCGTGCACATTCTAAACATATTCATAGCACCAGCTGGAGCAACTTGTTTAAAAGCAAATGATAAGGGAGTATTAAAACAAGAGGTATGAGATCTTCTAGTTGTAGAATATGGAGAAGTAAATTTAATATCCTGAGTCATTTCACTAGTGAAAAGCTAAGGATGGTAAAATAAACGTATGGTGTGTAAGCAACAAACGTGTGTACAGCAATAGACTGACAGTCACAGAGACATACTGAGTATTACACACAGTAATAGAAAAAGGTACTCCGCATCACTCTGTTGATTTATTTATAGGCTTAGGAAGTTTGCCAAAAGAATAACAGATACAAATATGTCCTGCTGCTGTGCCAGTGATGTATGTTCCTGGAAAACTATCAGCAGTTCTCATGAATAGAACTGGGCAGGAAACAAGGCAAATAAAAAATTATGCTTCATTAAATAGAAAGTTCAGTCAGTGGAATTAGAACAGTATGCTACTGTTGTAGAACAGGAAATTAGTTTATTTTGTACTTTTCAACTAGCTGTGAATAAAATTAAAAAGTAAATATTGTCCCTTGCACATAGTTAAAGAGGTAGTATCAAAAATGCCAAATGCTAAACTTTCAGTTCTTGCTGAAAAGTAAGGATTCAGGCAGATAAAACTAAATAAAGAAAGCTCTAAGCTGAGTGCATTTAAAAATACCATTTGGATGGTATGAGTTTCTTAGACTGCTCTATGGTATTTCATTAACACTAGAAGTTTACAAAAGAGATGTATACAGTTAACTGAAGAATAAGAATGTGTTCTGAACATAGAGGACACTCTACTAGTGTAGTATAAGACATAGCAAGAGCAAGGCAAGAGACTGATATTGGAGTTAAATATATTACAACATCATAATTTCAAGATAAATAAGAGCAAATGTAGAATAAGTCTGACAAGTCTGAAATGCATGGGTCATATTCAAATGTCAGTGGGACTGAAGCTTCATACAGAAAAAGAACAATTATGCAAATGCCAAAATAAGTGGACAAGCAAGCATTATAGAGGTTTCTATGAATGATGCAATACATTTCAAAATTTGTATTCTATGTATCAGAGATAATATGCTTTTAAGAAAGTTGGCACAGCTAGACATAGCCTGAGAATTAAGCTGTAAGCAATTAAATAATTTTTGAAAAACTCAAGAATCAAATTACAGAAATAACACCATTACAAATCTATGATTTGAATAAGTCAATTTTATTGCAAGTAGAAGCTTGCCAGACTGGTATAGTGGTTGTGACTTTACAAGAGAATAGATCAGTTGCTTATTAATCAAGAATAGTTACAGATGCATAAAAGAGAAAAGAATATGTGGAATTCCATGAATATGTTGATGCTGAAGATGTTTGATAGAAAACAAACTAAAATCTTGCAAAATGTAATTAGAAAGTCATTTACAAGACACCTTAGAGACTGCAGACGATGTTACCTAATCTAAAGAATAATGAAATTAATGCAGAACACAAACCAGGCAAGGAACTGCACATAGTAGATATTATCTATTGTAAAAACATGAAAAACTTTAGAAGAAGAGATTAATATTCTTTGGGTAAGTCTGCATTCGGTAGTAAAAAAATATATAAAATACTTCCAAAGATGTACTGATAAAGACTTAGACATTCAGTTTCTTAAGGAAGTTATAATAAGAGGCTGCCATGTGTAAAAATCATCAGTAAGGAAAAAAAATCAATCTTACGTTTTCTTTCACTGAAGAAATAATTGATTTCTACGGCTTAATGTTCAAAGATAGCAGAATAATAGTTCTCAGTCCATGCAAGGGTAAATGCTTGAGAGGATACATGATTCTCATGTTGGAAGGGAATGATACAAAAAAATGAGAAAAGCATAAAATTAATTGGCCAGAAGAAGTAGTACATATTTCAGCCATTTGTAATGAATACAATAAAGTCAGTATGAAGGAAGAATTGTAGCATACCAAGTAAAACATTCCCATGGAGTCAAATGGGGGCATATTTAATTCTGAAGAAGTCATATATCTCATCTACATAGATTTGTATTCCATGTTCCCTGAAATAATCATACCGGAAGCCACAACATGCTAAATTGCTCTGAGTGCATTAAGTCTATATTCTTGATACAGATGAGATGTTTGGTTGTAATATCTAACAATGTTACACAATACAAAAGTTAGTAATTCAGAAGATTTATGCATGAGTGGGTATTCATACATATACCATTAGATTCACACTCTTCACAATCCAACACACAAATGGAAAGCACTATCCCTAAAACAAATAAAAAAAATCATGAGGACTGGCAGTCTAAAGTTTAGAATACAGGAATGCTCCCTTGCAGGGAATCAGTCTAAGTTCATTCATTAATAGGCATGAGGTTGAAAAGTAAACAATCTTACTCTAACTGTACATAAAATTCAGTATCAAATAAAAGAAATTCTGCAAAGAAATAATGAGAGACGGACAGGATAACTATTATATTTACAAGCCACAGAACATGACGTCCCTCCTTCCCATAGTACTAACACCTCACTTCTAACCTATATAGATACTGTAAATAAAGCTAGAGATAATGGCAAACTAGCCTCCTACTTATTTCTAGATGTGGCTAAAGCCTATGATACAGTTTGTCACAGCAAACTTCTACTTGAAATGTCCTCATTAGGTCTCTCTCTGCTCACTCTTCTATGGTTCAAAAGCTACTTATCCAATAGGTATCCATCAGTAAAATGGCACTCCAACCCCTCTCCATACCTCCCAGTCACCACTGGTATGCCACAAGGTGCTGTCTTGGTCTCCTCTGTAACATTCTCACCAACACCCTCAACAATTTGATGATAGATGGTTCTGCCAGCCATGCCAGAGAGAAGTAGGGCAGTGGGTGCATGATTTGTGCCAGCACAGCTAGCTGCAATTGTATAAATAATTATATGCAATTTGTATATCAAGTTGATCTGTACAGATGCTTGTGCTGAAAATATATTTGTGAGCTTTGCTTGTATTAATTGTGTTAAAATGTATCAACAGTGCACCCTGCTGAAATGAAGAGAAATGTACATGTATTATGGTATCCGAATTAAGTGAATATGTTTTAATAGATAACACTGGCACAGCAATGGTTAACCAGCTGGCTTAGTTTAGGAAAAATAAGGGAAATGTAAATGAGCTCTTAAGTCATTGAACAGTACCCCAGAGTGCTGAGCAGGACCAGAGGTGATGGGTCTGGGACAGAGCTTTTGTTCATTAGCTCATCAAAAAGATGGGAGGCGTCCTAGGAACAGCCATGAAAGCTCTAAGTGTGTATTGTAGCAGTCTGCTAAAGCCCTGGCTCAAACTTCAAAAGGAGATATTGTGGGAACATGGAGTCGGGTGACCAGATGCGGTCATTCTGCAAGTCATCTTGGATATTATATTTTACAGGGAGTAATCTCGGAATATAGAGTATTCTGTTTGGGAGCCTCACTAGAAAGACTGTTCATGTATTTCATCTTGCCTTGCCCAAGTAAGTTACTAGGGAACAGTAAATTCTGTCAGATTCAGTCAGGAATATGGTGAAGCTTAGTTTAGAGATTGTTTTTCTTTATTTGTATGAGTCTGTCCATCAATGATGTTTTCAAAATTTTCTGTGATTTGAAATCTGTGGTTTACTTTGAATATATATTCAATATTTTCATGTACTTTTATTATTTATTATTACATATAGTTAAAACTTTTATTATATCTGGCCCTTAGTATCTAACCCTTGAGAGTACTTCTACTTATTTGGTGATACTGTGTGGGCCACTCCAGAAGGCCTAACCATCTTGGTGAACTACTACCATTTGTATTAGTGTTAATATTACACAGTATATTGGACACCCTTTGTTAAGGGCTTTAGAGTAGATGATTTTAAAGTATCTGGTGGCAGTGATAACTACCTTATACTCTGGGCAGAAGAGGGTACAGCAGGTACATCTGTGGCAGCCTTTCCCTGGTGTGTGTGTGTGTGTGTGTGTGTGTGTGTGTGTGTGTGTGTGTGTGTGTGTGTGTGTGTGTGAAAAATCAAATCTCTCAGGGTGTGTGTCACCTACTTGGGGCAGGGACACGAAGCAATGGGTTTACTGAGAGGGTGCTAGAGGACTTGGCTTTGACACTCAGCTGAGGCCCTAACCCTACAGCTGTACCAGTGGGGAACCTTATCGGGGATCTGGAGGGAGAGAGATATAGAGACATCTAGACCCTGGGCTGAGTGTGTTCCCTATGTGCTCTTAAGGAAAACTGTACTTGGTGCAAAGAGATATACATCTGGAAATAATGAGTGCATCCATTTGTATTCCAAGTGCACATCCCTCTTCAGTGTCAGCGGTGAGGATTCAGACTGCTTGACTACTGGCCCAGTGTGGGGATGACACATATTGGTGCTAATCACATACTGGCAGCAGTGGTGGGCATCACACACACATCCACACAATAGGCCTCCATAATACAGAACCCAGATGGCTCCATACTCATTTGCACATCTGACAATATGCACACCTCCAAAGCTTTAATATGGCTTTGCAACTAACAACTCATGCTTGACTCTAAATAAATAAAAGCAAACTACTACTTTTTTTTTCCAAAATCCTTCTCTCATGAAAAAATGAAATTTAAAGTCCTCTCTCTGGATATTACAGCCATTGAAGTCACTTCTCAAAGCAAATTCTTAGGGATGGTAGTGGATTATAATATTAAATTCAACCTGCATATACCAAATTGTATAATAAAAACTCATCAAAAGCTAGGGATACTTTTTAAAGCTAAATCTTTCTCAGCGATGCAACTAAAATGACACTTGCCACTACTTATCTCTTCCCCTCACTTCTTTATTGTGCTCCCATACTTATTATCATAACAAAAATCATAACTTGAACAATGCTATAACAAAATAGCTAAATTTGCAGCAAATACCCATTTTAGAACTCACCAGTGACTATCCCAGAACGCCTAAATTGGTTAGAACTACCCCATCAACTAGCATATACACAGCTTCTTACCACCTATAAAACTTTCCAGAATCCATCTGCTTATCCAGCACTAAATACCATTTTATGCAACTATCTTCCCGGTCGGTCATTATAATCCAATGACCAAAAACCTCTGTCTGTCCACAAACCTATCAAATCTGTTGGATATCATCTGTACTTGTGCCATGTTGTTAAGGCCTAGAACTATATCCATCAAGTCAATACCCTCCCATCCTTCAAAACTGTTCAGAAAGACTTTCCAGCCAAAAGCTGTCTCTGTTCTTGCTCAACATCATATAAACTGTATCCCTAAATGTGAACAGATACATATTCATACTTTATATCTCCTTACTCTCCCTTCGTCACTCACTCACTTCCTTACTTCTATGAATTTCTCTCCCCTGGCTTTCTCTCTAATTATATCATTAGCCTGCTTTTCTCTTACTTCATATTGCAATTCGTGTTTGTATTATGTTAACTTACCTTTAATTTCTTTATAAACTGGCTAAAATTTAGGTATCTGTTACTGTTTAGCTCTTGCATTTTTTTTTCAAATAATGGTCAATATGGTTAATATCAACAATTATAAATTGCTTTACATTGGTATTTTTAATACACAAAATTGGGTACCTTAACAGCTTTTTAAAAAACTTTTTGCTACCACTGCATGATTTTCCAATTTTTACAAATAACATTGCAATTAGTTTTAAAACTATTTCTTTGTTCCTGTCTTCTGAACTATTTTTTATATTAATGATACGGGCAAAAATGGTATCCCTTTTCTCTAATTTTCTTAAAATGCAATTAATCAAATCAGACATATATCCTCTATCCATGCATACTCCCTGTTGTTAAAAGCTAATTTAGAAGCCCTGCTTGACACTAGTTTACTATCATTATGTCAATTCACAGGTGGTTGAGTCTTCTTATGGTCAATGCACTTCCTTGGAAGTTGGAATGCTGAATTCTGGTATACCCGACACAAACACCAAACCTCAAAACTCTCTACTACTCTGGACCCAGGAACAAGTATTACCATGGGTCCAGAAGGGGGCAAGGTTGGACAGTCAGGAATGTTGGTGTTTGACATTTTGACATTCAGGATGTAGAAATCACATAAAGGGACTTGACTGCCTGTGAGTCAACAGAATGATAATAACCTCTAACACGTAATGACTATTAATTGCATGATTACCACCCATCAGTGTCTTACTCATAAACATACAGTGGAACAAGGCTTTTACAGAATGTTATAAACATATTAATTGAAAACTATCCCACATGATACAAAATGTTTGTGGCAACTGCTTATTAATTCACCAGCAAGATCTAACATTCCACATATGGGGATTGTTACTCTTGCTCTACAAGACTTACTATAATCTACTCTTAGTTTACTATACCTGAAGGCATGGACAAATGTCTGATCCCCATTTACCTTATTCAATGAATATACAACTCATCCAGTTATGCATTATAACACAGATGGTCACTATAAAACAGTCCAGCAACTGAAGTCCTTATTCTTGCAAATGAAAACTACCACTGTTATCCAGGAAACCTTCAGCTGCTGATACATTTTCCAAAAAGATTCAGTATATAATAGTTTGGATTAAGTTTGCTGAGCTACTTTAAATTAAACATTAAATTATACAAAAAGAGTTTAAAAATAGTTAAGAATAGCAAGGTAAAAAAGTATACATATATACAGAATTCTTATTTAGGAGTTAAAATGTGGTTTAACTAACAAACAGTAAAATTTAAACAGCTGTTAAAGAGGATTTAAAGACAGAAGATGTAAATTATGATGAAAATCTATGCAGCAATATATAGATATAGATATAGATATATTTATACACAGGCAGTTCACTCTGTTTTGTAGAAACAAAACTTTATAAGAACCAGATCTTTTGAATGGTCAGTGATGTGTCTATTGAGAGTGGAAGACTTCAGTCTTGTTGGTAGTAAAACTGAAATTATAACAAATATTGTTTTAATGATATGACTACAGCATTCTTACCAAATTTATATATCATTGCACCTAGTGTGCAACTCATGTATTTGTATAAAAACTATTAAATCAAATAATTTTATAATACAAGGTGGTAGAAAGCTTTGATATTAATTCCATCATAGCTAGCACATTACAAAACTGACCTGAAAGCCGTAACAATTGTAATTAAAAGACAGGACAGACTAGACAGATATAGATTGTAAGAAACCCTTGGCTTTGATCCATACCGGTAGTACAGTGATGGCACACTGAAATGCACTGGACAATTTGTAATAAACTAGCAAGATGCAAATGAACCCAAGTGTCATGTTCTTTGGCTTTGGGATTATCACTCAGGAAAAATGTATCATACGAGGTACAACCTTGTGCTAATGCAATCCCACAGTGCCATACAGTTATTATGATCACCATCATTATTTAGCCTTCTGAGGACTCAGAAAGACCTACTAAACATACTACTGGCTATTTCCAACAGTAACCTGAATGCATTTAGTAGTTAAATGATTTTTTTTACTGACACATAGTAAACCAAACTATTGGCTATTTGTTATTTGCTATTTATATAATATAGTATATATAATGTGTATGTATATGTGTGTGTGTGTGTGTGTGTGTGTGTGTGTGTGTGTGTGTGTGTGTGTGTGTGTGTATGCATATATATATTTTTTTTTTTTTTTTATAGGTTCATAGGTTGGTACTGGGCTATCTGCCCAAAGGCATATATTAGCCCTGCCATGTTGTGCGGTATTCACCTCCCCTTTAGTAGTTCCCTAGACCCTTGTACTAGCAGCTAGTACCCTTGGCTCCTATCTAGTAGTGCTGGTGGTGTGATCCCCGGTGTGAACTTTCTGTTACCCATCCACTCATCCAGGTTCCTCTTGAAGAGTGATAGTGAGGGTCCCTGTCTTATGTAGATCGGGACCCTGTTCCATAGTAAGGGAAGTCTCTGTGAAGGGAATCTATCCCTCCAACATGTTCTATTCATTGTTGTGTTGTGTTGAGGTTTATATCCCTAGCTCGAGTAGATTTGGTTTTGCTAAGATGGAGCATGTTCAATAATTCTGGGTGGACATGGCTCTGTACGTTAGACAGAGATCGCCACTGAGAAAGCGGTATGCAACAGAGAACAGTCTTAGCTTTTTCAATCGTGCTGCATAGGGCAACTGCTTGAGGCCAGTAATCCTCTTGGTTCGGTACCTTTGTGGTCTCTCCAGCTGCTGGAGATCTAGCCAGGTACATTCCAATTGGTGCATTGTACTCAATAATGGGTCTGATGAGGGAAGAGTAGAGGGGCACCATTACATCCTTAGATCTTGATGCGAACCCTTTCATGATCAGATGGGTCACATAAAAGGATTTTCTAACCACTTTGGCACCATGGTTATCAAAGGAAAGCTGACTATCTACTTGGGTCCCTAGATCCCTTATTTCTTCTTCAGATTTCAGGGGATTACCTCCTATGTTGTAGTTTGCGGGTACTCTGTTTTTTCCAAAGGGGATTATTATGCATTTTTTTGCATTTAGCTTGAGACTATGGCTTTGACACCATGCATCAGTCTCATTTAGGCCCTTCTGGAGGATCTCCATGTCGGCTGGAGACTCTATTATAGCACCCAGTTTGCAGTCGTCCGCAAACTTAGTCAGCCACAGCCCTTCCGTGCTTGCCTGTATTTCTGAGAAGTATATGCCAAACAGGAGGGGCCCCAGGACAGAGCCCTTATATATATATATATATATATATATATATATATATATATATATATATATATATATACACACACACACACACACACACACACACACACACACACACACACACACACACTCACACACACACACACACACACACATATACATATTTTTATATATATATATATATATATATATATATATATATATATATATATGGGTCTACATCTGCTCTTCAAATACACACTTTACCGAAGAATAAGACAGCTGAATCCACTTTAGCAAAAGTGCACTTAAGCAAAATGCACTTTTGCGAACAACAGTTTACCAAAGCGCAAAAACAGCAAAAAACATACTGGAAACACATTTTTGCAGGGGGCAAACCTCCCTGCACCCCACACACCCCCACTACTTATATATATTAACTTCAAGATCACACTCCAGTGGGGAAAAGCATATATAACAACACATTCTCTCAACATTCTAGGTTCACCTCCCATAAAATACTCAACAGCAAATACAAGTGAACATACCTGCACTACCACAGGATTCTGGAACTGCTAACTGTGCTTCTGTAAACTGTTGTTAGCAAAAGTGCATTTTCGTTTAACTGTACTTTTGCTAAAGTGGGTTTGGCTGTCTGTTCTTTGGTAAAGTGCATTTTCGAAGAACATCAGTAGACCCATACATATATATATATATATATATATATATATATATATATATATATATATATACATATATATAAATATACAGATAGCTAGATGTGTGTGTTTATGGATAGATAGATATGCACATATACATATATATGCACACATACATAAAGGTATAGATGCATATTAGAATGAAGAGTCAGCAAACATTTCAAATCCTTGTAAACTAAAAATTTATTTCAGAAAAACTAAATGGCAGAATTTTTGTTCACTAAATTAACAGCAAAAGGTGAAAACACACCAGTTGTCTGTTAAAATAAATAACTGTAACAGTTTATGGAAGACAGCCACTCTCACATCATAATTTTTTTTGTCTCATAGAAGTGAGTGGTTATGACTGCATATTCAGAATAAAACAGTTCTCAGTTCCCCCTTTATTTACGTCTCACCCAAGCAAGTGGAAATGGTTGCAGACACAAGTTTTTTTAAAACAGGTAATAGTTTTTTCCTCTCGCTTTCCTTCTCTCTCTTTATGTGGGTTTTGCATTAGCAACTGGCTATAGTTGCATACATAAAGTAAAATGGCTACCTTTTGTTCCTCTCTTTCTCCAGGTCTCACACTAGTGAGTGGTTGGATTGCCAATGCAAAATAAAGCAAGTAACAATTTTCTTTGCCAGATTTCATCCTGGAAGACAATAGGACCTTTAAAAGTTATAAAAATAAAGCAATCTATCTTTCACCAGCCCTCATACTAATGAATGGCAGCAAAGTTATGCTTAGTAAGAAAATAATTAAAGAGCAATCTGACCCTAGACCTCTGGTTGGTTTGGGTGTCAATTTTGTGTATTGAAATTTAAATAGTATACAATGTTACAAGTACAAAACCTTGATAATCTGTAATTTAGTGCAAGCCTTAGGCAAATTCTATAGGCACAAAACACTGCTTAACCGAAAAGTCTGTAACAAAATGGACTGTATGCTATAAAAGGAGTCTCTGACAACCACTAAGTAGGGAAACCAGATGTTTTATGGTAAAAGCAGTTTCTCAGGTCATACCTCAATATGCAAGCTGAACATTACTGTTTGGTTCACCATTCCAACGAGGAAATAGAAGTACCTCTCCACAGAAGTACCTCACCAAGAAGATCAATGGCCTCAAACAGATGCCCTATGCAGCTCAACTGAAGAAACTCCAGTTGTACTCGGTTGCATACCGCCTACTCAGAGGTGATCTCTGCCTGACATACAAGGCCATGTCCAACCCAGAATTGATGGACATGCTCCACCTAAAGAAAACCTTATCCCCTCGAGCCACATGCTCTAGGGATTTAAACCTCAACACAATAATAAATAGGATGTGCAGGAGGGATAGATTCCTGTCCCAGAGACTTCCCATGCTTTGGAGCAAGATCCCAATCTACATTAGGCAGAGTTCCTTGCTAACACTCTTCAAAAGAAACCTTGACGAGTGGATGGGAAACAGAAAGTTTACCTCAGGGATCACTTCAGTAGCTCTTCTAGACAGAGGCATAGGGAACTAATCTAAGGGGGCGGCAAAAGCCAACACATTCTGGATAGGCTTATAAATGTCTTCAGGCAGATAGCCTAGTACCCACCGATGAACCTATGAACTTAAATGCATCTCTTCACTTTCAACCTGCAAGACCTCCAAAGGCAGTCAAGATCACACAGCATTACAGCATCCATATCTCTGTAATCCCATTTAAACTCCTTCAGACTTAACTTCTACAGTTCTTAACTTCTTGACTTCCTAACTTCTGCCATATTGCCTGTGATCTTGCCTTGTAAAGGCACCTGCCTATCTCTTTTCCCAGTTACCTGACAAAACTAGTAATTTTGTAAATTCCCAACCTCCGAAACCCCCTGCTATTACACTAACACCCATTACCATGTGCCTAATTTCTATAGCTACTAAATGAGACAAATGTGCCTTCTGATCCTAACTATGCCCATCAGTGCCATCTGCTAGGCTGCCCTGGTGGTGGCACACATTATGGTACAATATCGATTAGATTAGGGCAATAAAAATTAAGCAGTCACATTTGTTCTGTTTTGAATCTTAATCATTTTAGGTTAAGGCAAACTGCTCTGGTACAGAAACATACCAAAGCAACTTAGTGTTCATGTGTTTCATTATGTAAAATTGTATATAGTATACATTTTGGTCATTTAAATAACTTCTATGTCATGTTTGAGAGCATTTGTTGAATGAGCAGCCAAGATACCTTACTACTAACGTGGCACAGCAGAAGCATATTGAATGAGCACAACAGGGGCCACCATTTGGCACACTGATTTTTAAAAAAATAGAAGTAACTGAAGGCTGAGACATGTCTTATTCAAAGGAATATACTTTAGCATATATTGTGGTGCATTCTTCAGACAAATTGTTTGGTTTTCACTATTACATATGGTTAAATCAGAATACATTCTAGTGGTCTAATCCAAACAATAAACATCTAATCAATAAAATTACAGTATTAATGAGGTACATGAATTATGCATGACGCTATGCAAGTTAATTTCTTGTGCTCAGGGTATGAACCATTTAGATTACTCAAGTAGTGTTCAATGTAACTAAGACCCAGAGAAAAATGGTTGGGTTTGTGAAGTTACATCTGGAAATGAAGCATTCTTGCTGGGCCTATGGTAAGTGAATGCATCCATGGAACTTGCATTGCACCAGTAATTTTCCAAAGACTAAGAAACCACACAACAACTTGACATCTATTGATTGCAATGGGAAAACACATTTTAGTAAATGGCTTTCAGCACTACATTATCAATCTACTAAATGGCAGTTTACTGGCTGAAAATAATAAATGCAAAGTGATTAAAGTTTTAATCATAAAATACATTCTGATGTGAGGTTTTAATCTTTAAAAAATAGAAACAGGATGATATGTATTTTTATTCTGCAGATATGTTACTAAGAAAAATAATGAATTATTTTAAATGCAATATAAAGCTAAGATACACTGATTAGTGTAGCTTAGTGTTATTTAAATCTTAACCTTTTCAAAACTCTTTGAAAGACCACTCTTATGGTTTACCAAGCAATAATTTTCTAGCCCACAGCTTTGTGGTCAGCTTTACTGTAAAATGAAGGTATGCCACCTACACTTCAGAAAAGGCTGTTTTTGTAAAAAAAAATTGGAAAACAGGTTACTTAGAATTATACATATTATTTTCAACACTGCAAAATGTGTGTGTGTGTGTGTGTGTGTGTGTGTGTGTGTGTGTGTGTGTGTGTGTGTGTGTGTGTGCGTGCGCACGTGTGTGTGTGTGTGTGTGTGTGTGTGTGTGTGTGTGTGTGTGTGTGTGTGTTTGTGTGTACTAGCTTTTGCTCAGTCTTTGCTGCTATAAAATACTATTGCAAAATAGGCTGTCTCAATAAGAGGTGTGTATAGCTAAGATGGCAATATTATTTTTTCAGTTTTTGCAGTTTACATTACAAATACAGCATGACTTTACTGCACTCAATTTAACTGAAGACACTATGCAAAACAAAGAAAAAGAGGGAGGAGAAACAACAGCAAACAGAAAAAGATGGCAATGAACATTTGAAAGAAACAAAAGAGAATAGCATTTTTAGCTATGTTATTAAAAGATGGAGGCACGGGAAATGAGATACTAATAAAGATGTCAAAAACAACAATTGAGGCACAAAGAAAGATAAAGAGTGGGAGAAATGGTAAAAAAGAGGATCTGGAAAAAGAAATCCCAAAGAAATGTAGGTGATCTAGCTTTAAAACAGAGGATGAGAGGGATAGAGAGAAAAGAAAATCCCAAAGCAAGTGGATAATTTTAATATGTGAAGGTTTACATATGGGCTAAAGAATCCAAAATTAAGTAGCAAACTTGAAGGTAAACTGCAGCTGGACGCACTATGAAATGTTGAATAATGTCTTGGTGAAGCCCCTGCTGGATGAACACATCCTGTTGTAGCATAATCTGGATGAAAACATTTTTTTTACAAGGGAGCAAGCCCCCAACTACATGACCCCCAACCACTAAGAAAAGGGAAAGTAAAAAAAAACAGTAACACATTTTTAATGACATAATAGAAATAGTGCTAACACTGACTGCCTATAATAAACACCAATAATAATGCAATTCATGAAAATTTGCTCTACAAGTTGTAAAATAATTTTAAACCAAAGTAAAATGACCGCACACAATGGAGGAAAATAAGGTTTCCACACCACACTTTAATGAAACAGTTCAAACAATCCAATTAGTTCCTTCAATCCAATTGGATTGCTGAAACTAATCGGATTGTTTGAACTGCTTCATTAAAGTCTATTGCTGAAACTAATTGGATTGTTTGAACTGTTTCATTAAAGTGTGGTGCTGGATTGCTGGAACTAATCGGATTGTTTGAACTGTTTCATTAAAGTGTGGTGTTGGATTGCTGGAACTAATCGGATTGTTTGAACTGTTTCATTAAAGTGTGGTGTTGGATTGCTGGTACTAATTGGATTGTTTGAACTGTTTCATTAAAGTGTGGTGTTGGATTGCTGGAACTAATCAGATTGTTTGAACTGTTTCATTAAAGTGTGGTGTGGAAACCTTATTTTCCTCCATTGTATGCGGTCGTTTTACTTTGACTTACAGTTTTTCATTTGTGTGCTGCACTTCAGCAACTTTTCGCTTGATTACTTGTAAAATAATTTACTAGATTCTCATCCACCAGTAGAACAACTACTGCATGCTAGTATAACATAGGTGTGTTGTTTCACCATTAGAAGTGTTACTGAGCATGTCACGATTTAAGGTGCAGACTCTAGTCTACATAAGGAACACTATAGCACTGCTGCTCCATTAGAGTGGTAACAGGAAGGACATTAGCAGGCACTAATCACCTATTCCCATTATCAATTATGTAAGCAATACCACATGATAAGGACATTTATTTTCTGAGGATTAGTCATCATAATGGCTGCGGTTTGAGTGTAAGACATGATATTACATGAAATGCCCTCACATTTTTTTTACACTGAAGCAAATGTGCACAGAAGTGAGATATTGACATTATTATCTGTGCTCTACACTCTTCTCAGACTTTCAGGTCTTGGAACCAGCTCCACAGAACTACTTTGGCCACCAACAAATGATTGCTCATATCACTGACTTAAACAGCCAATGCTGTTCTTGTGCTCCCTACTGTGTTTGTACTGCACGTTGTGTACTTTATTCTATCCATCTTAGACACTTTTCTCTCTGAGTCTTTTGGCTTTTAACTGCCTCAGCACTAAGGTGACTGGTCTTTCTCTCCATCTTGCCTGCCAATACTCATCTTCCCTGTCATGCAGTCAAAGTATATGGAAGAAAGGCCACAATCCAGGCAGCAATCATGGTTTTCTGCTTAGACTCAACTTATTGCACATGTAGCAATGTGTACAAATGGAACTCCCATAGGGCCAGGACCACTGACCAATGCTAGTCCATGCATATCTCTATCCCCAGCTACAGTGTGAATTCTTCTTGGATGCTGCTCATCCTCACCTCAATCCATTATGCTGCATGATGGTGCACTCAACCTCCCTGGATGTCAGATTTGTAGCCAATTTGTCTGTGTTCTGCCATACCAGATGTGTGAGACAGTATTGGCCCTCTCAGTCCTACCCTCAGAACCCATCTCCCCAGCATCAGGTTTCCTGTCTATACTGGATCATCTGAGTCACAAGGCTGCATTTCTGTATGTTACACAGCAAGTACCATTCACTTAAGTTGATAATGATCTGCTCATGGCTACAGAGTAGGCTTTAATCCAGACTGGTGTACCTTGATATCTCTGCTACATTTGACATGGCTAATCTAAAGATATAGGCACACTTGAGGGTCTGTTATGAGTTGTATTCCACAGTCCTTCATTAATTTATCTCCTACCTTTCTTAATGCAGTCGAGAGGCATTATTTGATGTTAATGCATCCACTGCTTACTTTCTGAATGTCAGGGTTTCTCATGGATTAGTAATAAATCCACTTTTGTTCACACATAGAATGTGCTATTTGATGATGTAATTAGGGATCTACTTTAGAATCTCAAAAGACCATAATCCCAAAGTTCTCATTATTGAGATGAAAATCACTAAAACACAATACCACGAAACTCCACAATACCGACTTTCAAAATATCGAAAAACTAAATACAAACACAACCTTCCTCCCTTACTAATGAAAAACTACAACAACAAACTAACCAAATTAAACCTATTAATCTATGTTTAAGCAGGGGGGAAGCACCCCTGCACCCCCAACACCCCAGCTAATTATATATATCAACTCTGAAGTCACACTACAATGAATAAAACTGCATTTCTACCCTTATGTACCCTACACTTCCATTGCACACTTTAAAAAACATACCGTCAAGGAACACACACACACCACACATCTACAAAAATCACCACTTTCAAAGCTAACACACACATACTGTCACCTACCTACTCCAACCTAGTCCTCAAACTTCCCAACAACTTAAAATATAAAACATTTCTCTCCCAAAGCCTTACAGACTAAACACCTGCCTTAAGCTTTCGTACACAACCACACGTTGGCTGCCATATCTATAGCCCACAAACCACTACACCTTAGAGCAATAGCATACCATTCACAGCAACACTGCACCAAAACTACTACAGATTTGACATTCTCAGATTTGTTATTCTGAAAGTTTGAAAAATAGGATTTTCGACATTTTCGTCTCAATATTGTGGAATTCGGGATTATGGTCTTTTGAGATTACAAAGTAGATTCGTAATTAGACACAGACTACAGTAACACTGTTATGCTGATTATACACAAATGTATTTCTTTTTCTCTCAGGATTTTTGTGGCTTAGTTTGAACTTGTTGAGTACTATATGGAAGCTTTCCTTTTAAGGGCAAGTAAAAATCAGCTCTTATTCAACCCATCCAAAACATTTCATTACTTTCATGTCACATATAGGCCCTTCACTCTTCCTACCCTACTTCATTGGGTGGGCAGGGTAATTTTATGAAGTTTGTGTGCAAGATGTGTTATCTTGACGTGATCCTCCACAATTGGTTGACATTTTCAAATCAGGTTTTGAAGTTTTCAAATCCTGTTACCAGTATCTGAAGAATATTTCTTAAATTAAGATTACATAGGTCCTTTCAGGGGTGTGGCCATGATTTCTGTAGTTGTAATCAAAATTTGAGAAAGTAGGCCACCCCCTACAATGACTGAATGTTTCCCATCAAAAATGTAAACGTCAATCCACAAAGCATTGAAAAAAGAAACATTTTTACACTGCCTAACTTCCTGCTAATTATATATACCAATTCTGAGAGCACATTACAGTGGGGAAAGGGTATTTTCCCCATCCTCCATTGTACCACAATCTCATGGTGGAAAAGCTGGTACTTTTTGATCAGGTGATTTTCAATCAACTGTATCAGCTTTTTCACTATCAATGAAAAAAGCCACCTCAACGAAAGGTTCTGCCCCACAAACAAACACAAAAAAATGTCCTGTTTTTCTTTCAGTTCCTTGAGGATTCATGTTTACATTTTTGACAGGAAGCAGTGAGTCATTGTAAGATCACCTAAGTTATGCTTATATATATATATATATATATATATATATATATATATATATATATATATAAATATATATATGTATATATATATATATATATATATATATATATATATATACACACACACACACACACACACACACACACACACACACACACACACACACACAGACACACACATTATTTGCTGTTCCTAGTGTCTCTTCTCAATATCTATGTCCCTAACTTAGTATGTTCCCCTCAACCTAATCAGATTTTGGGGGCCAAAGAGGAGATCAAGGTACCTAGAACAGTGTAACACTACCGCCGAGAAACAAATGTTCATGTTTTATCCCCTGCCCCTAAACCCACCCCATGTGCATGAAGTATAGTGATAAAGCTACGAAATACCACAGTCATCTGTTGATGTGTTCCTTGTGATTCCTTAGAGGATTCTGTACCTGCCTCCTATCCATTCTAACTGGAAAAGCAGCAGCATTAACCATAACACCCTCCCACCCCCTGCAATGTATAAGCCAGCAAAATATGTTCCTGTCTATCCAGCCAACTCCTCTGGGGCCAGAAAAAGGGAGAGTATTGCACCACAATAGATTTCAGCACAAATGAGGAATTTGGAGGGGTACCTGAATATTGTGTACAGTCCCAAAAACCCTGGCTTCACTAAATTATAGTAAGAGGAGGTACTTAGTGAAACAAAAGAAATAAACGAGTATGAACTTTTTAGCCCTTACCAGAGGTCTTAATTAGAGAGGTGGGGGAGGTTACCTTAAAAATGTTACAACATTTCATTACTGATAAATAACTGTGGAGTGTGCAGAAAAAAAGTGCTGGGCAGGAGAATTCAAAAACATTGTACAACATGCATGTAGAGCCTTAGGCAGATCTGGCCTGGTAAGAGTACTGGGAATCATTTTGATTCAAGTATGGGAATCAAGGTAATTATATGGCAAGTATGAACAAGACATGGGAGATACATACAGCAACCTGCAATAAGGTGCACCGACTGACCAATGATAAGTGGTGCTGATAGGGTCAGAGGGCATTCTGTTATATACAGCAAAAGGCCTGTCAACAGTACATCAGAATGTGTCATCCACGTTGTACCTGTCTCCCTGTACGTTACACATGTGACAGAAGACCATTGTACTGGGAAGGGAAAATGCATTGCCCTATGAAGCCCCCCCCCCCCAAATAGGACATCTCTCCAGTATTAGCTGCATTTTGTGGAGGTCTGTTATGGAGACACAGTTCAGATACAATTATAGAACACTGTTTACTCTCAAGTATGGATGGCTTGGGAGTACAGTAATAGGGATGAGATGATATCTGCAAAGGGATGGTCATATGAACCTCCAGACAGAGGCATGCACCCTTACACACACACACACACACACACACACACACACACACACACACACACACACACACACACACACATTCCATGTTTCTCACAGCAGAACAACCACATCATATTTTTGTACTGGGAACTGCAGCATGATTTTCTTAAGGAAAAAAGCATGCAATAGGGAGATGGATTTAATGTCAATAAGCATTCCCTGAGAGCTACTGTTATGTAAGTTGAAGTGAGTGACTAACAACAAGGTGTGGATATATTGCCTGTAGCATCCAGAGAAATATATATATTGTGGCATATAGGTGACTGCATGCAGGGGCTTTTGAGAGGGGCTGGAATGGTTACTGGAACTTGTGCACTTTTGTGAACTGTGATCACATTTTATGTATGTATGCTATGTTTTGCACAGTAATTGTCATGTCATGTTATAAGACATCTATACTAGACATGGCAGTGATGGTGAACCTAAGTATTTGAGCAGTAACTGTAATGGCAGTTTATAAAGCATTTATACAAGATATGGCAGTGAATGTACCCCTGGATATTATGTGCTTAAAGGAGTGTGTACAGGGATAATAGCAACTGTACATATAACACAACACAGCCTAAGAATTCACAATGCTTATGTGTCACTAACAGTATGCAGTGGCATTCATAACACTACATACTGTGTATTTAATCTAGGTATAAGTGTGTGTTCAGGAGGTACACATTACAGGCAATGGCACTAGCACAGGTCACACTGTGTATGTCTGTGGTACAGGGGTGTGTGCTACACTATTTTGTTTTTTGTTGTCCACATGTGTGTGTGTGTGTGTGTGTGTGTGTGTGTGTGTGTGTGTATATATATATATATATATATATATATATATATATATATATATATATATAAAATATATGTATAAAATATATATGTGTGTGTGTGTGTGTGTGCGCGTACGTGTATGCATTTAAGTGTGTGTGTGTGTGTGTGTGTATGTCTATATATATATATATATATATATATATATATATATATATATATATACTTTATATTGTCAAAAAACACACAAAATTCACAACATTGTGACCACTTTGCTTAAATGACATATCATCGAACATACAGAACATCATAATTTCACTGCGGGAAATGAACCACTATATATATAATTTGATGCGGGGGTATTTTGACCACAGCTAGCCAGCAGATAACCTTTGATTTATGATGTGTGTGTGTGTGTGTGTGTGTGTGTGTGTGTGTGTGTGTGTGGTGTGTGTGTGTGTGTGTGTGTGTGTGTGTGTGTGTGTGTGTGTGTGTGTGTGTGTGTGTCTGATGTGTGTTTGTCAAATTAATTTGTCCACAGTTGAATCTGCATAGTGTGAAGCCTCAGCAAGTCTCCATTGTTGCACAGTTCTTCCATTTGTGAATCATAGGGAGGTGTTCACATCACTGTCTTTATTTGCATAGTTATTCAATACTTGGTCCCCTTAGAAGCAACATAGATATAAATCCATACATGGTTCATCAGGTCAAAATGTTTTATAAACTGAGTAGAGCTTGGGTATACATTTTTTATTTCTGTGTATATGCCCTATGGATTACAGGCTGTATTGTGAGTACTGCCATCTGCCCTTATCATAAGTCTTACTCTTTTACCTATGGAATAGGACTACATTAAAAGTTTTAACTTTAAGAACCAATAAAACAAATAAATACAAAGGTAAGTATTTTCTTACAACACTCTACTTCTTCAGACCATTAAAACTAAAATAAAATCTCTCTAATATATATGAATTTGCATTCATTAACTAACCAATAAAACAGTGAGCATAAAATCATATGACATCTTTCAAGAAACATAATCATTGAGGTCTCCTTTTCTTTAATTTAGGTTTTAAAGAGCCCTTATCATTCAAACCCCCTTCTTTGTCTGCTTGTAAATGCAAAATCCAAAACAGTTCTCTGCTTTCAATCTCATTACAGATATCACCTAACCTGCTATTATCCCTAATTACGTCTATCACTTTAAACTTAAACATATGATCCTGACTTGTATTAGCTACATGTTTAGCTAAAGAATTATTATTACTGTTTATTCTTATATCCCTCATATGCTCTTTCATTCTTTCCATCAGTGTGTAGCTAGTTTTACCTATATAAAACTTATTGCATAATGCACACTGTGCTAGGTAAACTAAATTCCTAGTTCTACATGTAGCAACAATATTAAATTTATATATCTTATCAGTGACTGGATGTATAAATCTATTGTTTGAATCCACTAAGTAACAAAAGTTACATTTATTACATGGAAATATGCCAATTTCATTAATTGGATGAGTCATATTTCTGTGATTATTATAACATAATAACCTTTTTAATGATTTTTTTTATTCTTAAATGTAAACCTCGGGACAGTCCCCATCACACTGTTAACTTCCTTATCTGATGTTAAAATATGCCAATTTTTCTTAATGACATCACATACAAGTTTGATGTTACTAGAATAAGTGCGATTTACCGTAGGTGCTCTCATAACTACTCTATCTTCCTTCCTATAAACATGCTGCTATTTGTTAGAGAAATACAGAGAGGCTCTATTATTTCATAAAACCATTATATCTCTTTTACCTTGTTCTGTCTCATTAACATTGCAGCCTTTAGCTATTAACTCATCTCTCATAAAATTAATTCCAGTTAAAAACCTGTCAACTTGATTAGTCAAATGTGAAATGCACATTGCCTGTCCTTTAACAATATTTCTAAATATATGTGGTGGATGAAGACTATTCCTATATAAAACGTGATTCCTATAACATTTCTTCCTATAACAAGTAGTAATAATTTCATTAAAATCATTCTTTTCTAATTTTATGTCTAAGTAATCAATAGTTCTAGAAATGTGACTAGTAAATCTCCAGAAACATGTTGAATTATGTAAATAATCAATAAAATCCTTAAGTTCATCTTCGTTCCCTTTCCAAAGTATACACACATCATCCACAAACCTTCGATAAAATATGATGCTGGAAACAACTTATTATGTGAAAGAACATGCTGTTTCTCCCACTGTGCTAACACTGAATTCATGTAACTCTCAGCACAGGGGGTACTCATTGCTACACCAGTTTTTTGTCAATAACATTCACCTGCACACATAAAGACATTGTTCTCTAAAATAATTTCAATAAATAAGCATATAACATATCAAACAGTTTCTTACACAGTTGTACACACATTTTGTTGGAATGGGATACAATGAAAATTACCTGTTTGTTACTTTGGATATATAGTCATTATTCACTGTAATACCTAATAATATAGACTTCGAATTTACCAGGATGTTTTTATTAGAGAATAGTTCCTATAACATTCAACAAGTGGCATAAATGTGAAATAACATGTTTTTCTCTTCAGGCATTTACATATAAAATTTCTAAAAAACTGCAATATGTTGTTTATGTATGTATAATCTGTTAGATTTCTGGTACTTTTAAATAAGTGTTTCTTTTGTTCAAGGTGTGTGTGTGTGTGTGTGTGTGTGTGTGTGTGTGTGTGTGTGTGTGTGTGTGTGTGTGTGTGTATATATATATATATATATATATACACACACACACACACACACACACACACACACACACACACATACATAAAATAATGTACAGTGATACTTTTTCTTTATTAAAGAAAATGGTTTCTAGCAGTGTAACCAAAATGCTACAGTGTTAATAAGGGAGGCTATACCATAAGTTTCTAGGTCAGGAAATCCTATTCCACTATCTTTCCATTCTCTTACATGATGTTCCAAAACCATTGTAGGTTTGCTGGGGGTGCCATAAAAACTTCAAACTAATGTTAATTTTTTTAACGGTTTCTTTAGATGGAACGAAATAATTTGAATGTGTAAGGTGTATTATTTGGGGAAAATATCCATTTTGATTAAAATCAACATATCTTCCATAAAAATGTATTCCATTTATTCATTATTGTTTTAATATTGTCTAAATATTTTTATAATTCATTGTTTCTTTTTCTTTACAATTGAATGTAAGAATCTCCTAAATATTTAATCTCTTTATTATCCCATTTAAATATACTTTTGCTTTCCTTCAAAATAATTTAACTCTTTGTTAATTAATAAGGTGTAAGTTTTATATTGATTGAACTTTATACCTTACATCAATTGTAATATTTTAATATTATTTTTTCTATTTATTACTAAAGAATCTGTAATATCTAGTGTTAGTACATTTTCAGCAAATAACTGAACTTTGAAATTATATTGATGACTTATTTTTAATCTTACTATATTAAGTTTTATGTAGCTGGTTAGAGTAAGAACAAATAAGAGTAAGAGACAAGGGATAGACTTGTTTCATGCCCTTGCTTATTTTTATTGATTAAGAAATAAAAGATCCTTGTCTCACATATGAGAATGAAGTTTGATAAAAATAATCAATAAGACATGTAACATTACTTGGAAAGCTATATATTTCTAATACTTTTGTTAAATAAAACCTGTTTACTGAATGAAAGGCTTTAGCTAGATGCAGGCTAATTATAAATAGTTCTTGTATATTATCATTAGTATAACCAATTCAAGTAATTATTATTTTGATGTTGTTCTGTGCTTGTCTAGTTCACATAAAACCAAAGTGATCTTCCTCTATTAATGGTAGTGTATGTATGTGTATATATATATATATATATATATATATATATATATATATATATATGTATATATATACAGAGAGAGAGAGAGAGAGATTTTTTGTAATCTATTGGCAATGACTGCCAGAAAAAAAATATGATCAACATTCAGTAACGATACTGGTCTATAAGAAGAGCATAAAGATGGATCTTTATCCTGTTTTAATAAAGGAGTAATTATTGCATATTTCCATGATGGAGGTATGTTAAATGTAGTTTTAATTTTAGTGAATACTTTCTGTAAAACAGATAAAGCATTGTGACACAATATTTTACAATGCCATCACTACCTGGAGCTTTATTTTCCTTCAACGTTTTTAATTTGATCCTTTATTTCTCTAACAGAAATAGGTTTTCCTATTTTTTTCTTATTTGTTATGAAGTTATTCTTATTTGACTTTCTCTAATCTAATAGAAACCTTATGCTGTAGGATATTTTGAACTCTGCACTGCTTTTTATGATAGTAGGCATTTTTATTCTTTTTGTGTTATACTTTTATTGTGTCTGTCTTTATTTGCTGTTCCAATAAGTCATAATCCTATTGCTTTCTCTTACTGGAATACCAACTAGAGACTTTGCAATATAATTATGCTTTCACTGAGTCCCATGGGATCAAATGAGAAACTTCATCATTACTGATGTTTAGGAACTGTAGTATTTCTGTCAGAAACCACATTTTAATGTATTTTAACTTTGTTTTATAAGCTGGCAGTCTATAAAAAGAAGCCACTTTTCTTTGTTTTATAATTGCTGTATAAGTAACTGCATTGTGATAAATACATACCTTGTCTTTTTTATTTAAGAAACCAAGTCATTTAAAATATATACCCTACCAATTCTTGACTGCATGCCACAATGAGTGTAAAACAAAGAGTTTGATTCAGAAAAGTTATTAACATCTTTAAGATTAAGTGAGTCAATAATGTTTACTAAAGGCATAGTTGATGATGAAAGTCTGTGTTTGTTAACTGCACTAGTATCATTTTCTTTAATTTTTCAATTAAAGTTTTCTCTCATTATTATATTTATTGCCACTTTTGAGACCACTTAAATTAAAAGATACACATTTTAAAGAAGTCATTTTATATCAGAAACATATATACCGCTATTGTTAATTGCTGTTCTGTGATCTCTGTAATAACCCAGGTCCGTACAATAATCATTGTATGAAAACAATAGAAAAACTGTTGTCTGAAAGCTAATTTTATTTGACATAGATTCTAAAAACAAAAGGGCTAATGATACCCAAACTACCAACTACCCTGGTATAGACTGGGCGAACTACCAATGTTCCAACTCCTATGCTCAGCGATTCATAGAATTTATAAATTCAAATGCCCTTGAACAACTAGTATGTTCCCCCACTAGAGGGGACAACATATTGGATATAATCATCACAAATATGGGCGCCCATTGTACCACATCCGTTATCACCCTCTCCTTGGTCAGATCCGACCACAAACTGATAACCCTGGACATCCTCACTCCTCCACCTCCCCCAATCAAGGAAACCATAGTCAAACATTTTTCCAAAGCAAACTTCAAACTACTTGCATCCGAAGTGGAAAGCTTCACTATTCAATTGCAGAAGGATAATGATATCCAGGATGCGGAATCCTACACCAAGGCACTCTATATGCATCTTCAGGATTGCATGGACCATGCTATCCCAAATAAAACCAAGACTCCTTCCTCAAGCAAGAAGAAACCAGTCTGGTGGATCCCGGCTGTAAGCAAACTTTACAATAAAAGGAGGAGACTTATACAAAAAAAGGCCAAATCTCAAGTAGAAAAATCATCCCTGATCAGCATTAGTAAGAAATTGAGGGCCCTCATCAAGTCAACTAAAGCTAATTTTGAAAAGAAAGTTGCCAAGGATGCCAAGGATAACCATAAGGCCTTCTATGGCTACGTCAAAAACCTAAATGGCAATGCTCAGGTCTGTTCTGAGCTAGTACAAAATGGAACAAAATACACTGATCCTTCTGACATTGCCAACATCTTGGCTGACAGGTTCAGTGCAAATTTCTCTCCCCCCCCTCACCACCTACAGGGCCTTTTACCATTCTAGGGGATTGTGTAAGTCCAATTATTACTGATACGTTGGTTAACAAGGCTCTATCTAAAGCTAAAAACACTGCCTCCATGGGACCAGATGGTGTCCCAGGCTGTGTCATACGCGAGCTCCAAAAGGAATTAACCCCACATCTTAATACCCTGTTCAGTCTCAGCCTCTCCACAGGATATGTGCCCATAGAATGGCGCACGGCAGTGGTGGTTCTGCTACACAAGGGTGGGGCCACAACTGACCCTGGGAACTACTGACCAATAAGCCTGACCAGTCTGATCTGTAAGGCTATGGAGCAAATCATTATGGAACTCATAAATGGAGAGATTGGGAACCTCCAGTCGCTGGACCCCACACAGTTCGGCTTCGTCAAGGGCAGATCATGCCTCCTGAACCTGGTGGATTTCTTTGAGACAGTTACTCAGGCTATAGATAAGGGAAAGAAGGTACACACGGCTTACCTTGACCTTGCTAAAGCATTTGACACCATTCCCCATTCAGGTATTATTGATAAGCTCACCAGCCTGGGCATAAACCCTTACATCACAAGATGGATCGCAAACTGGCTCTCAGACAGATTCCATAAAGTAAGAGTAGCGGGATCTATGACCAAATCCAGACCAGTAATGAGTGGTGTGCCTCAGGGCTCTGTCCTGGGGCCCCTCCTGTTTGGCATATACTTCTCAGAAGTACAGGCAAGCACGGAAGGGCTGTGGCTGACTAAGTTTGCGGACGACTGCAAACTGGGTGCTATAATAGAGTCTCCAGCCGACATGGAGATCCTCCAGAAGGACCTAAATGAGACTGATGCATGGTGTCAAAGCCATGGTCCCAAGCTAAATGCAAAAAAATGCATAGTAATCCCCTTTGGAAAAAACAGAGTACCCGCAAACTACAACATAGGAGGTAATCCCCTGAAATCTGAAGAAGAAATAAGGGATCTAGGGACCCAAGTAGATAGTCAGCTTTCCTTTGATAACCATGTTGCCAAAGTGGTTAGAAAATCCTTCTATGTGACCCATCTGATCACGAAAAGGTTTGCATCAAGATCTAAGGATGTAATGGTGCTCCTCTACTCTTCCCTCATCAGACCCATTATTGAGTACAATGCACCAATTGGAATGTACCTGGCTAGACATCTCCAGCAGCTGGAGAGACCACAAAGGTACCTAACCAAGAGGATTACTGGCCTCAAACAGTTGCCCTATGCAGCACGATTGAAAAAGCTAAGACTGTTCTCTGTTGCATACCGCTTTCTCAGAGGCGATCTCTGTCTAACGTACAGAGCCATGTCCAACCCAGAATTGTTGAACATGCTCCATCTTAGCAAAATCAAATCTACTCGAGCTACACGGTCTAGGGATATAAACCTCAACACAACAATGAATAGAACATGCTGGAGGGATAGATTCCCTTCGCAGAGACTTCCCTTACTATGGAACAGGGTCCCAATCTACATAAGACAGAGCCCCTCACTATCACTCTTCAAGAGGAACCTTGATGAGTGGATGGGTAACAGAAAGTTCACACCGGGGATCACATGAACAGCACTACTAGATAGGGGCCAAGGGTACTAGCTGCTAGTACAAGGGTCTAGGGAACTACTAAAGGGGCGGTGAATACCGCACAACGTGGCTGGGCTAATATATGCCTTTGGGCGGATAGCCCAGTTCCAACCTATGAACCTATGAACCTATATTGATAACTAAACTACAAGTAAACAAATTTGTTTCCATTGAACTTTGGATTCCTAGACTGAATATAAATCATATTCAAACTACTCTTCTAATTCTCTTTTTCTCTCTTACACCACTTGTCAGCTTGTTAGTTGTCCATACATTAATGTGTGGGTGTATACATATATTCAAATGAATGTGGTATATAGATTATTTATAATTAACTATTGTTGACTACTACACAGCAAAATGCATCAGCTGACAGACATCCCAGTTGGGAACAATACCATCTTACAATTAGTGAACATACCAACCTACACATATGTGTAGTTTATATTCCCCTAGGATGTTTCCCACTGCTAAAGAGAAAACTCCTTTAAAAGAGCAGAATTTCATGTTAAGAGGCACTCAATAAATGATACGGTACTAGCTAGACCACAGTTTAAAACTGGTATAGGAGAAACAGCCTTATCTAGATGTGGTACTTCACCTGGAATCATATAGCAAGTGTTGACAAAAATAAAAAAAATCTATGGAATAGTTTAAATCAGCATTAAGAAAATTCCTTAAAATGAGATCACTTGTTCACGCTTCAAAGAAACTGGCCAATATACTTCATCAGCTGCATTTTGCAGTGTCTAGGAAAGCTCATCTTTGCAACTGACCAGTGCTTTCTTTGTGAACTGTATTCTTAGCAGTTGTAAATATGATAATAACTGTAGATACTGTTATCACTTACATCTGTATACTAGTCACATCTGTAAATATTTGTTCTATACTGAACAATGTTAAATCATACTGTACTCATGTATTACTATAGTGTTCTACTTACTTATTATACTTTATGTAAGCTTCCAGATTGTGACTGAAAAGGGTCATTAGTCTAGTTCATCTTTCCAGTAAACAGATGGTAAACAAATAAGTAACCACCTCAGAGTCACTCAGTAGGCAGATAAGGCTATGGAAATAAAACCATGTACCACAAGAAACAGCTTGTCAACAGCTTATAGTTCCAATGTACTGCACTAATTGAAGACTCCAAACCCTTCCCAGCACTCCCATTATTGGCGCTCTTAAGATTGTTTAACTTCCACATACTATAATAGTCAATAAGATATATGAGAGATTTCAGTCGCATTGCACTGATAACCCTATCTGAATGCCTAAAGCATGCATCTTCTTGCTTTAACTAACATACACTAACAATACTGTACACCTAAATAAATCATTTACTTCAAAACATGCTACTCAAATGCAGAGCCTAAATAAGTAGCCCAGAGCTAAAATGCTAAAGTTGCTGCCTTTGGAAGTAGCAGAAACCTGAGAATATTTTCATCAGCCTATCTGGCTGCTAATGGTCACATGGCATACCTCCAAGATTTCCAGTTAAAACTAACAATAGACTATTATGGCATCACAATTCTAATGGATATAGGGCTTTCCCATCTTTCAAAGGTAAAAAATTCTGACAAGTGGCAACTATGTATATATGCAACTGTTATAACAGATTGAATGATCCCAATGTCAACATCAAGCATATTGACATAAAAAATGTGGAATGCTGACATGTGTTGTGCATGTCCCAAGGTTTATCCCAGAGCAGACTAAACCAAAAGTAAGTGTTTTGCAGTGAGGAGAACCCCCCTCCACCCCGTATCCCCCTGCTAATTATGTACATCACACAATCCCCAGGGAAAGGGAATATTCCCCTACTGAGGAATTGACAATCTCATGCACATATCAATTACCTGTTTCTGTCAACCAAATGGTTTTAACCAAACAGAGGTCAACATCACAGTCACCCTTGGGTAATACAGCCTTATGTGTGTATATATACATGCATACATTTGAAAGACAGATTTTAACATTGTGAAAGAGACAGTGAAAAGAGAAATGAATAACTGAGTCTAACACAAGTTAGCATTTAAAAACATAAATTAGTTGCACATAAATATAATAATAAAATATATCTTAAAACATCAGTTAAATACTTCTTTAGACATTGTAATATGGAGTATTCTACAATTTTTGTGAGATTAATATACATATTTTGTTTCATCTGAAAAATAAATAAATAATATGTTCACCGCTTTTAAGCTCACATAAACTGCAGAATCTCTCTGCATGGCTTTCTGTCACTCCACACTGTGTTCTCTTTGCTGTTCCACTTAGAAACTAATCTCTACAAATAAATAAGTAGTTGTATTCAAATTCTATGACATTTGATGAACTTTACTTAAATAAAACAGTATATAAAGCAGGTAAACTCATTGTTTTCTTTCTCTGCTTGACTGTCCACCAGACATGAAGCTCAACCCTGGAAACCCCTCCTAGTATGCAATGAAAAGTTACAGAGAGAATCTACAACTTATGATTTTTACCCCTTCTGCTTTTAAAACATTGTAAACTGACTTTTACTGTTTAAACAAGTGTGGAAGCTTGAGATTAGCCAGAGAAAAAGATTTACATTAACACAAATCTGCCAAGGCTGTAGTCTGCCTGAATATTGCTGATCACTGTCTGTATTTTATTTTTAATTGAAGTTTTTCATTTAAGGTTTGGTTACTTCTATTTAGTATTTTATTCTTGTATTACATTCATTTTGTTTTACGTTTTCTGTTCTGTTGGAGTTTTAAGAGGTCTTGGTTAGGGTCAGTTAGGAAAGTTAGCAAAGAATTAGTTTGCAAACAGTGAATAACATTAGCTAATTAGTGGGATAATATGAGAAACAGTGTTCTTCATTTAGCTAGAAATATCTCTATTTAACTGAAGTGCTTATTTGGCTTGTTTGCTATACTCTGCCTGAATATTGCTGATCACTGTCTGTATTTTATTTCCCCACCCAATCATCCAACTGCTGCTGTATTCTTAAACTTGGTGGCTTTTGAGTTGCCTGCCCCTACTATAATTCTGATTTTGGAAACTCCTTCTAGTCCCATCTCATCAGCTCATTGTAGTGAGTACAGAGAGATCATTTGGGAAGGCCCACCCCCTTAGTTTCTTAACTTTGAATTATCTTCTGTTTCCTCCCTTCCCACTTAACTAACAATGCACTTTATTCAGATGCTTTTAATGTACTTTCTTCCTACTTTATTACTTTATTCTTCTTTTGTTGCTTGCTATTAAAGGTGTTCAACTGCATTTATTCTGCTACATTTGTTACTGCTTGATACTAGCCTGATTACATTATAGCTATTATTCTAAGCTTTTGTTTTGGTTTAAGTACTTGGGCTTCAGGCCAGTTGTTTTACATTACGATGGTTTGTAGGCTACACTCTTGTGGCAGGAGAGGTAGCTTACATCCTTCTAAGTTGGGAATTGGTGGTTGAAGGCTTAGTGTATCTGTTATTCTAAAATTGTCTTAGTTCTGGTTTAAGTGCTTGGGATTCAGGCCAGTTATTTAACATTAAGAAAGTTTGTGGTCTACACTCTTGTGGGAGGAAAGGGCAGCTTCTGCCCTTCTGTGCTGGGAGTTGCTGGTTAAAGGCTTATTGCGCCTGCTTATTTGAACCGTTTTTTTTTTTCTGAAATCGTTGCACTTTGTTTGCTATAGCATAAACTAGATTCAGCCCTGCTGAATCTAGTTCTGTTTGCATAACCTGAGTACTAAATCAGGTCATCTTTTGTTGGGGAGGGTTCCCCTGCACCCTAGTGGCAGGAGTGTGCAGTTAGAACTCATCTGATTGAAGGTTGCTGGAACAGGGCTCACTTTTGAGCTTTTTTATTGGTTAATTTGTTTAAATCAGTTTGCTCTCATTTGCTGCATAAGCACAGCATTTGCATAGGTTTGCACTTGTTTTAGCAAAGCTCCACAGAGTTTGGTGACCAGCTACTGCTCTGCTGTATTTATCTGATCAATCCAAAGCATCTGCTGATCTCTACAAAACGTAAGTAGAATTTTTCACTATATATTGCCCTTTTGAACTGCATTTTACTATATCACTGTAGCCGCAGTGGTGCAGCAGTAGCGTTGTTGCCTCATAGCAAGAGGTTCTCCCGTTCGATTCTCGGCTGGAGTACCTCCTGTGTGGAGTCTGCATGTCCACTCCATGGTCGAGTGGCATTCCAAAAACATGCGTAGAATGGGTGTGCCTTCGTTGAAGGTTGGGCATCGAGCTGGCACCTCGGCACCCATAAAAAATCTACTGCCAATCATTAGCGGACCAGAGTTCTGCTGTTGCAACCCCTAACTGGGAAAAGCCAAAAGAAGAACTGCTTATTTGAACTTTTATTCTGAAATTGTTGCACTTTTTTGATGTAGCATAGAGTAGATTTAGAACTGCTGAATCTAGTTCTGTTTGTATAACTTGAGATCTAAACCAGGTCATCATTTGTTGGAGAGGGTTCCCCTCCACCCTAGTGGCAGGAGTGTGCATTTAGTCTGGTTGAAGGTTGCTGGAACAGGGCTGAGTTTTGAGCTTTTTTATTGGTTAATTTGTTTAAATCAGTTTGTGCTTGTTTGTGTATCGCTCACTGCTGAATAGCCATGGGCAATGTTGGCAGTTATAGATGCAAGCACTTCTGCCTGTGAATTTTCCCTTAGTATTCTGCTGGTGCTCCATTGGTGAGTTCTCATGATTGTCCCTCATTGACAAGTAATACATTCAGCTAAGCTCCTGAGGTACCAACACAGATCCTACCCACTAGCCCTTCATACTTTTCCTGTCCTCTACTTTACCTAGTCCTTCCTGTTTTCTCCCTGTTTTCTGACCACATCAACTTACCTAGCATTATGGATGGACATTTTCCTACAGTTTCTCCAGCCAGCCTGGTTGACATGGACATCTTGAGGCAATGTAGAAATTGCCTTATGTACACTGACAACCCACATATTCTAGTCCACAGAAATTCATTATGTGAGAGATGCATCTATATCAAGAACCTAGAATCCAGGGGCTCTCTCACTCACTAGTCAGTTTATCTGATACAAAGCAGGTTGTCTGCATGTACACCTCACCTCCTGCACCTACCAAACCAACAGCACATAAACCTACATATGAAGAGGTCCTTACCAGAAGCTTACCTAAACATCAGAGACCTTCCATACACAACAAATGCATGATTCACATAATATATCTTCTGCAGAACATAGTATACATAATATATTACACATCAGTGTCTTACCAGTCAAGCCCCTATGGTATAATACAAAAGAAAACATTTTAGTCATAGATGACTCAATTGTGACACACACAGATGTCCCTCTCACCAAGCTGGATAAGGAAAAAGTCAAGGTCAGCTGTCTGTCAGGTGCCAGGATCCACCACATCATGCATGCACTCAAGTCTCTCAACAACAGCACTGTTATGGCTCCGTCATAGTCCATGTCAGTGTGAATGACTTGAGATGTACCTCATTTGACTATATGAAGAGAGACATGACTGAGATCTCTGATTATGTGTCTCAGCCAGATATGTCCCTAGCCTTAATCAGCATTTTACCTTCTTCTAAGATGATACCTCAGTAAGAACAAAAAAATGATTGACTTCAACAATTGGCTTCAATTCTAAAATCATTCAAAGTGGATCCCGTATCTGTCAGCCTGCGATGACATGGTTGGCAGACCACGATGTTTTACCAGAGATGGTCTTCATCTGTAACCCCTAGGATTTTGGCTACTGGCTAAGGCTCTTGCCACCCCCATAGTGCCTTTTTTAGGTAATGTCACAAGAACAAAATTCCACATGTAACAATACCCTCTAAAAACAACCTCAAGGTTATACAGGTAAATGCTAGGTGTCTAAACCAGAAGCTGCACTCACTGAAAGCAGTCCTTACCTTGGAAGATGCTGGCATTTGTGCAGTCACTGAGACCTGATTTAAGGCTGCGGAGAGCACCCCAGCTATACAAGGTTACATTTCCTTTCACACGTTCAGACCACAAACTGAAGGCATGAGAACTAAAGGAGGTGGTGTATCAATATCCATCAAAGAATAATACACCTCTAGATTGGTTAAACAGCACAAATCCCTTGAATTACTTCAGGTGCAATTGTCTGTAGGTAAGACCCCCCTCTTCAGGTCATTGCCAGCTATAGGACCCCCTCCATGAATCAGGGCATCCACTCAGCCTACTTGGATCTACTTGATTCAATGAAGATACAATCAAACACCCTGGTTTTGGGTGACTTTAATTAACCGTTCATTGACTGGGTAAATTATACATTTCCTAATTCACTTGCCCACAGTTTTCTGAACATTATTAACTCCAATGCCCTGGACCAGCTTGTTGGCATACCCACAAGAGGCTCAAACATCCCAGATCTGGTGCTCTCCAACATGGAGGACCGTTGCACCACCTCTAGTGTGTGGCCAACCCTGGGGAGATATGACCACAAATCAGTGTCACTAAAAGTAACTATAACACAAGACACTCCAATAGCAACAAGTGGACTAAGAAACTTTTCCAAAGCCAGTTACAAACTCTTACATGACAGCATAAATAGCTTCATAGCTTCTCTCCCCACTGATGGAACAGACACCTATGCAGAGTTATACACTGATACTTGATACAAGCACCTGTACAATTGTACTGACTCCGCCATACCTGATAGAACCATAGCAAGATATTCAAGGAAAAATCAAATCTGCCTGGTGGACAACTGCCATTAATAGGCTATACAATTGGAAAAATAAATTGCTATCTAAGAGTATGAAGGAACGGTCTCAAAACCTGAAACACTCCCTCCTCAACTTAAACAAGCAAATGAGACTCCTAGTGAAGTCCTCCAAAGCTAACTACAAATCCAAATTAGCTTCCCTAACTAAGGATAACCACAAGGCATTCTTTAGTTACATCTGTAATATCAAAGGTAAGGCCTGGATTTCCACTGAGCTCATAGTTAATGGTGCTACATATACAGAACCTGTGGCTATAGCAAACCTTCTGGCTGACAGGTTCAGTGAAAACTTCACTCCCCTGTTCCTGCCACATAAACCCCAAAACCTCCCTAACACCTGTCCCCACCTAGTATCCCCAAGGAGCAGGTCTTAAATCCCCTCTACAATGCCAAAAAATACAGCCTCTATGGGACCAGACAACATCCCAGGCTGTGTTATACATGGGTTAAAACAGGAATTAGCATCATAATTGGGCACACTTTTCAATCACAGACTAAGCACTGGAATGGAATGGAATGGAAAATAGCTACTGTTATCCCTTTGCATAAAGGAGGTGCATCCATGGACCCCAGGAACTATAGACCCATTAGCTTGACCAGCCTTATCTGCAAGGCCATGTAATGAACCATCATAGACCTTATTAACAAAGATAAAGGAAATCTCCAAATGCTCGACATCACCCAATTTGGCTTTGTCAGTGGGAGATTATGCCTTTTAAACTCAGTGGACTTTTTTGAGACCATCACCAAAGCCCTAGATGAGGGCAAATCTGTGCATATGGCCTACCTAGACTTAGCCAAGGTCTTTGGCACAATCTCCCACTCAGGGATCATTGATAAACTCACCCAGCTAGGTATCAACCCATATATTGTCAGGTGTGTTGCAAACTGACTCAAGATAGAACTCATATGGTCAAAATAGGGGACTCCACCTCCTCCAGCAGACCTGTAATCAGTGGTGTTCCACAGGGATCAGTTCTGGGACACATACTGTTTGGAAACTACTTCTCTGAAGTACAGACTAAAACTAAAGGACTGTTATTGACAAAGTTTGCTGATGGCTGCAAACTGGGAGTGATCATTAAAACCCCTAGAGATGTCAACATCCTGCAAGAAGGTCTTATGCAGATTAATGACTGGTGCCAAATGCAAAAAATGCATTCTCATCCCCTTCAGTAAGGGTGATGTTCCTGCAATCTACCACATTAATAGCAATACCGTAAGCACACAGTCAGTGGTTAGAGATCTGGGCACACAGGTTGACAGCAACCTTAACTTTGATCACCATGTATCCACAGTGGTAAGAAGGGAATTTTATACTGCTCATCTCATAAGTAAGGGGATTGCCTCCAGAAAAAAAGAGGTTATAACTTCCTGTACTCTTCCCTCATCAGGCCAGTAATAGAGTACAATGCTCCCCTTGGTATGTTCCTTTCCAAACACCTGCAGCAATTGAAGAGACCACAAAGGTTTCTTACAAAGAAAATCCAAGGTCTTCAAGATCTGTCTTGTGCAGACAGACTGAAATCATTGTCACTTTACTCTGTGAAGTACAGACTGCTCAGAGGTGACCTGTGTCTTGCATACAGAGCAATCTCTAACTCAATGGAAATGCTGCACATTCATAAGTGAAATGGCACACAGATCACTCAATCAAAGGACCGTAACCTGGTATGTGACATCAACAGAACTTGCTGGAGAGACAGATTTGTCTCACAGTGGTCGCCCCACCTTTGGAAGAAGCTTCCTATTCATGTTGAACCAAGGCCATTGTTGACACTATTTAAGTGTAATTTGGATGATGCAAATTCACCCCAGGGGTTTCTCCTGTGTATCTCTTGGAGAGGGGCAAGAAGTGCTTTTTTATAGTGTCTGCATTAACCAGACACCGTTGGGAACATGGGCTGAACTTGGCTAGGCTTGTAAGGGCCCTTTGGCCATTAGTCTAGTAACCTCCTATGATCCTATGATCCTATGAAGACTGTAAAAATGGATATTAATGAGCCAATTTGCAATCAATTAATGCAACAGTATGGTGGCAGTAATATTATAGCCTAAAAAGCACTAATTACTGATGGCAGGAAAAAGGTTCCTCTAAATGGAATCACTGAGATTCAACACAACCTTTAAATGGTCTGGAAAGGAAAGTGTACCCTTCTATTAATGTTATCAATTTATGTAATATTATAGGCAAACTGGGCATTGTAGAGAGACAGGGGAGGAACTTCTCTGGTTAGGAAAGTTCCAAGAGAAAGTTTGTACCTAAACTGAAATGAAGAACAAACTCATGCAATACACCTAAGTTTAAAGGTCCTTGCAGTTAAATTTTAATTAAGTGGAAGATGTTGGGGCAGAACTGTTGTCAATATTCACCTTGAAAATAAAGTTCAGATGAGCACCTCTGGACATTCAGGCCCCAGTTCCAAAAGGCTTGCTCTCAGTATAAGTGACTACTTACACTGAGAGCAGATGTTTTGCAATCTGATACCCATAGTAAGCCGGTTTATAGATAGGCCTTATACTGAGGGAAGCCTCTTACACTGAGAGCAGGTCTTTCAGAATCAAGAGAGACTTACACTGAGAGCAACTTTTTTGGAAATTGGCCTTAAAGATGTCACAACATAATGTTATCTATGTTCTAAATGCCTCTGCAAGAATATTACCATCAGGAAAAGGAAGCACTTTATAAGGCATTGGTGATGTTTCACTGAAAACATTGTTTGCACTGTGGGCATTTTCTTTGCAGAAATATAAGTAAGGGTATAATAATTCAAAAAACTGAAACAGAGTAGTAGAGTTGGAAGACAAAATGCTAGAGAAGGGACTGGGAGTCTCAATAAATACATACTTGAAGATATAAAAGTAATAGAGAAAAGTTAATGCACTAAACATGAAAACAAAGGAAGCTATTGGTATATTTTCTTGTACGCCATTGTAAGACAAGTATTCATCATGTGAGATTGCAGTTAAATAATGATATGAGGGACATTTTTCTTCCCTGAAAGAATGGTACAGACATGGAGCAAAGTACAGTGGGTCATACTTCTCCAAGCCTGGATAAAGAATCAGATCTTTATTTGAATACATGGGAGGGTATAGTACATAATTTTGAGAAAACATGACTGAGACTGTTAAGAACTTTAATCCTGCTAGCCTCATAGTTTTCCCAGACAGTGTGGTTAAAAAACAACTCACCTCTCCACACCTAAATCAAAGTGTTCTTCCCATATAACTCTTCTGATTGTGTTGGATAACATGATAAATAAATGCATCCCTGCTACATGCACAGATTACCACAAATGGTTTATAGTGGGCATTCAAGATGGACATATGAAGACAGTTCTCCATATGTAATCCTTCACATGCATTCAAACTGGGGCAGTAAATAAAATAGCATAAGTGTAGCGCAGACCACCACCATTAATGAGTTCATTCCCTTTTAGACAAGAAGAAATTATAACAATTAATCAGTAGCTTACCTAGCTATGGAAGCTACAGATAAATACAGAGAACTTGAAGAATATCTTTCTGAATAATGTGTCCCATTACCCCTGCTGCTACCACTGCTGATACTTTTATTATTTGCAATAGTATATTATAGATCTTGGTCTGCTTTGATTCTGTGTCTACCTTTCTAAGTACCTTTGATGATATGTTCCCTATTCTATATTCTTCTAAAAATGATACTTCACGTCTTAATTGCTTTATAGGTTTTCCAGTTCAGTGCTTCCATGGTGGCATTTTGTTTCTTCACTTTTTTCCCCTATTGCTCTATGTTTTCGTGGTAAGACTTTATCTGTTATTAATTTAGAGCTGCACAGTAATGTATCCTGTTTATTTCTGCTGTATCACAAGAATGTCTCTTAGCAGTCGTAATTACTGTGTTTATCTATTTTACCAACATTCTAACATTCTGGGTCTTATTTATTTCCTGCAATCTATTTCTTTCATCAATTTTAATATGTCTGTCCATCTTTATTAAATCAGTCAGCTCTTTCCTTAAATCATTTTCTTCTAGAATTAGAACGCCTTCTTTGCTCTTCATTTCCTGTAAGTATTCTACAGAAAGTTCCAGAGCATCTTTCTATGCCATAACCTCTTCAGATGCACTCTCTTCAATTTGCTTCTTCTTCATATGGGAACTCATTGGTCCATCACTTTTACAACACTGACTGGACACTCTTCCCTGCTTCTTCCCTTGGTGTTCTTCAAAAGAACTTTTGCACTGGTCTGCTACAAAAGGCTCCACCATGTGGCAATTATTCATATGCCTAACACTCCTGTTTCTCGTTAACTTGTGGACACATTTCTTCTGTCATACTGTATCATTGTGTGTGTTGGATTTCTGCTCCTAATACTGCACTTCTCAAATAATCCATAACTTCATTTTCTTTGTTTTCAACTTTTTCTGCACTAATCTTCTTTTCTGCTTTCCCCCTTTGTTTTCTTATTTTTTATATTGCAAAATTTTCGATGTCTCTGTACCTTTGCCTGCTTTTCTCTTCAAATATCTTTGGCACTGCTTTTTTATATTGATTAATTTTGTTTTCTCCTTTGCATAAATATTACATCATATCAGATCTATTTTCTTTCCCATGTCCATACTTCCTCAGATACCTCCCTTTGCACTTGCTGATCCTTAATGTCGGAACTCATTGTTCCATCATGCTATGATATTACCTGGGCTGTATTTTCTGCACTAAATCCTTCACTTCAAGATAACCAGTAACTTTAGTTTCTATTTATTTAACTTCTATCTTTCTAGTCCCCTGTTGTACATTTACTCTTTGCTTTCTTATTTGCTTTCTTATTTTTGTATTGTGAAATTTTCCATATCCAGATGCCTTTGCCTGTATTTCTCTACAAATATTTTTTGGAGCTGCTTTTTGTATTATTTAATTTGCCTTTTTCCTTTACATAAATATTGCATCATATCACATATCTTTTTTCTTTCCCATATCAGTGTTTCTTTTTTTATACCTTTCAAAAATCTCTAGATTTTGTTCTTTATATTTCCACTGGGATCTATGCACCCAGCTGTCTTTTTTGATTTCTAACCTACCTCTTTCCATGACATATGCTATATAAAAATACTGTTTATATAGCAGCATTGTCTTGGTGAGACTTTGTGAAAAAAGGGTCCATCATGTGAAGTTATTCACCAAGACCTGAGAATGAATTCACTTCCCGCAATACTACTCTCCTTTTCTTATTGATTTCATCATCACCCCATTCAGACCCCGTCATCTCTCCATTTAGAACTTTCATAGTCCAGTCTGTCATTCCTCCTGTCTGAGTCACACACATGGTTCATACAGTTCCATAAGTCAGTATGCGCCTCTGCATTAGTTTCACACTCATGCCTGAGGCACTGGTGAAACTCACCTATACTTCCATGATAGCCCTCACATACATTGAATGGCAGCTACTGAATACCAACCTCAGGGAGATGGCAGTACCATACCTCCTGTGAGAACCTCTACAGACTTTGCTGTATGGTACCGCCTGGCCATGATACCTAGGAGTATATTCAGACATGTTTGTACCTTGGGCTAACACACTAACTTGAAGTACAGTGCCCCATCAACCTTTACATTCTCACATGGTTCTGTGTCATGGATATCCATAATCTGGGGAGGTTATGTGAGGGTCGCACTCCCTGTGTCTGACATACCCTCAGTAGCCCTGGATTGTACCAGTTAATCCCAGTCATCATCATCATCAGAGATATGGATCCCCCAACATCAGATGGGGGTAGATCTACAGTGCTGCTGCCACACAATGCTTCACTTGTGGATACACTGAAAAACAAAAAGAGTGTAAGTATGCCCAAACACCACAACTACACGTGGAAGCTCTATAATTTCAAACACTAGTAAAGACAACTGGCGAGACTGATCTGCAAGGCCATGGAATGTATTATCATGGAACTTATAAACAAAGACATTGGCAACCTTCAAACACTGGACCCCACCCAGTTTGGGTTCGTGAAGGGCTGATCTTGTCTCCTGAACCTGATTGACTTCTTCGAATCAGTCTCCAGAGCCGTGGATGAGGGTAAGGTGGTCCACACAGCCTATCTGGACCTCGCCAAGGCCTTTGACACCATCCCCCACTCTGGAATCATAGATAGATTTACTAAGCTGGGTATTAATCCCTACATCACTCGATGGGTTGCCAGCTGGCTTACTGACAGGACACACACACTGTGAAAGTATCTGACTCCAAATCCAGCTCCAGACAAGTGACAAGTTCAGTCCTGGGACTGCTCTTGTTTGGCATCTACTTCTCTGAAGTACAGGCCAACACTAAGGGACTCTGGCTAATGAAGTACGCAGATGACTGCAAACTGGGAGCCATTATTGAATCCCCACATGATGTGGATCCTCTACAAAAGGGCCTTACAGAAACAGATGCTTGGTGCCAGAGCCATGGGCTCAAGCTCAATGCAAAGAAATGTATAGTTATCCCCTTTGGGAAAAAACATGTACCCATGAATTACCACATAGGTGGCAGTACACTAAACACCGAAAGTGTGATAAGAGACTTAGGGACACAGGTGGACAGTGGTCTCACCTTCGATAACCACATCACCACAATAGTCAGGAAATCCTTCTATGTGGCATACCTCATCACTAAGGGCTTTTCATCCAGAAAAAAGGAGGTCATTGTCCCACTGTACTCATACCTCATTAGACCCATTATAGAATACAACGCCCCGTTTGGTATGTACCTCTCAGGACATCTGCAACAACTGGAAAGGCTGCAGAAATACCTCACTAAAAGAATCACAGGCCTAAAGCAGATGCCCTACGCTGACTGCCTTAAAAAACTCCAGCTATACACTGTCGCATATCGTCTACTCATAGGCAATCTCTGCTTAACATGCAAGACCATGTCAAACCCAGAGCTGTTGGACATGCTACACTTAAAGAAATCCCAATCCCTCAGAGCCACATGCTCCAGAGATCTAAACTTTGTCATCACAATAAACAAAACATGCTGGAGGGATAGGTTCCTGACCCAGAGACTCTCCAGACTCTGGAATAGACTGCGCATACATGTCAAGCAGAGTGCCTCTTTGGCCCTCTTCAAAAGTAGCCTTGACGATTGGATGGGAGAAAGGAAATTCACCCTGGGGATCACGTCAGTCACCTTGCTAGACAGGGGTCCAGGGAAGTAAATAATGTGGGAAGAAATAGCCAGGGAATTGTTATGGCTAGGTTTGTATAGGCCCTAGGGCCAATAGCCTAGTACCAACCTATGAATCTATGAACCTATATGTAATTATGGCCATACTTTGTGCAGGTGGTCAGTGCACCTTGATGCCAGATGTACTTATATACAATAGACAATATAGGTATTAGAAGCATTCGTGTGACTAACAACTGTAAATGGGCGACTTAGTACAATTAGGTCTAAATACCTGGTGCACCACTTGTTGAAATCCTCTGGAGTCTGCTCATCTAATCTTCAACATCCAGCACAGCATTGTGAAACTCTGGGGAGGTGCCAGTGCCCCTGAGTGATACTAGAGACTCCTTCATGGTTACATAGTTACATAGTTAATCCCTTGCTGCCATCAGTCAGCTAGGCCTTTAATATGGCAGACTCCTGCATATTACAAAAGAACTTGTTCTCTCCAATATATACTTATTATACGCTGCTATCTCTGTAGCATAAGTCATCTCAGTCATTATGTGGCATAAGCCATCTCAGGCATTATGTAGCATACAACATCTCAGTCATTATATAGCATAAGTTATCTCAGTCATTATGAAGCATAAACCATCTCAGTCATTATAGCTGCATCTTATCCAAAAAGATCTGCTAAGCAAAATTCCATTTTTTTCATTCATGTTTTGACATTGTAAACCATTTTTTAAACTAAATGTATATCTTATTTAGCATATCCTTGATCTGTAAATATGTTCATTTCTTATGCGATCCATGATCTGTGCCTGCAAATGGTCCACTTAGATTGGTGCACTACCCCGGAAAACAAATATGAACAAATAAACAAGTGCAGAACTAAATAAATAATAAATGTAATTGTCAAGTTGACTTTTCACTCAGTAAGTGGCGGTACAGTAGACAGCCCACTACCTGTAGCCCCTGCTCCTGTGCCCCAGCCTCTCCTTTGATAGTGGTCATATGTATCATATCACTGGCCCTATGTAAGACAATTTTATAATAAAGGCCATGGCTACTGGCAACATTTACATTACTGACCACCTGCTGCCAGACACAGTCACAGAAGGGCTTGCCAGAGGCTCACACGGAATGAGCCATCCACCATGAGGACATGAGGCTTGCCTGTGAATGTGCTCTTAGCAGCCTTCATCTAAGCATATCACTATTGTTATGGAATGAAAAAATGGATAGCAAAAGCCAGGTTCTTACATTGGTAGTAGATAAAATGTAACAAATATGGAATATACACCAAGAACCTTATGTAATGGATTGCAAGGGACTGGCACAGGCATACTGAAATAACACAGTAAGTACTGTGAAGAAGAGAACAACAAAAAAATATATCAATGGTATAAAAATGGCACACTCATTTACTGTTGTTCCATTTTATACCAGCTATCTGAGGTTCTAAAAAAACACAGTTGTACCCCAGAAAACACAAGCAACAGTCTAAAGTCCAATTGCATATGTCCAACACCCCCTAAATAAAAAAAAAAAAATAACAAGTGCATAAGTGTCAAGTTATCAAGCACACAATGACCTACTCTTCCTTACTGGAAAAGCTCACCCAGACTCTGCCACAATTTGATGTGAGGAAAAGGTTAGTTTGTTTTCGCTTTCTTGTATTTTGTATTACTTTATTGCCTTCTGTGATTTGTTTTCTTTACACTGTGTTTTACTTATATTCTGCTTTTAATTGCATATTAAAACTAGGAAAGAGACCACAGCTGTGTTTCTTGTAAGTGGCACAGAAATTTTTTCCGCCATGCCACCCTGCCACTGTTGTGTTCTAGTTGCCTGCCCCTTATGTTAATTTGACCACATATCCCCTCCCACTCCCCTTTCACTGTCTGTTGTGACTAAGCACAAAATTATCACTTTGTGAAATCACTCCCTTTCAATTATTTACATTCATTGGCCGTCCTACGATATTCCAGTAGAACCAGAATACAAAAGTGCTCACCCCCTTTCAATCTATCTTGCTCTTTTAAAATTAGTGACTCTCCACTTAGACAGCTAAAGCTTAAGTTACCCCCTTTTTCACATCTAACTGCTTAGTGCACACTGCAGTGCTTAGGATATTAACCCTTTTTTTTATCTTACCCTTAAACATCTATTGCAAGACCACCAATTATTGGAGAGCCCACATTCTACCTCTCAGTAGTCATGTTTGGATCAGTGGTTCTGTTTTCTCCTGGAGAGAGAAGGAGCATGGGGACATTATTCCTGGAGACTGCGTATCACTGGAAAAGCCTAACAACTGCTTCATAGGTGACAGCTTGAAAGGAGAGAAGGAGCAGAGTGCATTGATTTCTGACTGGTTCTGGTTGGGCAGGGAATGTCTGTGCTTGATGTTCCTGACTGATTTGGTTGCTATTCAAGGCATCTACCAGGAAAAGACTACAACAAGCCTACAGATCATCAGCTGGGACAAGAGTGTGCATCACCAAACAGCCTTCTCATGTTGGGACTGGTGCTAATGTTTTGCTTCTGGTGACAGAAGAGGCAAAAAAGCATTGCATCATAGCAGAGTGAAGCTGTGGTAAGAGCAGCACTAGCAGTAGACATTTCCCATGACTCCACTCTTTTCATCATTGTCATCACTGTTGACAAGCTAGTTCTTTGTGTTCAGTGAGTACTGCTTGATTTGTTTCTAACTTCACAATATCTGCCTAAATACTTCATCCTTAAATTTTCAGGGTTTACGTATTAGTTTACCCTCAAGTGTTTGGCAGTGCTGTGTACAGGCTCAAACACCTTGAGTAACATTTTTCCTGTAAAAGCACAATTGAAATTTCAGCAATACCAGTTGCACACAGGACAACAAGTGTGCAGTGACAAGCACTGTCCCCAAAGTTGCAAACCGGATACTCCTGACATTGCTTTATATTTTCACTCCAACTGTCTAACCAATAAAAAAAAAAAGAGTATAAACTTTCTACTTTCTCTGTTACCAGCTTGGTGGATATGGGCATCCTCAGGCAATGTAGAAATTCCCTCATGTTTACTGGCAACCAGTTAATTCTCTAACAAACTGATATGGTAAGTGAGAGACGTATTTACTGTACATGATGTCACTGGAGGCACAGCTCTCACATAAAAGTAATGTTGTCAGTAGTACACATGCTGCACCTATCACACACAATTCAAAGCAGATATATAAACCCACATATGCTGAGGCACCTAAATGTAACCTTCCTAAACCACAATGACCACCTAGATGAAGTACACATAACAAATACCCTCAGCAGCCCCAAATGCACTCTTTCAAAACAACACTCACATCAACAAATAGAGCCACATCTCACGGAGCATCTACTTCTAAGCCCATAAGGCAAGCCACCACAAAATCCAGCATTCTGGTAATTTGAGACTCCATCATGAGACACACTGAGGTTCCTCTCACCGGGCTGAATAAGGAGAAAGTCACAGTCAGTTGCTTATCAGGGGCAAGGATCTGCCACATTACTCATGCACTCAGGTCATTGGACCACAAGTAACAGTATGACTCAGTCATAGTCCATGTGGGAGTAAATGACCTGCGACATACCTCCCTAGACTATATGAAGAGAGACATCATGGAGCTCTCAGAATGTGTGTCTCAGGTTGGTATGAGCCTAACGCTGAGCAGCATTTTACCTTCTCCAAGGATGATGCCACAATATGAACAAAAAATGACTAACTAATAATTGGCTTAGTTTCTGGTGTCATTCTAAGTGGGTGCAATATTTGTCAGCATGGAAGGAGATGGTCAACAGACCACACTGTTTTGCCAGGAATAGTCTGCACCTCTCCCCTCTAGGCTTTCCCCATAGTGCCTTTTTTAGACAATGATAAACTGGAAGTACTTCCAACATAGCAAATCAAAACCAATAAAATCTAATGGTATTACTGCTCAGTGCTAGGAGTCTAAACAGAAAACTCCACTCTCTAGAAGCTCTCTTCACCCTAGAGAATGCTGACGTCTGTGTGGTAACTGAGGCATGGTTTAAAGCCACGGACAGCACACCAACAGTTCACGGTTATAATGCCTTCCACACATTTAGGTCAGCTACTACTCAGACAAGAACTAAAAGTGAGGTGTCTCGATTTACATAAAAAATAAATATACCTCAATTCTGATCAAAGAGGACAATGCACTTGAACTTCTCCATATTTCAAATCACCATAAACAAAATCCAATACCACTTCCTTGCAAGCTATAGGTCCCCATCTATGACCCAGGAAACACATACCATGTATTTAAACTTACTGGGAACATTCACCATCCAACCCAATACCATATTCATGTGTGACTTTAATTACCCCACTATTAACTGGGAATCCTATACAACACCAAATGTACAGGCACAGAGATTCCTGAATTTTGTAAACACAAACTCCCTGTTGTCAATTGTCAGTACAACAACCAGGGGGTGCAACCATACTGGATCTGGTCCTCACTAATATGGGGAAAATGCTGCATACCTCCTACTGTAATGTCTTCCCTGGTAAGGTCAGACTACAAATGGTATCCTTTGAAGTAAAAATAAAACCGGGACCCTCAGCTAAACCTGGAATATTCAGGAACTACTCTAAGGCTAACTTCCTGCTACTAAGTGACAACCTGGCAAAGTTTCAAGCCCCAATAAACCCTGAGAACACTGCTGCCTATGCAGAATTGTTCACATAAACCCTGTACAAGCATGTTAATAGCTGTATTGAGGCATCTGTACCCACCAGGAAGAAATAAAGGACTAACTCAAAAAACAAACCACCCTGGTGGAATCACAAAATCAATAGCCTGTATAACAGAAGAAATAAAATCATAGCAAAAATTTGGAGGTTCAGTACCCAGCAGGATAAAAGCACTGTCATCAAACTAAAAAAAAACTCAGATGACAAATATAGTCTACCAAAAACAGATATGAGGTAAATTTGGCCTCCTAGGCTAAGGAATACCACAAGGCATTCTTATCTATGTCCACAACCTCAAAGGTAATAGACAACTGTGTGCAGAGTTCATTGTAAATGCATCGATCTATACTGAGCCAGAAGATATAGCAAACCTACTGATCGATAATTCAGCTCCAACTATACCCCTCACTTCCCCCTTAGCCTTCCCTCAAGAAGTACGATCAAATATAACTCCCCCTGCTATCACTAGGGAACAGGTCCTTAATGCTCTCTCTAAGGTCAAGAACACCGCACCAATGGGCCCAGACAATATCCCAGGATACCTTCCAAATAGCATGAAACATGACCTATCAAGGGCCGCTGGAATTGTTATTTAACTGTAGCTTCCAAACAGGCTTCATGCCTCATGAATAGAGAACAGCAACAGTCATCCCTCTGCCAAAGGTGGGCTATCTACAGACCCTACAAACTACAGATCCATAAGTCTCACTAGTCTTATATGTAAAGCCATGGAAAGAATTATCATGAAAATGATCATTAGTGATATAGTAAACCTCCAGACATTGAACCCAGCCCAGTTTGGTTTCATCAAGGGCAGGTCATGGCTACTTGAACTGGTGGATTTCTTTGAGAAGGTCACCAAAGCAAGGGATAAGGGAAAAATTGTTCACACTCCCTATCTTGACCTGGCCAAAGCACTTGACACAATACACCACTCTGGCATTATTGACAAACTCAAGAGGTTAGGTACAAACCCGTATGTCATCCAGTGGATAGCCAACTGGCTCACAGACAGGACCCAGGAAGTTAAAATTGGGAGTCCACCTCTGCTAAGAGGCCAGTCAAAAATGGAATCCCTCAGGGATCGGTCCTTGGACTGTTCCTTTTTTGGCATTTACTTCTCTGAAGTCAAAGCTAATGTCAATGGTCTCTGGCTGACTACATTTGTAGATGATTGCAAATTAGGAGCTATCACTGAATCCCACACTGACCCAAATGTTCTCCAGGAAGGACTGACACAGACAAGCAACTGGTGTCAGAGCTATGGGGTAAAACAAAATGCCAAGAAATGCATAATAGTATCCTTCGGGAAGTCATCCTCCCCTTTCAACTATCATATTGACAACACACCCCTTAGAGCTGACCCAGCAGTCAGAGACTTTGGGACACATATAGACAGTAATCTAGCCTTTGACCATCATGCATCTACAGCAGTGAGGAAATCATTCTATGTTGCACAACTTACAAAAAAATGTATGGCATCTAAGTCCAAGGAAGTCATTGTTCCACTGTATTAAGCAATCTTCAGACCTATCACAGAGTACAATGCCCCCTTTGGTATGTACCAAACCAGGCATATACAACAACTGGAGTGTCCAGAGAGGTTCCTCACTAAAAGAATACAGGGTGCAAGTAAAATGTCCTATGCAGACTGCCTCAAGGCCATATCCCTGTATTATGTCTCCTACAGGCTTTTGAGGGGGGATCTATGACTGGCATACAGGGCATTGTCAGACCACACTCTGATGGACTTCCTGCATATCCATAAAATAAACAGCACTAGAATTACTTGTTCTAAAGACTTGAACAATTTGCTATGTTCCCACAGGATTGGTGTTGTTATTGTTTGTAAAACATGATTAAAGAACAATGACTGGAAACCATTTCTGTCAAGATATAAAGGTTTTTACTGTAACAGACATTCTAAAAGAAATATCAGGTGGCAGTGTTGTGATATGGATTAAAGATAGTTATGAGACCTGTGATTATTACATGTTCAATGATAACACCAATATTATAGATTGTGTAACTGTGACAATAAAGACAAATCCCAGAATACACAACAATTGTTGGAGTAAATAAATGACCAAAATCCAGTGCTGATGACCTAGATGAATTCATGCATTTCTTGCATGAGACACAAGACAGAAGAATAATAGTGACTGAGAACTTAAATTTAGCAGAACCAGACTAGAATAATATTAATTCAACAACATTAGTAAGGAAATCATTTACAATGTATGTTCAGGAACAATAATTGCTTCAAATTGTAAAAAAAAAAAAACTGCAAGGGAACAGAACATACTAGACATTATTTGTGTTTCCTAATGTAATTAGTGCTACTTCATGCCAAGTTTTACCACCACTGATGTGCAGTGATCATATGGTTATAAAGGTTAATTTGTTGCTGAATTATTTTGCCAAACTGAAATCTAAACCAATGCACAGAAGATTAATAACAGATTATATGGAAGCAAAACAGTCTCTGTGTAAAGCTAACTGGAGTGATGCATTCATTGGAAAAAAACGTAGAAGGAATGTGAAAAGTTTTGAAAGAGAAATCGTTTGAATGTAAAAAAATAAAAAATAAAATAAAAATTAACATCAGAATCAAGGCACACAACTTCAGGAGAATATGTTTCCATAAGAACAAGATACCTGATTAAGAGAAGAGACAAAAATAAATAGAATAGAGGTCAAACTACAACTTTAAAAAGTGAAATAAACAAGATGGACAAACAAATTAAGCATACTGTGAGACAAAATGAATTCAAATTTGAAGAAAATGTATATAAAAACATTGAGCATAATAAGAAACCATTTTATAGATACATAAGATGTTTAGGGGTAAAGACATACAAAATGATAAACTATGTGTAGATTCTAAAATGTATTCTCAGACACAACAGATAATAAATATATTTACAAAATCTTATGCAAAACAGTTTGAATCCACAAAGAGGGGTGTGATAAGTTGTCCTAATGGCATCCGGGTAACCTCAGATACCGAAATCAAATTAGATTATATTGAAAAAGAATTATGTGAACTGGATCCAAACAGGAAGGAGTCAGAATTAATAATAATGACCAGAGAATACTTCAGCAAGAATTTACATGACCATTGTATATTATTAACTAGGTCCTATGAATATGGAGAGATTCTTCAAGACTGGAGACATGTACTTATTAAACCTGTCTGTAAGGAAAAGGGGAGTAGGATAAATCCAGAGTCATGCAGAACCTTAAGTCTATATTATGGTGTGGAAAAATAATGGAGAAATTAATATTGGATAAGTTATTGTCAGAAATGGAATAGTTAGGACTTGAAATCATATATCATCATGCATATGTTGAAAATAGATCTATTATAACCTGTAACATGATGTTCTATAACAATATAGTAACAGCAATGAATGAAAAATTGTGTTGTGATGTAATTTATATATTATTAATATATATAACACACTGATCAATAAATTAGAACAACTAGGAATTCATGTACTCTTGATAAGTTGGATAGCTGCATAGCTTACAAATAGGACATGGCAAGTATCATACAGCAATTGGGCAGGTGAAATCCTTGGTTAGAGTCAAAGAGTCACATAAGGCTCTGTCCTAATTCCATACTTGTTTAGACTGTATCTTTCAGATCTATCTTTTTCATCTGAGGTGTTCTATAGTCTATATGCAGATGTCTATTTTTGGGTAAACTGATTACATGTGTTACAGATAGGGCATGTCTGAAAAATAGCTTCAATAAATTGACCATTTGGGCACAGGAGAATAATATGCTGATAAATACAACAAAAACTAAGCATATGAGATTTGGGGGACATAAATTGAAAGGTGAATATTCAATACAGCACACAATAATTGAAACTGTAGATTAATTTAAGGACCTTGGTATATGGCTAGATCCAGCTTTGAGTTTTTCTACTTATATCAACCAATTGGTTAATGACAGTTATAGGAGTATAGGTTATACAAAAAATTATAAAGTCTAGGAAACCAGAAATGATGAAGTCATTGTGAGTTACATTAGACCCAGACTTAAGTATGGAATAACTATATGGAAACCTTATAACAGAACAAGCATGAGTAAACTGGAAAGAGTGTAGCAGAAATATACCAAGGGCATCCATGGATGTGAAAAGTTATTATGAAAGACTGAAATGTCTGAACTTGTACAGTGTCTCGTAAATATATTTAAGGAGGAGAACTTCTTCTTCTTTCGGATTTTCCTGGTTAGGGATCGCCACAGCGGTTCACCTGTCCGCTCATGAATGGCAGTGGAGTTTTTACGGTTTTGAGTTGCCTGCCCAACCTTCCACAGAAGGCACACACACGCATTCACTCACGACTAGGGCCAATTTAGAGTGTCTTAATTCAGGTAAATAGGACATTTACAGACAAATACCTCTGAGAATGTTTGGAGTCATCAAAAAGAAGTAGAGAATCTTCAGGAAACCTGTGTAGAATATTCTGTAGGAATGCAAAGTGCACTAACTGGTTCTCTGACAGAGCAGCTGAGGCATGGAATACACTGCCAAATTACATTAAAGCAAGGGTTAGTTTACATATTTTGAAGAACAGCCTGGACACTTATTATGGGAACAACTGTTCTGGTACATTGGCAGGCTCAAAGGACATTAATGCTCATGCTTGCAACGTTTGCATGGATGTATGTAAGTAAAGATATGTTAAAAGATCCAAGCTCAAAAAATTCACACTTTGCAGTGGTATACCACAAAAGTAACTGTTACAAATGTAATACATATTGGGGTATATAACTGAAGTTTGGTCCACATATTGGTTGAGTCATCTAAAATTTATGTGAGGTGGCAGTGCAAACACTCCAGACAAAGGTGAAGATCCCTAATAATAGAAAATATATCTAAACATCTGAATTTAGATTTACAGTGGAAAATGGAGAGATGGAGGCATGCCATGCTTTAACACATTCAAAAGATAAAGATAACTGAATACATTTTTTATATTAAGTTTATGAGTTTGCCATCCATGTGCTGGTACCTTCTGCTTGATTTTCAGTCACATCTCTTTCCTATCATCACATCATCACATTTAGATCTGTTCACGAACCACACATCTATGACTGAATTGTGTATTGCAACATAAATTCTTATTTCAGAAGGAAAAATAATTGTAAGTGTACTTGACTCTGCTCTAGGTAAGTCGGTACTTAGTACAACTTGATAATAATATGAGGCATCCAATCCATTGCATTTGAGGTGGGGTTCTAATCCTGACAAGGTGGTCTTTTTTTAAGTATGACTGTATTTCTTTCTAATGAATAACCTCTCTCAGGTGAAACTGTTTTACATATATTTATTACTTGTGTCTCACGTGTCCTGTGACTTCTTAAGTGGCTAAGCTGGTCACTGCAGTGGTAGTGAGTCGATATTAATCATATTCTACATAGACACTAATACATATCCTTGAAAATAAACCTCTTCATCATGCACAATGCATAGTTATTCACAACTGGAAAATGTACTCAATAGCCAATGTTACATTTTATATACATCCTCAAAAGAGATATAGAAAACAACAAAAATATTTGTTCATATTCAACCGATGCACTGTAGTTGGCAAAGTGCATCGTTGCTGCTTGTCAATGCCCTTAGGAAATGGTAGTTCTTGTCCCATGGCAAAAACTCAGAATTTGCTTACTCATGCGCAAAGACTTAGCCATTGTTTGTGCAACTGAGCACGGTATAGGGATGCATCACTTAGCATATTGGACATAGGCAAAAGTGATGTCAGTTACAGTACAATAGGTGTACAGTGTAAATCCACTTAAGGAACACTGTTATTGTAATGGTGTTATACATTTAATCATTTCATAACATTTTTATTTTACTTTATTGCTAGGCAAATGTCTTTAAGAAAAAATATGATTTTCTTTCTTTATCTGTAAGACTTTCTGTAGCTCACTGTTATCATTAGGTGGCCTTAGTGTTGAATTACTTTTTAAATATTTTTCCAATTATTATATACTCATCCTGTCATCAGTACACATAAGTGATTAATGACAGCTGTGATAGAAGTTTATCCTGGTGTTAAAAGTACATACAGACATCAAGAGGTTGATTTTGGCTTGCAGGGGTTTGAGTTCAACTTGCATTGTGTACTCCATTACAAATATATATTGTCTATAAGCAGTGCTTAAGGTATGAGCACTTTATTATGTATTCTTTTGAATACAGTCACATGTATTAATAATAAAGAATGTGTTGTGTTTGCATATACACCAATGCATATCAACAAAATAAGTAAGTGGACAATGTCTAATTCTGACTTCAGTCTGTAACATCTTCTTTTCTTACATTCATTTGTTATATGATGTTAAAGTTATAATTCAGTTTGTGAACAATACTGATGATAGCCTTATCTATCCGGGATATAAAGTACATTTTCCAGAAAAAAAAACACATACCACCAAAGTAATTATATACTTAAATGCATAAAACAAACCGTAAAACATAGTCTTGAATACGTGTACTCCACTAGATTCTGTGGCATGTCTGGCTATTGCTCTGTTTTAATATGCATGGAATATGAATTCCCTCATGTGTAGTATCTATCTCACTTTCATCTATATTTTTCTTCCCCTAAGACAATAATGATTTTATTTTAAACAAAATCACTTCGCAGATGCATGAAAAAGGTCTTATAATCTAAAAATGTAATTTTTATGGACATGCAATCTATGACGGTTGGCAGAGACCAGTGACACCGGTCAGCAATTACCGTAAGGAAATGGCAGTTATCTTTCCATGGCAAAAACTGAGAAAATCCCGAAGCATGTGCAAAGACTTTGCCGTCAGAGGCAAACATAAGCATGGCAATGGCACATGTCAATTAGCAATCTGACCATAAACCAAATTAATTCCAGGGGAATTCTTTTCCACTCATTGTATTAATGAAGTGTGGATGCCTCTTATAATGTAGTTGGTGCAGGGTTCAAACCCAGTGAAGTTGTATTCATTTTATAAGTATATCATTTGGCAGCTGTAGTATATTGTAATGTATATCTTGGCACATATCTCCTCTCACAGCTGCATTACTATACCTGGCCAATGCTCTTTTATTTTCATATGAGTACAATATGCATGGGTTCAACTCCCTCACATGTATTAACTATTGTAATTTTGTCAAGATTTGTTTCATCCTGAAATAGGTAATCCTTTTTGTTAAAAGACAAGTACATCACAGACATGCACAAAGACGTATTAAGAAATAATATACATGAAGCCATATGTACATTATTAGAATACATGATGTAGTGTCCCTGGACACGTAATGCTGTAAAAATATGTAACAGAGCTTATTTTCCTGTCATCTACACTTTCCTTGCCCTCACATCACATATTTGTAACATGAGTTTCTCTGTGATGTTACTAGTGAGTACACAGCTCAATATGTGATGAGTTGTGCTTCCAGGGATTCATTTCCAATATGCTGTATATAACCTGTTGCAAATAGTTTTCTGTCTAAGCAATCCATTCTGTAATTCTGTTAAAAAAATACATAGGCACAATATGCAGGGACACCAAAGGTAGTTAGGGAAATCCGCATGTGTGTATTAAACTGATAACCTCATGAAGTTTATAATCTATTCCCATGCTCATGCTATGAAGTGGAAAACCTTCAAGTGAAACAGACTTGCTATATCACTATAAACCAATGTGAGCTGGAATTACTGTGGTGTATGTATATATATATATATATATATATATATATATATATATATATATATATATATATATATAAACACACACAGATATATATGCATGTGTGTGTGTGTGTGTGTGTGTGTGTGTGTGTATATGCAGTGTATATATATATATATATATATATATATATCATTCCTCACTATGTCATTTCATCTGAAGTAACACCTTTTTCACATCACAAACATGGACATAAAGGTTTTAACACTTAAACAAATTACTCTTTCTACATTTACTATTGCACGACATTTGGCATCAAACAGCATCACTATTCATATTTAGGAAAAGGTAAGTGACATGTATATGGCAAAGAAATGAAGAAATATCCTTCTGCTGTGTTAATGATATCTTGTCTATCACATGAATTACCTTACCCTCAATGCATGACAGAAAGCAATATTGTTATCATGAGAAGACACTTACTGTTTTAACTGTAACAGTTCCTTGGTTCAGTGTACCCCAATGTGATATTCAAGTTTTCAGTCAAGTATCTGGAAAGTTGTGAAACATCAAGTACTTCTGTCTAAAATTCTTATACGTTGCATTTGATTGCATGATGTTTGACAAATGTTGCAGAACTTGTTCTGTAGCATAGTGAGCAGACTAAGAAATTTACTTGGTTGTGACCCCTTCACAGGTGTAAGGTTTTGATATCCCAGTTGTTGCACTTTCTTTTAAGCAAGGTCCTATTCATTTTCACACTGGTGATGGTAACACCCTCAAATGTATGTTTTCTGACAGCTGAAGCATTGTTTGCTAGTGCTTAATTCAAGAGGAAGTGAGTTAGGCAGGTAGCAGTTCAAATCTGGTGCGATGTACATTGTATCAATGTGTAAAAAGCAACTGGTGACCTGCAAGAATGGCTTCCTGAATATGACTATGAGTTATGCAGGCAGCAGTTCAAATGCAGTGATGTGTACAGTGTATCAGTGATTATAAAGCAATTGATGACATGCAAAATGGTTTCCTGAACACGTGATATGAGAAATTCAGCTTGGTTATGTCACTTTCACAGGTGGAGAGTTTTGATCCCCCAACTGCTATAATCCCTTTTATGAGAGGCCATATTCAGTCACACACACTGTTGATGGTATCCCTCAAATGTGTGCTTTTTAACAACTGTTGTGTAAGTTCTTCTGCAGCATGGTTAGTTAGTCCATAAGTCAAGAAACTGTGAGTTTGGCAGCCAGCAGTTCAAATCCAGGGCAGTGTCCAGTGTGTAAAAGTAATTGATGACATGTAAAAACTGCTTAGTGAACAGATGTGAGAAATTTAACTGGCATTTCACAGGTGGAGGGTTCTGATCCCCCAAATGCTATAGTCCCTTGTAAGCTTCATAATTTACTTTTTGGATCTCTTGTTGTGAACCAGTTACCAGAGACCAGTGTCAATATTCAAAGTTAAGGAGTACTAAGTATCAGTTCTCATCCTATGGCAAAAAAAATAAATATTAAAAAATAGAGAAAATGCCTTTGGCCACGTTAATATATAGATTGTCATGAAATAATATTATTAATAGTATTAATATGAACTTCAAAAGGACAGACGTATTGGTAAACTTGGTGATATGAGAGTCCTACCTCAGTAATGATTTAAATGCTTTTCAGCATATTTTCATAGGATCATAGGATCTTAAGAAGTTTCTAGGCTATTGGCCCTGAGGCCCTTACAAGCCTAGCCAAGAATTTAGCCCATGTTCTGATAAGTCAGCATCCAATGTCCCTGTCCAGCAGGGACACAAGTGGAATCCCAGGGGTGTATTTTCTGTTCCCCAGCCAGTTATCCAGCGTGTGCTTAAAAAGGCTTAATGAGCTCTCTGCTTGATGCGGAGAGGGAGTCTATTCCACAGAAAGGAGAGTCTCTGGGTCACAAATCTGTCCTGCCAACAAGTCCTATTGATGCCACAGACCAGGTGAGGTCATGCATGCGGGTTACTTGAGTGGAGCCTGAGTTGTGGATATGCAGCAGTCCCTTCAAGGCAGGGTCTAAGATTGCTTTGTATGCCACAGAGGTCACCTCTGAAGAGTCTATGAGACTGAGTTGAGGGGCAAGGCTTTTAGCATATCTGTGTAGGGTAGATGTTTGAGTCTTTGGATTCTCCTGGTGAGGAACCTTTGTGGTCTCTCCAGCTGCTGCATGTGCTTTGTGAGGTACATGCCAAAAGGGGCATTGTACTCAATAATGGGTCTTATAACAGAAGAATGCAGGGATGTTATGACCTCCTTGTCCCTGGATTAGATACCCTTACTAATGAGGTAGGCCATGTAGAAAGCTTTCTGTACAATGGCAATATGGTGGTCAAAAGTCAGTTTGCTATCAACCTGGGTGCCCACATCCCTCACGACTGATTGTGTGCTTAGAATCTTGTTATTAATGTGATAATTTGTGGGGACATCACTCTCCCCAAAGGGGATGATGATGATGCATTTTTTGGCATTCAGTTTGGGGCCATGTTTCAGGCACCAGTCATTTGTTTGGGAGATACCCTCTTGGAGGTTGTCTACATCACTAGAGGAATTGATGACAATGCCCAGCTTGCAGTCATCTGCAAACTTGGTCAGCCATAACCCACTGGTTTTGACCTGCACTTCAAAAAAGTATATCCCAAACAACATAGGCCCCAAGTGCAATCCCTGGGGTACACCGCTCATTACAGGTCTACTGCTTGAGGTGGTTTCCCCTATTTTGACTAGGTGGGGTCTACCAGTGAGCCAGTTTGCTACCCATTTGGTAACGTATGGACTGATGTCTAGTTGAGACAGTTTATCTATTATACCCGAGTGGGAAATAGTATCAAAGGCTTTGGCCAGATCAAGGTAGATGGTGTACACTGTCTTCCCCTTATCCATGGCTTTGGTGCCTGTCTCAAAGAAGTCAACCAAATTTAACAGGCATGACCTCCCCTTGACAAAACCAAACTGTGTGGGATTGATTGTTTGGAGGGTGCCAATGTCCTTGTTAATGATGTCCATGGTAATCCATTCCATGGCTTTGTAGATCAGGCTAGTTAGGATGATGGGTCTACAATTTTCTGGATCCGTGGACGCTCCACCTTTGCCCAAAGAGATGTTAGTGGCTGTCCTCCACTCAGCTGCGATGAAGCCAGTACTCAGTCTTTTGTTGAATAAGATGCCTAATGGTGCTGCAAGTTCCTGCCTGAGTTCATGTAGGATGCAGCCTGAGATGTTATTGGGTCCCATGGAAGCTGTATTTTTTTACCTTTGAGATGGCAGTGTTGACTTGCTCCCTGGAGATAAGGGGAGGGTGGTAGGTGCTGGGGATGTCCTCATTTACTGATGGGGAGGATAGAGGGGTGAAGTTTTCACTAAACCTGTCTACCATCCGGTTGGCTACGTCTACAGCGTCTGTGTATTTGGTGTCCTTGACCACCAGTTCTGAGCAGATCTGAGTGCTTCCTTTGAGATTGCGGACATATATAAAGAAATCATTATGATTGTCTTTAGAAAATGTGGCCAGTTTGGACTCAAATTTTGCTTTTGAGGATTTCACAAGTGTTCTTATTTGCTTGTTCATACTAAGGAGAGATTGCTTCCAATTAGGCACCTGCTCCTTCTTGGTCCTGGACAGCAATTTTTCCTTTTATTACAGAGTTTATTTATTGCAGATGTCCACCAGACCAGTTTACTCTTCCTTGAGGAGAATGATTTTGTCCTGTCGGGTATTCCTAATTCCATACAGCTAAATAAATGCTCGTATAGTACTTTGGTGTAAGTTTGGACATATGTGCCAGTTCTTTTGGAGGGGAGGGAGCTGTGAAGCTGTTTATACCTTCCCTCAGGAGGTTGTAATCAGGTTTGGAGAAGTTTTTTTGTTTGACCCTAGCTGGAGGGAAGGGTCGGGGGAGATGGTGACTTTGAAAGTGACCGCTTTGTGGTCGGATCTTACCAGGGAGGATGACACTGTAGGGATGCTGCAGTAGTTACTCATGTTGGTTAATACCAAGTCCAAGATATTATCACCTTTTGTGGGGGTGTTGACCAGCTGGTCCAAGGCATTTGCATTGACAAAATCAAGGAATCTCTGGGCATTTGTGTTTTCACATGAGTAGTTCTTCCAGTCTATGGTCGGATAGTTAAAGTCACCCAGAATCAGGGTAAAGGGTTGAATCTTGATAAATTCGAAGATGTCCAGGTAGGTAGAGTGGGCCCTGTAGATAGCTATGATTTGAATAGGGGTCTTGTCAACAGTTAACTGTACCTGGAGTGTCTCCTGTGCAGCATACTTTTTGACCAGCCTGGAGGTGTGTGTGTCATTAATATATATTGCAATGCCACCTCCTTTTGCTTTGCTGCCCAAGGTTTGGAGTCTGAATGTATAATAGGATGAGTAACCTGGTATGGATGGGGTGCTCTCCGCAGGTTTCTGTGACTGCACAAATGTCAGCATCTTCCAGGGTAAGAATGCTTGCAATGAGTGCAGTTTCATGTTTAGACTCCTAGTGTTTTCTTACGGAATTTGCAGATATGATAATTAAAATGCAACTAAAATGGGTCCACTACATGTGGTTACATGCTAGTATCTGATGGCACACTTGTTCAGTGCCACTTACTCAAAAAGTCAACAGCTCTAGCTCACAGTAACTCTGTCTTACTTAACTGCTTAGCCCTCCCAACACCTAACTCTGTTAATCTGTACAGTCCTACCAACATCCTTACACTATCCCTAAAATTCTCACCCAGTTGCTAACCCAAGTTCTTGCTCCCTAACCCTGAAAGTCCACCTCCCCTCCCTAAACCTAAAATCGCATATTGTTTCCTAAACCTAAAACTCCACTCCATATACTTAACACTAAAGTATCTGATCACTGTCTAAACCTAAAACTCCAACCTCCCCTCCCTAAACCTAAATTTCTAAATTGTTTCCTTACTCTAAACTCCCTTCCTGCTTCCTAACCCTAAAACTCTTATGCTGCTCCCTACCCCTAAACACCCTCCCACTGTCTAACTCTGAATCCTCTTCCCGATAGCTGCCTTAAACTATACTCCCATCTCTTCCTTCCCTATGGCTGCTGCATTTACCTCACTCAAAATCAAATAATTAATATGTTTGGGTAAGGTGCAGGAGCTGCTTGCCCAAATTCATACTCAAGTATGATCACAATTGGCAGACATTATGAACTGCAAGATGCTCAAGTCCCTAGCTTTAAGACAGTGGTCTTCAAGTTGTTGGAATTCAAGTGGTTGTAGTAGAAACAACTCAAACACATACTAAAGAAGACAACCTAGCTGAGCATTAACCCGAAATGTACTTCAACTCAATAATCACTAGTCTTAGTGAGATATTTAGTCACCACTGAAAACCTCTCTCACTGCAGGAATAGTATTATACACTCCATATAATTTACAGAGATGAAAACCACTTATTAAGATTTTATCAAGCATTAGTTAAAGATTGAAACTATGTTTGTTACTTAATGCCTAACAATGCAAGACTTTTGTTTTCAATTTTCACTAGTAGTGTATGATCATGGGTTGTAACTAGGTAGCATGGTGCTGAAAATGTCTCTAGTCTTATTTGCACTGCATTGTGTCATGTAATTTCCATACAGGGTAATCAGTTTCACTAATGTCTCTTGGTCCCGAAACCTAGTTGTTTTGTCACCTGGCACATTTTATTCACCAAAAGTGTCATATGGGACTTACAAAATATTGTTGCCAAAAGGATGCAATGTCATTTATGTCATTTATTTCATTAAATAACTTTTCTTGGCATGTCTGTTACTGCTTTCTGACTTGAGAATAATTTGGTTTTCATTTCGGGTACATTCACAAGCATTACATAGCTGACTTCTTCATTTATTACTTGCAATCACATTAATGTACATTTTATTTCAGGAAAAATCAGTCAGCAGCTGAGACATTGTGAGACTCCAGAAAGCAGAGAACTGGAATAAATTCAAAGGTGGCTGTTTAGCAGGATGAATAATACTTATCAAGAAAGTGCAAGAACAACAAAACAATATCAACAGGTTGAAGTTAGTGATGCTTTGCTGGCTGTGATGAGATTCTAACTACGTGCTTAATAAAAGGTATGCAAGGAAATAAATGAAGAACTATGTGGAGAAAGTAGTTATGGGAAAGAACTATATTACCATAACTCAGTGTGGCTTAAAGATACTGGTAACACAACTTAAAATTATTTTAATTGTCTTCATTTCTGAAATGTTTTCAAGAAATGCATAGTAAATGTCAAATTACATTTGTTTAATGACAATAAATAAATAAACCCACAAAGTCTCTCCTTTAAATGCATTTAATATTCTCAGAAGTGTGCTATGACATGTGGAAATAAGCAGCAGCCTGCATTAGGAATGATGCTGAGAATCCAGTGATCTTACAAGCCAAAGTTTACTTTAATAACAATTCAATCTCTAAACTGAATTGCTAGAGTAGACAAACACTTCCATTATGTTCATCTGTGTATACCAGCTACTTCCTTGGTCTGTGTATTGTCCTGCCTTCATTCATTTGGCCTAACTCCTGCAAAATGTGAACCACAGCCTTTTTTTCTTTCTTTTTTCTTTCTTTCTTTCTTCTTGAATGCAATAATACTGTGATGTTCAGTTCTCCATTGGCCTTAATGCCTTGAACCTTCTCTTACAGATCTATTGGGGGTCCTCCTAAAGCCACACCACATTTCCAAATTATATAGACAGTGTTTTCTATCATAAAAAAACATCTTTTGGAGCTTTACATCTAATATGACCCAGCGGTCTTCTCAGTTACACTACATAAACCTCCCCTGCCCAAAATGCACTTACCTATTGGAGGTTCATAAAGCACAGATCGGTCTCCATTATAATGCTTGAATTAATCTGTCCACTGCAGCAGTAGCGTTTTTTTAAACAATACTCTAGCTAATGCTATAACATCTTTCATATGTGCAATAGATTAGTAGTGTATTCATTAATCAACATTTTCTAAAAGAGGTGCAAAGAAACATCACAGTTTTAATAATACAAGTATAAAAAGGCAGACTATGCATCAATAGGCAATATCCAAACATGAAGATCATGTGACTGTCTGAATACAGTTATGATAACAGAGCTTGTAACAGTAAATAGTAGATGTTCCTGTAATAATTTTACATTAGAAGAGTGCACAATTGTACTTGGAGAACAATTTATAACTAACACATTAACAGACATGTTCAAAAAGGTAAAATCAAATTAATTAAATTTTAGAACTTCCAACACAAGTTTATTTTGATAAGCTTCTCATCCTGGTAGCCTATTTTGGTCACATCCAATATTTTGCCTGGGATTTCTAAAATGTTCATAACTGGAATACCACTACATAAATATTTATAGTGATTTTATATTGCCCTGTTCTTACAACTTATTTTGTAATTATCATATAAAATTACTTTCCAAGCAACTATTAACAATTTGCTCAGTCTGTCTCATAAGGCAGTGCTGTCATAATCACTGTATGCTAAAATACCAATATAAATTATTAAAAACATATTATGAGTATGCACAATGATCTACACAAGGATCTCAGTGCTTGGAATATCCTTATTTTGATGTCAACCTCATAGTAACATTATTTCTGTAACTTGTTTAATAAAGATGTTATAATTGTGCAAATCCCAATCAGAATTATCTTCCCAGTATCTCAGAACAAATTCTGAGATATATTTTTTATATCATTGCATATCACATGTGTTTCATCTTACAACATAGTAAAAAATATCACAAACTCTGCTCACAGACTTGTACAATACCAGCACTGTACACAAACTGAAGTTCCAAAATCTTCTTTTAATAATAAAATATTTAAAAAATATCTCAAAATAAAATACTTTCTACTGAGTTAAACATATCCACATATATTCCACTCATAACATCTTACTTTCTAAATGTGATTGTATTAAAATTTGTGAAGTTAAAACCATGTAAATCTGTATAAAACTAAATTTTATGCATAATTAACTAACAGTGCCATTCACAGTGCTGGTGCTTCAGTGTTATCCTGACTAACCACTGTTATCTAAAATGAGTTTAATGAAAATAGTATCATTAAGCCCAGGGTACGTTGAAGCATTGAGCTTGATCTGCCATCTAACGTGTTTCTCACCCAATTTATTTGTAATATTTCCCCCTCTAGGGTTCCCTTTTATACATTCAAGTATTCCAAAATTAAAAGTGTCACAGTGTTTGTTCCTGTCTAAATGTCTCCATAGTGCATTTTTTGTATCCTGTTTCCTTATTCTGTAGCAATGGTCATAAATTCAGTTTCTAAGACATCTATCAGTCTTTCCCACATATTAACAAGGACATTTGGTACACTTTGCCAAATAAACAACATGGGAAGTCCTACAATTCCGTTTTTGAAACTTGACTACACTTCTACTGGTGTCCTCAAGTTCCAAAGAAGGAACTTTTATAATTAAATGGCACTGATTACATTTTCCACATTTGGTAGTGCCTGCCCTCTTGTAGTTGAAATTATTACACATAATTTTCCTTTCTAATTCTATCTTTAGATTTCTACCATTCTTAGATACAAATTTGGGTGCGTCGCTCACCATTTTAAATACACTATTGTCAGTTTTTAAGATGTTCCAATTGTTAACTATTATTTTCTTAATGTCATTAGCTTGGGGTGCATATTGTAAAATACATGCTCTAGTGAATTCTTTTGAATCGTGGTCTTCGTTATTCATGTTTCCTTCCACTGTTCTAATCTTCCCCGTCCCAATGACGGGCTTATATTTTTCCCCCATTCTTTCTTTACATATTCCTTAATATCCGCTATCATCCCTTTGGGGTATCCTCGGTTTTTGAACATGTTTCCTATAAGATCCAATTCATTAATCAAATCCACATATTCCGAAGTCATCCTAGCAGCCCTTATGCACTGCCTTTTTATAATACTCCTTTTCTGACTGCTAGGGTGACAACTTGAATATTGTAAGAAAGCATTACTAAAGGTGTTGTTGTTGTTGTTGTGTCTTTCGGCTTTTCCTGGTTAGGGGTCGCCACAGCGGAACTCCATTCCACTAAGGTGTCCTTTCTATAAATATTGGATTTAAATCTTTCTTTAGCGACAGTTATCCGGGTATCAGGGTAAGGTATAGAACTCCTTTCTACATTGAGAGTGAATTCTAAATAATCACATCTGGTATTTAAATATTCTTTGAACTCATTGAGCTTATACTCATTGTCCTTCCATATCAAATAAATATCATCCAAAAACCTCAGATAACATAGAATACTGTCATTCCACTCTGTTTGTAGTATATATTCATTTTCCCAATCCAATAAAAACAAGTTGGCAAACATGGGGGCATAAGCCGCCCCCATAGCTACCCCCCTTTCTCTGCCTGTAGTATTCACCCTCATATAATATATAGTTATAAGTCAATACTATTACCATGAAATATGTGGATATGTTTAACTCAGTAGAAAGTATTTTATTTTGAGATATTTTTAAAATATTTATTATTAAAAGGAGATTTTGGAACTTCAGTTTGTGTACGGTGCTGGTATTGTACAAGTCTGTGAGCAGAGTCCGTGATATTTTTTACTTGTTTGACTGTTCCGGACATTTACAGTTTTCTCATCTTACAACATGGTTGACTTCAAAATAATACCAATTTGAAGGCATTATTTATTTTTGTCAGAGCTCATTTACAATGGTTGAAGTTGCATATTAACTGAATAAAATACTTCTTTATCATAGCATCAGTCATACATGATTTCACACCCTTTATTAATTCTCATCAACTACAATTAGGGCTTTGAGAACATGTGAAGGTTCAGTCATGAAAAGTTTCTGTCATATAAACATTGCGGCCTAAACCCAAAAAGGTTTTAGCCTCATCTAACCAAGGTACCTGGTATTTTGATTCATTTAATAACTGAACTTGATTTCAGCTAGAATTAGCCCTTGGAAATTTTTCTAGATCAAACCAAACTAAAACACAGTTGAGCAATCCGTATTATGCTCAAGGATTTAAAGATAGATCCAGACATTTTTTACTGGGAAAACTGTAGATCATAAGTAAAGTAGGTTTATAGTGATTCATTTCCATCTACTATTTCAAAAACATCTTTTCATAAAATATTTGTATAATCTTTACCTAAAAATATGCCTTTCAGTGCATTGACTCCATCTAAAAATTTTTGTCAGACAATGTCAGCTTTGATAGTCTAACTAGTTGACTTTTAACTTCATTATGTTTAACAGCCAATGGGTAATGACTTGTGGTGTGTAGGCAAGATTTCACAAAATTCCCTTTTCTATAAATTTTGGAACTTATTTTCTAACTATAATGTGATATTCAAAAATGATATGGAATGCAGCACAGTATGTCAAGTAAAAAAATCTGTTAACATATCCAGTAAATTAATTCATTCTCAAAATGACAATTCAGATTATTTCCATATAAAAATCATCCCTGTAATAGCTAGAGTAAATCACATTTCTAAAGCCTTCTGTTTTATACAAAACCTTGTCTTCTCAATTTGTTAATACCAGGTTTGCAAATAAAGGTGTACAAATGGCAGCCATTGCTACACTAGATTTATGAAATATGCTCCACCAGAGTTGTCTCACCCCTCTAGAGGCAGCAGTCATCCAGGACATAGTCACCCTACCCCAATCAATTGCTACTAAGCAAGAAAGTCCACATTAAAAACAATGAACAGCGTTCTCATTTCCAAGTACTCTATGAAGGCACATTTCAAACTGGAATTGTTATCATGGAAAACGATGATTACATTTGTTCCATAAATTAATTGTTGTATAATGGTAGCAACTATTACAAAATTAGCTCCACAGAAAATCGTTATAAATATTTATATGCATCCCGTCATTGATGATTTGATTAATAGCTGATAATGAGGCTTTTCACATTGCAGCAAATTTATCTCTAAATCACTGTTTTTTGTGATCATGCTACAAAGCCCTTTTAACCACAGTCTTACTGCTCCCAGCTGGACTTGATTCTGAATCCTGACAATACCTTTTTTATGTTATGCAAAGTTTGTTTCAGAAAATAAGTAAGCTCTTATTCCTCCCCCAGTTGAGACCGTAAAGATATTTTTTTTGAACGCTGACTTATTTTGCCATCAGGCTAATCAAGTGTTTCCATTTAGCATCATAAGTTCTCATCTGTAATAAATACATTTTAATTTGGACTGCATATGATATACATATGCAATCAGACACTAAATCCACCCACTTCCTTCTCTGACCAGCATGTTTTTCCAAGACATTCTAGGCTTTTGACCATCCCAAATAAAGTATTTTATCCTATTTTTAAATTACTTTAAAAAAGATTCTGAGTATTCCCTGGAGAGACTACAATGTGTAAAGCAAGGCAGCATGAAAAAAAAATGATTTTCCTATCTAGTTTATATAAAATTTTACCAGGTTTTATTTCCTAAAATCTGCTTCATTAATTCCTTACATATTTTATTAAATTAATTCTGTACTGTCTCACCTAATTAAACTCACATATATTTAATATTATAGGCTTCTTGAAAATAAAGATAATTTCTTTGTCTCAGTTTTGGCATCAGAATATAATATATGGTGACATTTCTAGTTTCTTGTTTTATTTATCCTACATTCTGAAAATTAACAGACTTCTCCAGATACAAAGGAATGCTGCTCAGCTCTTCTCAGGAATATCCAGTCATCATCCACAAAGATATTGTCACTTCCTTCTCCACCACCTTATACCCCAGGCTAGATTTTTCAGATCACTGAAGCCAATGGTTTGACTACTATACATAAGAACGTATGAGAGACCCCTTTGAAACTGAACTCTTCAACTAGCTGTAACAGACTTCTTCATGCACCTTCATCTCTTCTCTTACTTGTCCTCCTCTTCCTCTACACACTCATTGCCTAGCTTATCTTTCTCCTTGTATAATCTTAGTTGTTCTGAGCAAATTTCTTATCACTACTTTGATTATATTGTACAATCACCAGTTAAAATTAGTACTCTGTGCAAAACAAGTATTTAGAAAATCTTGTTTCAGCGATGTACAAAATGTATCAGCTGTGTATAAAATGAAACCACTGTATACAAAATCATATATTAACCGTAGACAAAACACTAATCAACTGTAAGGTGTTGTAGTTGTATTAATGTTTCTATGTTTGTAACCAAAGACGTGCGTCTGGGGTGTTTCTCCCCAGGCCTCCACTGAAAATGGTCTCTGTCCCAATTGGACTTTCTCCATAAACAAATGTTAAATAAATAAAATAAATAAAAAGTATAACTTCAAGATGTGTTTATTACTGTTTTGTACTTAAATGGTTAACAAATTCAAATAAATATATAAATAAGAATATAATGTGAATAGAATCAGTGAAAATGGACACCCATGTCAAATCCCCACTGATATCTTTAAGGGGAGTTGAAAAGCACCCATGCATATTTTTATCTGCTGTTAAAACGTTGTATATTACCATAGTTACATCTACAGATTCTCCTGTAACTGCAAAGGCAAGCAATACCCTCATTAGATAGTACAATTCCACTATTTTAATACCTTTTCTGCATGTGAATTTAGCATTTCTACTTCATTCTTATTGCCTCCATCACTAACAGCCCTGTTTTTAACATATTATTGGATGCCTGATGCCCTCCCACAAAACCACACTGATTATTCATAATTAAGTCTGACATTCATTTGGCCACACTAGCAGCTATGATAAATATAAATAATACACAGCTATAACTGAGTATTAAAATTTTGGACTCTAAGGAGATGGCACACTCAGATCTTCACCTTCCTTTAGCAATGTTGCAACAATCACTTGTTTTCATGCTTGCGATTTTAGTCACATAGTGGATGCCACAGTGTCTTTGCTATGTCTCCATAGATCCTGGATCATGTCCTTTCATTATTTCCCACAATTCCTCTGTGCACATCAGAGCTATCAGTGTACTTTTCTAATATACTGTTACTTTTGAGATCTATTCATCCCATAAGTATTGCAGAATACCTTTCTCAATGACCCTCATTTAGTCTCAGTCTAAATTTCTTTGATATCACTATCACATCTTTCATTATAAACTTCCATCCTTGGGTCATAGTCCTGATATAATTCTTTGTGTCATTTGCTAATGCAGTATCACTGCTAGAATCTTTGGGCATTCAGGAGAACTGTTAAAAAGGTATTCCTTAAGCGGCTCTTTAAAAAATTTCTTATCCAAGGCACCATCTATTTCATGTCTAGTGCTTTCCATTTAAGTCTGCACTGCAGTATAACCTGCTATGAGGTCAACCTCAAAGACCTTCATGTTTTTCCTTTACTTAAGTTATCCTTACTCGTTCAACAAATATCTGTATATTTTTTCACTTCATGTACAGTATCACCTCCAGTTTTACCTGTTGGAGTCCTCAAGCAAAGACAGAACTCCCTACTAAACATAGCTATCATTTTTCTTACTAGCTGCTTATCTCATTTTATAAAACTCCATTTTAAATAGTGAAACAGGAAACATCCAGTGGCATTTGGATGAGACTACAAGGTGGCACCTTCAGGGACAGCTGTGGGATAAATGCTAAATCTTGTTATCAGATACATAAGTTTCCTAATTAAATTCTGCCTGTTTTGTCCCCACCTCACACAACAGTGATTACAAAGCCTTGGAATTATACAAAAATGAAGTACATATGAGAGTAACAAATCACAAATAACTTGTTTTTTTTTTGTATGAGGGTAAGATCCCCCCTGCACTCCCCACACCTCCCCGCTACTTATATATACCAACTCTGAGATTGCACATATAAAGGAAACATGAAATCGCCAATACAGTGCAATCTCAATCTTTATTGCAACTTCCCCAGACCTGCACATTAGTGATTGACAACAAGACCCAATCATTAGTATAACAATATTAATCCTGGTGTGTATATACAGTACATACATATATATATATATATATATATATATATATATATATATATATATATATATATATATATCTATATATATAGAGGTCTACCTGATAATGCCGAAAGCTGAGAAGAACAACAACGAGATAACCGACACCGGAAGATCAACAACGGAGAAGACCAACAGTTGAAAATCCCAGTGCTGAGAACACCGACATGTTAAAGTATGTGTGCGATAGGGACAGATGTCAGGGTCAGGGTGTGGGTAAGGTAAGTGTGTGATAGTGACGGACATTAGGGTTGGGGTGCGGGTCAGGTAAGTGTGCGATAGTGACGGACTTTAGGTTTAGAGGTGGATTAAGTGAGTTAGGGTTAGGGTGCGGGTAAGGTAAGTGTGCAATAGTGACAGACTTAAGGGTTAGGGGCAGATTAAGTGAGTTAGGGTTAGGATGTGGGTAAGGTAAGTGTGCGAAGTAGGGTTAGGGTTTGGGTTAAGGTTAGTGCATAGATAGTTGTGTATGCAAGGTTTAGTGTAGGTTTGTAAGGTTGTTGGTGTGCTTGTGTTATGTGTGTTTTTCGGAAAAGGTATTTGTTTTGTTGATTGTCGGGAAAGGGGTTTGTCGGGCATGTGAAGTTTCGTGTTTCTGAACTTTCGGATTTGTGGTGTCAGTTATTTCATTGTCGGTGTTTTGGCGTGTCGGCGTTATCATGTAGACCCATAGATATATATATATATATATATATATATATATATATATATATATATATATATATATATATATATGTATATCGGTTCACTTTATAATCCCGAAATCCTAAAATATCGAATTTCAGAATTTCGAGATCATAAAGCCGAAACCTTACAATCCCAAAATCTCAGAAGAGTGAATTTTAAAATTGCGAATCCTACACTAACCATACACCACACACATACACATACACACACCTGCCCCATACACACACAAACACACAAACCTACATACAAGCAGGGAGGCAAGCCCCACTGCACCCCCC